>NC_091684.1:68845454-69148484 GCF_041296265.1 Equus caballus
TGCAAAGGCATTGCGTTTCACAGGCCTTTGTAAGAGATGTTCCCGGTAGGCTGTAAGAGCACTGTGCAGAGCGAGCTGTTTCTTAGCTTCCCAAGGAGCTGGAAGCAAGATGCTTTGGGGCCTCTCTCCCCCTTTGGATACAAGGCAGGGCCTTGTGCGTTGAAGCTCTAGGGCAATGTACAACACCCAGAGCATAAGTTCTACTTCAGCCAGATCAGGTCTGCAAAGAAACTGCGTTTCACAGGCCTTTGTAAGAGATGTTTCCGGTGCTGTAAGAGCACTGTGCAGAGCGAGTTGTTTCTTAGCTTCCCAAAGAGCGGGAAGCAAGATGCTTTTGGCCCAACTTGCCCTTTGGAAAGAAGACTGCACGTTGTGCCTTTCAGCTGTCGGGCAATGTAGCACACCCAGAGCAGAAGTTCTACTTCAGCCAGATCTGGCCTGCAAAGAAACTGCGTTTCACAGGCCTTTGTAGGAGATGTTCCCGGTAGGCTGTAAGAGCACTTTGCAGAGTGAGTTGTTTCTTAGCTTCCCAAAGAGCGGGAAGCAATGCTTTGGGGCCCAACTCGCCCTTTGGAAAGAAGACTGCACGTTGTGCCTTTCAGCTGTAGGGCAATGTAGCACACCCAAAGCAGAAGTTCTACTTCAGCCAGATCAGGCCTGCAAAGAAACTGCGTTTCACAGGCCTTTGTAAGAGATGTTCCCGGTAGGCTGTAAGAGCACTCTGCAGAGCGAGTTGTTTCTTAGCTTCCCAAAGAGCTGGAAGCAAGATGATTTGGGGCCTCCCTCCCCCTTTGGATACAAGACTGGGCTTTGTGCCTTGAAGCTCTAGGGCAATGAAGAACACCCACAGCAGAAGTTCTACTTCAGCCAGATCACGCCTGCAAAGAAACTTAGTTTCACAGGCCTTTTTAAGAGCTGTTCCCGGTAGGCTGTAAGAGCACTGAGAAGTGGGAGTTTTTTCATAGCTTCCCAAAGAGCTGGAAGCAAGATGATTTGGGGCCCAACTCGCCCTTTGGAAAGAAGACTGCACGTTGTGCCTTTCAGCTCTAGGCAACGTAGCACACCCATAGCAGAAGTTCTACTGCAGCCAGATCAGGCCTGCAAAGGAACTGCGTGTCGCAGGCCTTTGTAAGAGATGTTCCCGCTAGGCTGTAAGAGCACTGTGCAGAGAGTTGTTTCTTAGCTTCCCAAAGAGCTGGAAACAAGATGCTTTGGGGCCTCTCTCCGTCTATGGAAATAATGCAGCACTTTGTGCCTTCGAGCTCTAGGGCAATGTAGCACACTCAGAGCAGAAGTTCTACTTCAGCCAGATCAGGCCTGCAAAGAAACTGCGTTTCACAGGCCTTTGTAAGAGATGTTCCCGCTAGGCTGTAAGAGCACTGTGCAGCGCGAGCTGTTTCTTAGCTTCCCAAAGAGCTGGAAGGATGATGCTTTGGGGCCTCTCTCCCACTTTGGATCCAAGGCAGGGCCTTGTGCGTTGAAGCTCTAGGGCAATGTTCAACACCCAGAGAATAAGTTCTACTTCATCCGGATCAGGCATGCAAAGGAACTGCGTGTCACAGGCCTTTGTAAGAGATGTTCCCGGTAGGCTGTAAGAGCACGGTGCAGAGCGAGTTGTTTCTTAGCTTGCCAAAGAGCTGGAAGCAAGATACTTTGGGGCCTCTCTTCCCCTTTGTAAACAAGGCTGGGCTTTGTGCCTCTCAGATCTAGGGCAATGTAGCACACCCAGAGCAGAAGTTCTACTTCAGCCAGATAAGGCCTGCAAAGAAACTGCGTTTCACAGGCCTTTGTAAGAGATGTTCCGTGTAGGCTGTAAGAGGACTGTGCACAGCGAGTTGTTTCTTAGCTTCCCAAAGAGATGGAAGCAAGATGCTTTGGGGCCCAACTCGCCCTTTGGAACGAAGCCTGCACCTTGTGCCTTTCAGCTCTAGGGCAATGTAGCACACCCAAAGCAGAAGTTCTACTTCAGCCAGATCAGGCCTGCAAAGAAACTGCGTTTCACAGGCCTTTGTAAGAGATGTTCCCGGTAGGCTGTAAGAGCACTGTGCAGAGCGAGTTGTTTCCTAGCTTCCTAAAGAGCTGGAAGCTAGATGCTTTGGGCCCCACTCGCCCTTTGGAAAGAAGACTGCACGTTGTGCCTTTCAGCTCTAGGGCAATGTAGCACAGACAGAGCAGAAGTTCTACTTCAGCCAGATCAGGCCTGCAAAGAAACTGCGTTTCACAGGCCTTAGTAAGAGATGTTCCCGGTTGGCTGTAAGAGCACTGTGCAGAGTGAGTTGTTTCTTCGCTTCCCAAAGAGCTGCAAGCAAGATGCTTTGGGGCCCAACTCGCCCTTTGGAAAGAAGCCTGCACGTTGTGCGTTTCAGCTCTAGGGCAATGTAGCACACCCAGAGCAGAGGTTCTACTTCAGCCAGATCAGGCCTGCAAAGAAACTGCGTTTCACAGGCCTTTGTAAGAGATGTTCCCGGTAGGCTGTAAGAGCACTGTGCAGAGTGAGTTGTTTCTTAGATTCCCAAAGAGCTGGAGGCAAGATGCCTTGGGGCATATCTCCGTCTTTGGAAATTATTCAGCACTTTGTGCCTTGGAGCTCTAGGGCAATTTTGCACACCCAGAGCAGAATTTCTACTTCACCCAGATCAGGCCTGCAAAGCAACTGCGTTTCACAGGCCTTTGTAAGAGATGTTTCTGGTAGGCTTTAAGAGCACTGTGCCGAGCGAGTTGTGTCTTAGCTTCCCAAAGGGCTGGAAGCAAGATGCTTTAGGGCCTATCTTCCACTCTGGAAACAAGGCAGGGCTTTGTGCCTTGAAGCTCTATGACAATGTAGCTCTCCCACAGCAGAAGTTGTACTTTAGCTAGATAAGGCCTGCAAAGGCATTGCGTTTCACAGGCCTTAGTAAGAGATGTTCCCGGTAGGCTGTAAGAGCACTGTGCAGAGCGAGCTGTTTCTTAGCTTCCCAAGGAGCTGGAAGCAAGATGCTTTGGGGCCTCTCTCCCCCTTTGGATACAAGGCAGGGCCTTGTGCGTTGAAGCTCTAGGGCAATGTACAACACCCAGAGCATAAGTTCTACTTCAGCCAGATCAGGTCTGCAAAGAAACTGCGTTTCACAGGCCTTTGTAAGAGATGTTTCCGGTGCTGTAAGAGCACTGTGCAGAGCGAGTTGTTTCTTAGCTTCCCAAAGAGCGGGAAGCAAGATGCTTTTGGCCCAACTTGCCCTTTGGAAAGAAGACTGCACGTTGTGCCTTTCAGTTGTCGGGCAATGTAGCACACCCAGAGCAGAAGTTCTACTTCAGCCAGATCAGGCCTGCAAAGAAACTGCGTTTCACAGGCCTTTGTAGGAGATGTTCCCGGTAGGCTGTAAGAGCACTCTGCAGAGTGAGTTGTTTCTTAGCTTTCCAAAGAATGGGAAGCAATGCTTTGGGGCCCAACTCGCCCTTTGGAAAGAAGACTGCACGTTGTGCCTTTCAGCTGTAGGGCAATGTAGCACACCCAAAGCAGAAGTTCTACTTCAGCCAGATCAGGCCTGCAAAGAAACTGCGTTTCACAGGCCTTTGTAAGAGATGTTCCCGGTAGGCTGTAAGAGCACTCTGCAGAGCGAGTTGTTTCTTAGCTTCCCAAAGAGCTGGAAGCAAGATGCTTTGGGGCGTATCTCCGTCTTTGGAAATGATTCAGCACTTTGTGCCTTGGAGCTCTAGGTCAATGTAGCACACCCACAGCAGAAGTTCTACTCCAGCCAGATCAGGAGTGCAAAGAAACTGCGTTTCACCGGCCTTTGTAAGAGATGTTCCCGGTAGACTGTAAGAGCACTGTGCAGACCGAGTTGTTTCTTAGCTTCCCAAATAGTTGGAAGCATGATGCTTTAGGGCCTCTCTCCAGTTTGGATACAAGGCAGGGCCTTGTGCATGGAAGCTCTAGGGCAATGTACAACACCTAGAGCATAAGTTCTGCTTCAGGCAGATCAGGCCTGCAAAGGAACTGCGTTTCACAGGCCTTTTTAAGAGATGTTCTCGGTAGGCTGTAAGAGCACTGTGCAGAGCGAGTTGTTTCTTAGCTTCCCAAAGAGCTAGAAGCAAGATGCTTTGATGTCTCACTCCCCCTTTGGATACAAGACTCGGCTTTGTGCCTTGAAGCTCTAGAGCAATGTAGAACACCCACAGCAGAAGTTCTACTTCAGCCAGATGAGGCCTGCAAAGAAACTGAGTTTCACAGGCCTTTTAAGATATGTTCCCGGTAGGCTGTAAGAGCACTGAGCAGAGCGGTTTGTTTCTTAGCTTCCCAAAGAGCTGGAAGCAAGATGCTTTGGATCCCAACTCGCCCTTTGGATAGAAGCATGCACATTGTCCCTTTTAGCTCTAGGGCAATGTAGCACACCCAGAGCAGAAGTTCTACTTCAGCCCGATCCGGCCTGCAAAGAAACTTCGTGTCACAGGCCTGTGTAAGAGATGTTCCCGGTAGGCTGTAAGAGCACTGTGTAGAGCGAGTTGTTTCTTAGCTTCCCAAAGAGCTGGAAGCAAGATGCTTTGGGGCCTCTCTCCCCCTTTGGATACAAGGCAGGGCCTTGTGCGTCGAAGCTCTAGATCAATGAACAACACCCAGAGAATAAGTTCTACTTCAGCCAGAGCAGGCACCCAAGGGAACTGCGTTTCACAGGCCTTTGTAAGAGATGTTCCCGGTAGGCTGTAAGAGCACTGTGCAGAGCGAGTTGTTTCTTAGGTTCCCAAAGAGCTGGCAGCAAGATGCTTTGGGCCCCAACTCGCCCTTTTTAAATAAGACTGCACGTTGTGCCTTTCAGCTCTCGGGCAATGTAGCACAAACAGAGCAGAAGTCCTACTTCAGCCAGATCAGGCCTGCAAACAAACTGTGTTTCACAGGCCTTAGTAAGAGAGGTTCCCGGTTGGCTGTAAGAGCACTGTGCAGAATGAGTTGTTTCTTAGCTTCCCAAAGAGCTGGAAGCAAGATGCTTTGGGGCCTCTCTCCCCCTTTGGATACAAGGCAGGGCCTTGTGCGTCGAAGCTCTAGATCAATGAACAACACCCAGAGAATAAGTTCTACTTCAGCCAGAGCAGGCCTGCAAAGGAACTGTGTTTCACAGGCCTTTGTAAGAGATGTTCCCGGTAGGCCGTAAGCGCACTGTGCAGAGCGAGTTGTTTCTTAGGTTCCCAAAGAGCTGGCAGCAAGATGCTTTGG
Organism: Equus caballus; assembly: GCF_041296265.1. Lineage (NCBI taxonomy): Eukaryota > Metazoa > Chordata > Mammalia > Perissodactyla > Equidae > Equus > Equus caballus. The sequence continues at coordinate 68,850,640 of NC_091684.1, forward strand.
GCCCCAACTCGCCCTTTTTAAATAAGACTGCACGTTGTGCCTTTCAGCTCTCGGGCAATGTAGCACAAACAGAGCAGAAGTCCTACTTCAGCCAGATCAGGCCTGCAAACAAACTGCGTTTCACAGGCCTTAGTAAGAGATGTTCCCGGTTGGCTGTAAGAGCACTGTGCAGAATGAGTTGTTTCTTAGCTTCCCAAAGAGCTGGAAGCAAGATGCTTTGGGGCCCAACTCGCCCTTTGGAAAGAAGCCTGCACGTTGTGCGTTTCAGCTCTAGGGCAATGTAGCACACCCAGAGCAGAAGTTCTACTTCAGCCAGATCAGGCCTGCAAAGAAACTGCGTTTCACAGGCCTTTGTAAGAGATGTTCCCGGTAGGCTGTAAGAGCACTGTGCAGAGCGAGTTGTTTCTTAGCTTCCCAAAGAGCTGGAAGCAAGATGCTTTGGGGCGTATCTCCGTCTTTGGAAATGACTCAGCACTTTGTGCCTCGGAGCTCTAGGGCAATGTAGCACACCCACAGCAGAAGTTCTACTTCATCCAGATCAGGCCTGCAAAGAAACTGCGTTTCACAGGCCTTTGTAAGAGATGTTCCCGGTAGACTGTAACAGCACTGTGCATACCGAGTTGTTTCTTAGCTTCCAAAAGAGCTGGAAGCAAGATGCTTAAGGGCCTCTCTCCAGTTTGGATACCAGGCAGGGCCTTGTGCATGGAAGCTCTAGGGCAATGTACAACACCTAGAGCATAAGTTCTACTTCAGGCAGATCAGTCCTGCAAAGGCACTGCGTTTCACAGGCCTTTGTAAGAGATGTTCTCGGTAGGGTGTAAGTGTACTGTGCAGAGCGAGTTGTTTCTTAGCTTCCCAAAGAGCTGAAAGCAAGATGCCTTGGGGCCTCACTCCCCCTTTCGATACAAGACTCTGCTTTGTGCCTTGAAGCTCTAGGGCAATGTAGAACACCCACAGAAGAAGTTTTACTTTAGCGAGATCAGGCCTGCAAAGGAACTGCGTTTCACAGGCATTTGTAAGATATGTTCCTGGTAGGCTGTAAGAGCACTGTGCAGAGCGAGTTGTTTCTTAGCTTCCCAAAGAGCTGGAAGCAAGATGCTTAGGGGCGTATGACCGTGTTTGGATATGATTCAGCACTTTGTGCCTTGGAGCTCTAGGGCAATGTAGCACACCCAGAGCAGAAGTTCTACTTCAGCCAGATCAGGCCTGCAAAGGACCTGCATTTCACAGGACTTTGTAAGAGATGTTCACAGTAGGTTGTAATACAACTGTGCACAGCGAGTTGTTTCTTAGCTTCCCAAAGAGCTGGAAGCAAGATGCTTTGGGGCCCAACTCGCCCTTTGGAAAGAAGCCTGCACGTAGTGCCTTACAGCTCTAGGGCAATGCAGCACACCCAGAGCAAATGTTCTACTTCAGCCAGATCAGGCGTGCAAAGAAACTGCGTTTCACAGGCCTTTGTAAGAGATATTCCCGTTAGGCTGTAAGAGCTGTGTGCAGAGCGAGTTGTTTCTTAGTTTCCCAAAGAGCTGGAAGCAAGATGATTTGGGGCCTCCCTCCCCCTTTGGATCAAGACTGGGCTTTGTGCCTTGAAGCTCTAGGGCAATGAAGAACACCCACAGCAGAAGTTCTACTTCAGCCAGATCACGCCTGCAAAGAAACTTAGTTTCACAGGCCTTTTTAAGAGCTGTTCCCGGTAGGCTGTAAGAGCACTGAGAAGTGGGAGTTTTTTCATAGCTTCCCAAAGAGCTGGAAGCAAGATGATTTGGGGCCCAACTCGCCCTTTGGAAAGAAGACTGCACGTTGTGCCTTTCAGCTCTAGGCAATGTAGCACACCCATAGCAGAAGTTCTACTGCAGCCAGATCAGGCCTGCAAAGGAACTGCGTGTCGCAGGCCTTTGTAAGAGATGTTCCCGGTAGGCTGTGAGAGCACTGTGCAGACCGAGTTGTTTCTTAGCTTCCCAAAGAGCTGGAAGCAAGATGCTTTGGGGCGTATCTCCGTCTTTGGAAATGATTCAGCACTTTGTGCCTTGGAGCTCTAGGGCAATGTAGCACACCCACAGCAGAAGTTCTACTTCAGCCAGATCAGGCCTGCAAAGAAACTGCCTTTCACAGGCCTTTGTAGGAGATGTTCCCGGTAGGCTGTGAGAGCACTGTGCAGAGCGAGTTGTTTCTTAGCTTCCCAAAGAGCTGGAAGCAAGATGCTTTGGGGCGTATCTCCGTCTTTGGAAATGATTCAGCACTTTGTGCCTTGGAGCTCTAGGGCAATGTAGCACACCCACAGCAGAAGTTCTACTTCAGCCAGATCAGGCCTGCAAAGAAACTGCGTTTCACAGGCCTTTGTAAGAGATGTTCCTGGTAGACTGTAAGAGCACTGCGCAGACCGAGTTGTTTCTTAGCTTTCCGAAGAGCTGGAAGCAAGATGCTTTAGGACCTCTCTCCAGTTTGGATACAAGGCAGTGCCTTGTGCATGGAAGCTCTAGGGCAATGTACAACACCTAGAGCATAAGTTCTACTTCAGGCAGATCAGTCGTGCAAAGGAACTGCGTTTCACAGGCCTTTCTAAGAGATGTTCTTGGTAGGGTGTAAGAGCACTGTGCAGAGCGAGTTGTTTCTTAGCTTCCCAAAGAGCTGGAAGCAAGATGCTTTGGGGCGTATCTCCGTCTTTGGAAATGATTCAGCACTTTGTGCCTTGGAGCTCTAGGGCAATGTAGCACACCCACAGCAGAAGTTCTACTTCAGCCAAATCAGGCCTGCAAAGGAACTGCGTTTCACAGGCCTTTGTAAGAGATGTTCCCGCTAGGCTGTAAGAGCACTGTGCAGAGCGAACTGTTTCTTAGCTTCCCGAAGAGCTGGAAGCATGATGCTTTAGGGCCTCTCTCCAGTTTGGATACAAGGCAGGGCCTTGTGCATGGAAGCTCTAGGGCAGTGTACAACACCTAGAGCATAAGTTCTACTTCAGGCAGATCAGGCCTGCAAAGGAACTGCGTTTCACAGGCCTTTGTAAGAGATGTTCTCGGTAGGCTGTAAGAGCACTGTGCAGAGCGAGTTGTTTCTTAGCTTATCAAAGAGCTATAAGCAAGATGCTTTGGGGTCTCCCTCCCCCTTTGGATTCAAGACTCGGCTTTGTGCCTTGAAGCTCTAGGGCAATGTAGAACACCCACAGCAGAAGTTGTACTTCAGCCAGATCAGGCCTGCAAAGATACTGAGTTTCACAGGCCTTTTAAGAGATGTTCCCGGTAGGCTGTAAGAGCACTGAGCAGAGCGGTTTGTTTCTTAGCTTCCCAAAGAGCTGGAAGCAAGATGCTTTGGATCCCAACTCGCCCTTTGGATAGAAGCCTGCACATTGTGCCTTTCAGCTCTAGGGCAATGTAGCACACCCAGAGCAGAAGTTCTACTTCAGCCAGATCAGGCCTGCAAAGAAACTGCGTGCCACAGGCCTTTGTAAGTGATGTTCCCGGTAGGCTGTAAGAGCACTGTGCAGAGAGTTGTTTCTTAGCTTCCCAAAGAGCTGGAAACAAGATGCTTTGGGGCCTCTCTCCGTCTATGGAAATAATGCAGCACTTTGTGCCTTCGAGCTCTAGGGCAATGTAGCACACTCAGAGCAGAAGTTCTACTTCAGCCAGATCAGGCCTGCAAAGAAACTGGGTTTCACAGTCCTTTGTAAGAGATGTTCCCGCTAGGCTGTAAGAGCACTGTGCAGAGCGAGCTGTTTCTTAGCTTCCCAAAGAGCTGGAAGCAAGAAGCTTTGGGGCCTCTCTCCCACTTTGGATACAAGGCAGGGCCTTGTGCGTTGAAGCTCTAGGGCAATGTTCAACACCCAGAGAATGAGTTCTACTTCAGCCAGATCAGGTCTGCAAAGGAACTGCGTTTCACAGGCCTTTGTAAGAGATGTTCCCGGTAGGCTGTAAGAGAACGGTGCAGAGCGAGTTGTTTCTTAGCTTTCCAAAGAGCTGGAAGCAAGATACTTTGGGGCCTCTCTTCCCCCTTGTAAACAAGGCTGGGCTTTGTGCCTTTCAGATCTAGGGCAATGTAGCACAGGCAGAGCAGAAGTTCTACTTCAGCCTACCAGGCCTGCAAAGAAAGTGCGTTTCACAGGCCTTTGTAAGAGATGTTCCCGGTAGCCTGTAAGAGCACTGTGCAGAGCGAGTTGTTTCTTAGGTTCCCAAAGAGCTGGAAGCAAGATGCTTTGGGCCCCAACTCGCCCTTTTTAAATAAGACTGCACGTTGTGCCTTTCAGCTCTCGGGCAATGTAGCACACCCAGAGCAGAAGTTCTACTTCAGCCATATCTCGCCTGCAAAGAAACTGCGTTTCACAGGCCTTTGTAAGAGATGTTCCCGGTAGGCTGTAAGAGCACTGTGCAGAGTGAGTTGTTTCTTAGATTCCCAAAGAGCTGGAGGCAAGATGCCTTGGGGCATATCTCCGTCTTTGGAAATGATTCAGCACTTTGTGCCTTGGAGCTCTAGGGCAATTTTGCACACCCAGAGCAGAATTTCAACTTCACCCAGATCAGGCCTGCAAAGCAACTGCGTTTCACAGGCCTTTGTAAGAGATGTTTCTGGTAGGCTTTAACAGCACTGTGCCGAGCGAGTTGTGTCTTAGCTTCCCAAAGGGCTGGAAGCAAGATGCTTTAGGGCCTATCTTCCACTCTGGAAACAAGGCAGGGCTTTGTGCCTTGAAGCTCTATGACAATGTAGCTCTCCCACAGCAGAAGTTGTACTTTAGCTAGATAAGGCCTGCAAAGGCATTGCGTTTCACAGGCCTTTGTAAGAGATGTTCCCGGTAGGCTGTAAGAGCACTGTGCAGAGCGAGCTGTTTCTTAGCTTCCCAAGGAGCTGGAAGCAAGATGCTTTGGGGCCTCTCTCCCCCTTTGGATACAAGGCAGGGCCTTGTGCGTTGAAGCTCTAGGGCAATGTACAACACCCAGAGCCTAAGTTCTACTTCAGCCAGATCAGGCCTGCAAAGAAACTGCGTTTCACAGGCCTTTGTAAGAGATGTTTCCGGTGCTGTAAGAGCACTGTGCAGAGCGAGTTGTTTCTTAGCTTCCCAAAGAGCGGGAAGCAAGATGATTTTGGCCCAACTTGCCCTTTGGAAAGAAGACTGCACGTTGTGCCTTTCAGCTGTCGGGCAATGTAGCACACCCAGAGCAGAAGTTCTACTTCAGCCAGATCAGGCCTGCAAAGAAACTGCGTTTCACAGGCCTTTGTAGGAGATGTTCCCAGTAGGCTGTAAGAGCACTTTGCAGAGTGAGTTGTTTCTTAGCTTCCCAAAGAGCGGGAAGCAATACTTTGGGGCCCAACTCGCCCTTTGGAAAGAAGACTGCACGTTGTCCCTTGGAGCTCTAGGGCAATGTAGCACACCCAAAGCAGAAGTTCTACTTCAGCCAGAGCAGGCCAGCAAAGAAACTGCGTTTCACAGGCCTTTGTAGGAGATGTTCCCGGTAGGCTGTGAGAGCACTGTGCAGAGCGAGTTGTTTCTTAGCTTCCCAAAGAGCTGGTAGCAAGATGCTTTGGGGCGTATCTCCGTCTTTGGAAATGATTCAGCTCTTTGTGCCTTGGAGCTCTAGGGCAATGTAGCACACCCACAGCAGAAGTTCTACTTCAGCCAGATCAGGCCTGCAAAGAAACTGCGTTTCACAGGCCTTTGTAAGAGATGTTCCTGGTAGACTGTAAGAGCACTGTGCAGACCGAGTTGTTTCTTAGCTTTCCGAAGAGCTGGAAGCAAGATGCTTTAGGACCTCTCTCCAGTTTGGATACAAGGCAGTGCCTTGTGCATGGAAGCTCTAGGGCAATGTACAACAGCTAGAGCATAAGTTCTACTTCAGGCAGATCAGTCGTGCAAAGGAACTGTGTTTCACAGGCCTTTCTAAGAGATGTTCTCGGTAGGGTGTAAGAGCACTGTGCAGAGCGAGTTGTTTCTTAGCTTCCCAAAGAGCTGGAAGCAAGATGCTTTGGGGCGTATCTCCGTCTTTGGAAATGATTCAGCACTTTGTGCCTTGGAGCTCTAGGGCAATGTAGCACACCCACAGCAGAAGTTCTACTTCAGCCAGATCAGGCCTGCAAAGAAACTGCGTTTCACAGGCCTTTGTAAGAGATGTTCCCGCTAGGCTGTAAGAGCACTGTGCAGAGCGAACTGTTTCTTAGCTTCCCAAAGAGCTGGAAGCAAGATGCTTTGGGGCGTATCTCCGTCTTTGGAAATGATTCAGCACTTTGTGCCTTGGAGCTCTAGGGCAATGTAGCACACCCACAGCAGAAGTTCTACTTCAGCCAGATCAGGCCTGCAAAGAAACTGCGTTTCACAGGCCTTTGTAAGAGATGTTCCCGCTAGGCTGTAAGAGCACTGTGCAGAGCGAACTGTTTCTTAGCTTCCCGAAGAGGTGGAAGCAAGATGCTTTAGGGCCTCTCTCCAGTTTGGATACAAGGCAGGGCCTTGTGCATGGAAGCTCTAGGTCAGTGTACAACACCTAGAGCATAAGTTCTACTTCAGGCAGATCAGTCCTGCAAAGGAACTGCGTTTCACAGGCCTTTCTAAGAGATGTTCTCGGTAGGCTGTAAGAGCACTGTGCAGAGCGAGTTGTTTCTTAGCTTCCCAAAGAGCTGGAAGCAAGATGCTTTGGGGCCTCACTCCCCCTTTGGAAAGAAGACTGCACGTTGTGCCTTTCATCTCTAGGGCAATGTAACACACCCAGAGCAGAAGTTCTACTTCAGCCAGATCAGGCCTGCAAAGAAACTGCGTTTCAAAGGCCTTTGTAAGAGATATTCCCGGTAGGCTGTAAGAGCTCTGTGCAGAGCGAGTTGTTTCTTAGCTTCCCAAAGAGCTGGAAGCAAGATGCTTTGGGGCCCAACTCGCCCTTTGGAAAGAAGACTGCACGTTGTGCCTTTCAGCTGTAGGGCAATGTAGCAAACCCAAAGCAGAAGTTCTACTTCAGCCAGATCAGGCCTGCAAAGAAACTGCATTTCACAGGCCTTTGTAAGAGATGTTCCCGTTGGCTGTAAGAGCACTGTGTAGAGCCAGTTGTTTCTTAGCTTCCAAAAGAGCTGGAAGCAAGATGCTTTGGGGCGTATCTCCGTCTTTGGAAATGATTCAGCACTTTGTGCCTTGGAGCTCTAGGGCAATGTAGCACACCCACAGCAGAAGTTCTACTTCAGCCAGATCAGGCCTGCAAGGAAACTGCGTTTCACAGGCCTTTGTAAGAGATGTTCCCGCTAGGCTGTAAGAGCACTGTGCAGAGCGAACTGTTTCTTAGCCTCCCGAAGAGGTGGAAGCAAGATGCTTTAGGGCCTCTCTCCAGTTTGGATACAAGGCAGGGCCTTGTGCATGGAAGCTCTAGGGCAATGTACAACACCTAGAGCATAAGTTCTGCTTCAGGCAGATCAGGCCTGCAAAGGAACTGCATTTCACAGGCCTTTTTAAGAGATGTTCTCGGTAGGCTGTAAGAGCACTGTGCAGAGCGAGTTGTTTCTTAGCTTCCCAAAGAGCTAGAAGCAAGATGCTTTGATGTCTCACTCCCCCTTTGGATACAAGACTCGGCTTTGTGCCTTGAAGCTCTAGAGCAATGTAGAACACCCACAGCAGAAGTTCTACTTCAGCCAGATGAGGCCTGCAAAGAAACTGAGTTTCACAGGCCTTTTAAGATATGTTCCCGGTAGGCTGTAAGAGCACTGAGCAGAGCGGTTTGTTTCTTAGCTTCCCAAAGAGCTGGAAGCAAGATGCTTTGGATCCCAACTCGCCCTTTGGATAGAAGCATGCACATTGTCCCTTTTAGCTCTAGGGCAATGTAGCACACCCAGAGCAGAAGTTCTACTTCAGCCCGATCCAGCCTGCAAAGAAACTTCGTGTCACAGGCCTGTGTAAGAGATGTTCCCGGTAGGCTGTAAGAGCACTGTGTAGAGCGAGTTGTTTCTTAGCTTCCCAAAGAGCTGGAAGCAAGATGCTTTGGGGCCTCTCTCCCCCTTTGGATACAAGGCAGGGCCTTGTGCGTCGAAGCTCTAGATCAATGAACAACACCCAGAGAATAAGTTCTACTTCAGCCAGCGCAGGCACCCAAGGGAACTGCGTTTCACAGGCCTTTGTAAGAGATGTTCCCGGTAGGCTGTAAGAGCACTGTGCAGAGCGAGTTGTTTCTTAGGTTCCCAAAGAGCTGTCAGCAAGATGCTTTGGGCCCCAACTCGCCCTTTTTAAATAAGACTGCACGTTGTGCCTGTCAGCTCTCGGGCAATGTAGCACAAACAGAGCAGAAGTCCTACTTCAGCCAGATCAGGCCTGCAAACAAACTGCGTTTCACAGGCCTTAGTAAGAGATGTTCCCGGTTGGCTGTAAGAGCACTGTGCAGAATGAGTTGTTTCTTAGCTTCCCAAAGAGTTGGAAGCAAGATGCTTTGGGGCCTCTCTCCCCCTTTGGATACAAGGCAGGGCCTTGTGCGTCGAAGCTCTAGATCAATGAACAACACCCAGAGAATAAGTTCTTCAGCCAGAGCAGGCCTGCAAACGAACTGTGTTTCACAGGCCTTTGTAAGAGATGTTCCCGGTAGGCTGTAAGAGCACTGTGCAGAGCGAGTTGTTTCTTAGGTTCCCAAAGAGCTGGCAGCAAGATGCTTTGGGCCCCAACGCGCCCTTTTTAAATAAGACTGCACGTTGTGCCTTTCAGCTCTCGGGCAATGTAGCACAAACAGAGCAGAAGTCCTACTTCAGCCAGATCAGGCCTGCAAACAAACTGCGTTTCACAGGCCTTAGTAAGAGATGTTCCCGGTTGGCTGTAAGAGCACTGTGCAGAATGAGTTGTTTCTTAGCTTCCCAATGAGCTGGAAGCAAGATGCTTTGGGGCGTATCTCCGTCTTTGGAAATGATTCAGCACTTTGTGCCTCGGAGCTCTAGGGCAATGTAGCACACCCACAGCAGAAGTTCTACTTCAGCCAGATCAGGCCTGCAAAGAAACTGCGTTTCACAGGCCTTTGTAAGAGATGTTCCCGGTAGACTGTAACAACACTGTGCATACCGAGTTGTTTCTTAGCTTCCAAAAGAGCTGGAAGCAAGATGCTTAAGGGCCTCTCTCCAGTTTGGATACCAGGCAGGGCCTTGTGCATGGAAGCTCTAGGGCAATGTACAACACCTAGAGCATAAGTTCTACTTCTGGCAGATCAGTCCTGCAAAGGCACTGCGTTTCACAGGCCTTTGTAAGAGATGTTCTCGGTAGGCTTAAGAGCACTGTGCAGAGCGAGTTGTTTCTTAGCTTCCCAAAGAGCTGGAAGCAAGATGCTTAGGGGCGTATCACCGTGTTTGGATATGACTCAGCACTTTGTGCCTTGGAGCTCTAGGGCAATGTAGCACACCCAGAGCAGAAGTTCTACTTCAGCCAGATCAGGCCTGCAAAGGACCTGCATTTCACAGGACTTTGTAAGAGATGTTCACAGTAGGTTGTAATACAACTGTGCACAGCGAGTTGTTTCTTAGCTTCCCAAAGAGCTGGAAGCAAGATGCTTTGGGGCCCAACTCGCCCTTTGGAAAGAAGCCTGCACGTAGTGCCTTACAGCTCTAGGGCAATGCAGCACACCCAGAGCAAATGTTCTACTTCAGCCAGATCAGGCGTGCAAAGAAACTGCGTTTCACAGGCCTTTGTAAGAGATATTCCCGTTAGGCTGTAAGAGCTGTGTGCAGAGCGAGTTGTTTCTTAGTTTCCCAAAGAGCTGGAAGCAAGATGATTTGGGGCCTCCCTCCCCCTTTGGATACAAGACTGGGCTTTGTGCCTTGAAGCTCTAGGGCAATGAAGAACACCCACAGCAGAAGTTCTACTTCAGCCAGATCACGCCTGCAAAGAAACTTAGTTTCACAGGCCTTTTTAAGAGCTGTTCCCGGTAGGCTGTAAGAGCACTGAGAAGTGGGAGTTTTTTCATAGCTTCCCAAAGAGCTGGAAGCAAGATGATTTGGGTCCCAACTCGCCCTTTGGAAAGAAGACTGCACGTTGTGCCTTTCAGCTCTAGGCAATGTAGCACACCCATAGCAGAAGTTCTACTGCAGCCAGATCAGGCCTGCAAAGGAACTGCGTGTCACAGGCCTTTGTAGGAGATGTTCCCGGTAGGCTGTAAGAGCACTTTGCAGAGTGACTTGTTTCTTAGCTTCCCAAAGAGCGGGAAGCAATGCTTTGGGGCCCAACTCGCCCTTTGGAAAGAAGACTGCACGTTGAGTCTTTCAGCTGTAGGGCAATGTAGCACACCCAAAGCAGAAGTTCTATTTCAGCCAGATCAGGCCTGCAAAGAAACTGCGTTTCACAGGCCTTTGTAAGAGATGTTCCCGGTAGGCTGTAAGAGCACTGTGCAGAGCGAGTTGTTTCCTAGCTTCCTAAAGAGCTGGAAGCTAGATGCTTTGGGCCCAACTCGCCCTTTGGAAAGAAGACTGCACGTTGTGCCTTTCAGCTCTAGGGCAATGTAGCACAGACAGAGCAGAAGTTCTACTTCAGCCAGATCAGGCCTGCAAAGAAACTGCGTTTCACAGGCCTTAGTAAGAGATGTTCCCGGTTGGCTGTAAGAGCACTGTGCAGAGTGAGTTGTTTCTTCGCTTCCCAAAGAGCTGCAAGCAAGATGCTTTGGGGCCCAACTCGCCCTTTGGAAAGAAGCCTGCACGTTGTGCGTTTCAGCTCTAGGGCAATGTAGCACACCCAGAGCAGAGGTTCTACTTCAGCCAGATCAGGCCTGCAAAGAAACTGCGTTTCACAGGCCTTTGTAAGAGATGTTCCCGGTAGGCTGTAAGAGCACTGTGCAGAGTGAGTTGTTTCTTAGATTCCCAAAGAGCTGGAGGCAAGATGCCTTGGGGCATATCTCCGTCTTTGGAAATGATTCAGCACTTTGTGCCTTGGAGCTCTAGGGCAATTTTGCACACCCAGAGCAGAATTTCTACTTCACCCAGATCAGGCCTGCAAAGCAACTGCGTTTCACAGGCCTTTGTAAGAGATGTTTCTGGTAGGCTTTAAGAGCACTGTGCCGAGCGAGTTGTGTCTTAGCTTCCCAAAGGGCTGGAAGCAAGATGCTTTAGGGGCTATCTTCCACTCTGGAAACAAGGTAGGGCTTTGTGCCTTGAAGCTCTATGACAATGTAGCTCTCCCACAGCAGAAGTTGTACTTTAGCTAGATAAGGCCTGCAAAGGCATTGCGTTTCACAGGCCTTTGTAAGAGATGTTCCCGGTAGGCTGTAAGAGCACTGTGCAGAGCGAGCTGTTTCTTAGCTTCCCAAGGAGCTGGAAGCAAGATGCTTTGGGGCCTCTCTCCCCCTTTGGATACAAGGCAGGGCCTTGTGCGTTGAAGCTCTAGGGCAATGTACAACACCCAGAGCATAAGTTCTACTTCAGCCAGATCAGGTCTGCAAAGAAACTGCGTTTCACAGGCCTTTGTAAGAGATGTTTCCGGTGCTGTAAGAGCACTGTGCAGAGCGAGTTGTTTCTTAGCTTCCCAAAGAGCGGGAAGCAAGATGCTTTTGGCCCAACTTGCCCTTTGGAAAGAAGACTGCACGTTGTGCCTTTCAGCTGTCGGGCAATGTAGCACACCCAGAGCAGAAGTTCTACTTCAGCCAGATCTGGCCTGCAAAGAAACTGCGTTTCACAGGCCTTTGTAGGAGATGTTCCCGGTAGACTGTAAGAGCACTTTGCAGAGTGAGTTGTTTCTTAGCTTCCCAAAGAGCGGGAAGCAATGCTTTGGGGCCCAACTCGCCCTTTGGAAAGAAGACTGCACGTTGTGCCTTTCAGCTGTAGGGCAATGTAGCACACCCAAAGCAGAAGTTCTACTTCAGCCAGATCAGGCCTGCAAAGAAACTGCGTTTCACAGGCCTTTGTAAGAGATGTTCCCGGTAGGCTGTAAGAGCACTCTGCAGAGCGAGTTGTTTCTTAGCTTCCCAAAGAGCTGGAAGCAAGATGATTTGGGGCCTCCCTCCCCCTTTGGATACAAGACTGGGCTTTGTGCCTTGAAGCTCTAGGGCAATGAAGAACACCCACAGCAGAAGTTCTACTTCAGCCAGATCACGCCTGCAAAGAAACTTAGTTTCACAGGCCTTTTTAAGAGCTGTTCCCGGTAGGCTGTAAGAGCACTGAGAAGTGGGAGTTTTTTCATAGCTTCCCAAAGAGCTGGAAGCAAGATGATTTGGGGCCCAACTCGCCCTTTGGAAAGAAGACTGCACGTTGTGCCTTTCAGCTCTAGGCAACGTAGCACACCCATAGCAGAAGTTCTACTGCAGCCAGATCAGGCCTGCAAAGGAACTGCGTGTCGCAGGCCTTTGTAAGAGATGTTCCCGCTAGGCTGTAAGAGCACTGTGCAGAGAGTTGTTTTTTAGCTTCCCAAAGAGCTGGAAACAAGATGCTTTGGGGCCTCTCTCCGTCTATGGAAATAATGCAGCACTTTGTGCCTTCGAGCTCTAGGGCAATGTAGCACACTCAGAGCAGAAGTTCTACTTCAGCCAGATCAGGCCTGCAAAGAAACTGCGTTTCACAGGCCTTTGTAAGAGATGTTCCCGCTAGGCTGTAAGAGCACTGTGCAGCGCGAGCTGTTTCTTAGCTTCCCAAAGAGCTGGAAGGATGATGCTTTGGGGCCTCTCTCCCACTTTGGATCCAAGGCAGGGCCTTGTGCGTTGAAGCTCTAGGGCAATGTTCAACACCCAGAGAATAAGTTCTACTTCAGCCGGATCAGGCATGCAAAGGAACTGCGTGTCACAGGCCTTTGTAAGAGATGTTCCCGGTAGGCTGTAAGAGCACGGTGCAGAGCGAGTTGTTTCTTAGCTTGCCAAAGAGCTGGAAGCAAGATACTTTGGGGCCTCTCTTCCCCTTTGTAAACAAGGCTGGGCTTTGTGCCTTTCAGATCTAGGGCAATGTAGCACACCCAGAGCAGAAGTTCTACTTCAGCCAGATAAGGCCTGCAAAGAAACTGCGTTTCACAGGCCTTTGTAAGAGATGTTCCGTGTAGGCTGTAAGAGGACTGTGCACAGCGAGTTGTTTCTTAGCTTCCCAAAGAGATGGAAGCAAGATGCTTTGGGGCCCAACTCGCCCTTTGGAACGAAGCCTGCACCTTGTGCCTTTCAGCTCTAGGGCAATGTAGCACACCCAAAGCAGAAGTTCTACTTCAGCCAGATCAGGCCTGCAAAGAAACTGCGTTTCACAGGCCTTTGTAAGAGATGTTCCCGGTAGGCTGTAAGAGCACTGTGCAGAGCGAGTTGTTTCCTAGCTTCCTAAAGAGCTGGAAGCTAGATGCTTTGGGCCCCACTCGCCCTTTGGAAAGAAGACTGCACGTTGTGCCTTTCAGCTCTAGGGCAATGTAGCACAGACAGAGCAGAAGTTCTACTTCAGCCAGATCAGGCCTGCAAAGAAACTGCGTTTCACAGGCCTTAGTAAGAGATGTTCCCGGTTGGCTGTAAGAGCACTGTGCAGAGTGAGTTGTTTCTTCGCTTCCCAAAGAGCTGCAAGCAAGATGCTTTGGGGCCCAACTCGCCCTTTGGAAAGAAGCCTGCACGTTGTGCGTTTCAGCTCTAGGGCAATGTAGCACACCCAGAGCAGAGGTTCTACTTCAGCCAGATAAGGCCTGCAAAGAAACTGCGTTTCACAGGCCTTTGTAAGAGATGTTCCCGGTAGGCTGTAAGAGCACTGTGCAGAGTGAGTTGTTTCTTAGATTCCCAAAGAGCTGGAGGCAAGATGCCTTGGGGCATATCTCCGTCTTTGGAAATGATTCAGCACTTTGTGCCTTGGAGCTCTAGGGCAATTTTGCACACCCAGAGCAGAATTTCTACTTCACCCAGATCAGGCCTGCAAAGCAACTGCGTTTCACAGGCCTTTGTAAGAGATGTTTCTGGTAGGCTTTAAGAGCACTGTGCCGAGCGAGTTGTGTCTTAGCTTCCCAAAGGGCTGGAAGCAAGATGCTTTAGGGCCTATCTTCCACTCTGGAAACAAGGCAGGGCTTTGTGCCTTGAAGCTCTATGACAATGTAGCTCTCCCACAGCAGAAGTTGTACTTTAGCTAGATAAGGCCTGCAAAGGCATTGCGTTTCACAGGCCTTTGTAAGAGATGTTCCCGGTAGGCTGTAAGAGCACTGTGCAGAGCGAGCTGTTTCTTAGCTTCCCAAGGAGCTGGAAGCAAGATGCTTTGGGGCCTCTCTCCCCCTTTGGATACAAGGCAGGGCCTTGTGCGTTGAAGCTCTAGGGCAATGTACAACACCCAGAGCATAAGTTCTACTTCAGCCAGATCAGGTCTGCAAAGAAACTGCGTTTCACAGGCCTTTGTAAGAGATGTTTCCGGTGCTGTAAGAGCACTGTGCAGAGCGAGTTGTTTCTTAGCTTCCCAAAGAGCGGGAAGCAAGATGCTTTTGGCCCAACTTGCCCTTTGGAAAGAAGACTGCACGTTGTGCCTTTCAGTTGTCGGGCAATGTAGCACACCCAGAGCAGAAGTTCTACTTCAGCCAGATCAGGCCTGCAAAGAAACTGCGTTTCACAGGCCTTTGTAGGAGATGTTCCCGGTAGGCTGTAAGAGCACTCTGCAGAGTGAGTTGTTTCTTAGCTTTCCAAAGAATGGGAAGCAATGCTTTGGGGCCCAACTCGCCCTTTGGAAAGAAGACTGCACGTTGTGCCTTTCAGCTGTAGGGCAATGTAGCACACCCAAAGCAGAAGTTCTACTTCAGCCAGATCAGGCCTGCAAAGAAACTGCGTTTCACAGGCCTTTGTAAGAGATGTTCCCGGTAGGCTGTAAGAGCACTCTGCAGAGCGAGTTGTTTCTTAGCTTCCCAAAGAGCTGGAAGCAAGATGCTTTGGGGCGTATCTCCGTCTTTGGAAATGATTCAGCACTTTGTGCCTTGGAGCTCTAGGTCAATGTAGCACACCCACAGCAGAAGTTCTACTCCAGCCAGATCAGGAGTGCAAAGAAACTGCGTTTCACCGGCCTTTGTAAGAGATGTTCCCGGTAGACTGTAAGAGCACTGTGCAGACCGAGTTGTTTCTTAGCTTCCCAAATAGTTGGAAGCATGATGCTTTAGGGCCTCTCTCCAGTTTGGATACAAGGCAGGGCCTTGTGCATGGAAGCTCTAGGGCAATGTACAACACCTAGAGCATAAGTTCTGCTTCAGGCAGATCAGGCCTGCAAAGGAACTGCGTTTCACAGGCCTTTTTAAGAGATGTTCTCGGTAGGCTGTAAGAGCACTGTGCAGAGCGAGTTGTTTCTTAGCTTCCCAAAGAGCTAGAAGCAAGATGCTTTGATGTCTCACTCCCCCTTTGGATACAAGACTCGGCTTTGTGCCTTGAAGCTCTAGAGCAATGTAGAACACCCACAGCAGAAGTTCTACTTCAGCCAGATGAGGCCTGCAAAGAAACTGAGTTTCACAGGCCTTTTAAGATATGTTCCCGGTAGGCTGTAAGAGCACTGAGCAGAGCGGTTTGTTTCTTAGCTTCCCAAAGAGCTGGAAGCAAGATGCTTTGGATCCCAACTCGCCCTTTGGATAGAAGCATGCACATTGTCCCTTTTAGCTCTAGGGCAATGTAGCACACCCAGAGCAGAAGTTCTACTTCAGCCCGATCCGGCCTGCAAAGAAACTTCGTGTCACAGGCCTGTGTAAGAGATGTTCCCGGTAGGCTGTAAGAGCACTGTGTAGAGCGAGTTGTTTCTTAGCTTCCCAAAGAGCTGGAAGCAAGATGCTTTGGGGCCTCTCTCCCCCTTTGGATACAAGGCAGGGCCTTGTGCGTCGAAGCTCTAGATCAATGAACAACACCCAGAGAATAAGTTCTACTTCAGCCAGAGCAGGCACCCAAGGGAACTGCGTTTCACAGGCCTTTGTAAGAGATGTTCCCGGTAGGCTGTAAGAGCACTGTGCAGAGCGAGTTGTTTCTTAGGTTCCCAAAGAGCTGGCAGCAAGATGCTTTGGGCCCCAACTCGCCCTTTTTAAATAAGACTGCACGTTGTGCCTTTCAGCTCTCGGGCAATGTAGCACAAACAGAGCAGAAGTCCTACTTCAGCCAGATCAGGCCTGCAAACAAACTGTGTTTCACAGGCCTTAGTAAGAGAGGTTCCCGGTTGGCTGTAAGAGCACTGTGCAGAATGAGTTGTTTCTTAGCTTCCCAAAGAGCTGGAAGCAAGATGCTTTGGGGCCTCTCTCCCCCTTTGGATACAAGGCAGGGCCTTGTGCGTCGAAGCTCTAGATCAATGAACAACACCCAGAGAATAAGTTGTACTTCAGCCAGAGCAGGCCTGCAAAGGAACTGTGTTTCACAGGCCTTTGTAAGAGATGTTCCCGGTAGGCTGTAAGCGCACTGTGCAGAGCGAGTTGTTTCTTAGGTTCCCAAAGAGCTGGCAGCAAGATGCTTTGGGCCCCAACTCGCCCTTTTTAAATAAGACTGCACGTTGTGCCTTTCAGCTCTCGGGCAATGTAGCACAAACAGAGCAGAAGTCCTACTTCAGCCAGATCAGGCCTGCAAACAAACTGCGTTTCACAGGCCTTAGTAAGAGATGTTCCCGGTTGGCTGTAAGAGCACTGTGCAGAATGAGTTGTTTCTTAGCTTCCCAAAGAGCTGGAAGCAAGATGCTTTGGGGCCCAACTCGCCCTTTGGAAAGAAGCCTGCACGTTGTGCGTTTCAGCTCTAGGGCAATGTAGCACACCCAGAGCAGAAGTTCTACTTCAGCCACATCAGGCCTGCAAAGAAACTGCGTTTCACAGGCCTTTGTAAGAGATGTTCCCGGTAGGCTGTAAGAGCACTGTGCAGAGCGAGTTGTTTCTTAGCTTCCCAAAGAGCTGGAAGCAAGATGCTTTGGGGCGTATCTCCGTCTTTGGAAATGACTCAGCACTTTGTGCCTCGGAGCTCTAGGGCAATGTAGCACACCCACAGCAGAAGTTCTACTTCATCCAGATCAGGCCTGCAAAGAAACTGCGTTTCACAGGCCTTTGTAAGAGATGTTCCCGGTAGACTGTAACAGCACTGTGCATACCGAGTTGTTTCTTAGCTTCCAAAAGAGCTGGAAGCAAGATGCTTAAGGGCCTCTCTCCAGTTTGGATACCAGGCAGGGCCTTGTGCATGGAAGCTCTAGGGCAATGTACAACACCTAGAGCATAAGTTCTACTTCAGGCAGATCAGTCCTGCAAAGGCACTGCGTTTCACAGGCCTTTGTAAGAGATGTTCTCGGTAGGGTGTAAGTGTACTGTGCAGAGCGAGTTGTTTCTTAGCTTCCCAAAGAGCTGAAAGCAAGATGCCTTGGGGCCTCACTCCCCCTTTCGATACAAGACTCTGCTTTGTGCCTTGAAGCTCTAGGGCAATGTAGAACACCCACAGAAGAAGTTTTACTTTAGCGAGATCAGGCCTGCAAAGGAACTGCGTTTCACAGGCATTTGTAAGAGATGTTCCTGGTAGGCTGTAAGAGCACTGTGCAGAGCGAGTTGTTTCTTAGCTTCCCAAAGAGCTGGAAGCAAGATGCTTAGGGGCGTATGACCGTGTTTGGATATGATTCAGCACTTTGTGCCTTGGAGCTCTAGGGCAATGTAGCACACCCAGAGCAGAAGTTCTACTTCAGCCAGATCAGGCCTGCAAAGGACCTGCATTTCACAGGACTTTGTAAGAGATGTTCACAGTAGGTTGTAATACAACTGTGCACAGCGAGTTGTTTCTTAGCTTCCCAAAGAGCTGGAAGCAAGATGCTTTGGGGCCCAACTCGCCCTTTGGAAAGAAGCCTGCACGTAGTGCCTTACAGCTCTAGGGCAATGCAGCACACCCAGAGCAAATGTTCTACTTCAGCCAGATCAGGCGTGCAAAGAAACTGCGTTTCACAGGCCTTTGTAAGAGATATTCCCGTTAGGCTGTAAGAGCTGTGTGCAGAGCGAGTTGTTTCTTAGTTTCCCAAAGAGCTGGAAGCAAGATGATTTGGGGCCTCCCTCCCCCTTTGGATCAAGACTGGGCTTTGTGCCTTGAAGCTCTAGGGCAATGAAGAACACCCACAGCAGAAGTTCTACTTCAGCCAGATCACGCCTGCAAAGAAACTTAGTTTCACAGGCCTTTTTAAGAGCTGTTCCCGGTAGGCTGTAAGAGCACTGAGAAGTGGGAGTTTTTTCATAGCTTCCCAAAGAGCTGGAAGCAAGATGATTTGGGGCCCAACTCGCCCTTTGGAAAGAAGACTGCACGTTGTGCCTTTCAGCTCTAGGCAATGTAGCACACCCATAGCAGAAGTTCTACTGCAGCCAGATCAGGCCTGCAAAGGAACTGCGTGTCGCAGGCCTTTGTAAGAGATGTTCCCGGTAGGCTGTGAGAGCACTGTGCAGACCGAGTTGTTTCTTAGCTTCCCAAAGAGCTGGAAGCAAGATGCTTTGGGGCGTATCTCCGTCTTTGGAAATGATTCAGCACTTTGTGCCTTGGAGCTCTAGGGCAATGTAGCACACCCACAGCAGAAGTTCTACTTCAGCCAGATCAGGCCTGCAAAGAAACTGCCTTTCACAGGCCTTTGTAGGAGATGTTCCCGGTAGGCTGTGAGAGCACTGTGCAGAGCGAGTTGTTTCTTAGCTTCCCAAAGAGCTGGAAGCAAGATGCTTTGGGGCGTATCTCCGTCTTTGGAAATGATTCAGCACTTTGTGCCTTGGAGCTCTAGGGCAATGTAGCACACCCACAGCAGAAGTTCTACTTCAGCCAGATCAGGCCTGCAAAGAAACTGCGTTTCACAGGCCTTTGTAAGAGATGTTCCTGGTAGACTGTAAGAGCACTGCGCAGACCGAGTTGTTTCTTAGCTTTCCGAAGAGCTGGAAGCAAGATGCTTTAGGACCTCTCTCCAGTTTGGATACAAGGCAGTGCCTTGTGCATGGAAGCTCTAGGGCAATGTACAACACCTAGAGCATAAGTTCTACTTCAGGCAGATCAGTCGTGCAAAGGAACTGCGTTTCACAGGCCTTTCTAAGAGATGTTCTTGGTAGGGTGTAAGAGCACTGTGCAGAGCGAGTTGTTTCTTAGCTTCCCAAAGAGCTGGAAGCAAGATGCTTTGGGGCGTATCTCCGTCTTTGGAAATGATTCAGCACTTTGTGCCTTGGAGCTCTAGGGCAATGTAGCACACCCACAGCAGAAGTTCTACTTCAGCCAAATCAGGCCTGCAAAGGAACTGCGTTTCACAGGCCTTTGTAAGAGATGTTCCCGCTAGGCTGTAAGAGCACTGTGCAGAGCGAACTGTTTCTTAGCTTCCCGAAGAGCTGGAAGCATGATGCTTTAGGGCCTCTCTCCAGTTTGGATACAAGGCAGGGCCTTGTGCATGGAAGCTCTAGGGCAGTGTACAACACCTAGAGCATAAGTTCTACTTCAGGCAGATCAGGCCTGCAAAGGAACTGCGTTTCACAGGCCTTTGTAAGAGATGTTCTCGGTAGGCTGTAAGAGCACTGTGCAGAGCGAGTTGTTTCTTAGCTTATCAAAGAGCTATAAGCAAGATGCTTTGGGGTCTCCCTCCCCCTTTGGATTCAAGACTCGGCTTTGTGCCTTGAAGCTCTAGGGCAATGTAGAACACCCACAGCAGAAGTTGTACTTCAGCCAGATCAGGCCTGCAAAGATACTGAGTTTCACAGGCCTTTTAAGAGATGTTCCCGGTAGGCTGTAAGAGCACTGAGCAGAGCGGTTTGTTTCTTAGCTTCCCAAAGAGCTGGAAGCAAGATGCTTTGGATCCCAACTCGCCCTTTGGATAGAAGCCTGCACATTGTGCCTTTCAGCTCTAGGGCAATGTAGCACACCCAGAGCAGAAGTTCTACTTCAGCCAGATCAGGCCTGCAAAGAAACTGCGTGCCACAGGCCTTTGTAAGTGATGTTCCCGGTAGGCTGTAAGAGCACTGTGCAGAGAGTTGTTTCTTAGCTTCCCAAAGAGCTGGAAACAAGATGCTTTGGGGCCTCTCTCCGTCTATGGAAATAATGCAGCACTTTGTGCCTTCGAGCTCTAGGGCAATGTAGCACACTCAGAGCAGAAGTTCTACTTCAGCCAGATCAGGCCTGCAAAGAAACTGGGTTTCACAGTCCTTTGTAAGAGATGTTCCCGCTAGGCTGTAAGAGCACTGTGCAGAGCGAGCTGTTTCTTAGCTTCCCAAAGAGCTGGAAGCAAGAAGCTTTGGGGCCTCTCTCCCACTTTGGATACAAGGCAGGGCCTTGTGCGTTGAAGCTCTAGGGCAATGTTCAACACCCAGAGAATGAGTTCTACTTCAGCCAGATCAGGTCTGCAAAGGAACTGCGTTTCACAGGCCTTTGTAAGAGATGTTCCCGGTAGGCTGTAAGAGCACGGTGCAGAGCGAGTTGTTTCTTAGCTTTCCAAAGAGCTGGAAGCAAGATACTTTGGGGCCTCTCTTCCCCCTTGTAAACAAGGCTGGGCTTTGTGCCTTTCAGATCTAGGGCAATGTAGCACAGGCAGAGCAGAAGTTCTACTTCAGCCTACCAGGCCTGCAAAGAAAGTGCGTTTCACAGGCCTTTGTAAGAGATGTTCCCGGTAGCCTGTAAGAGCACTGTGCAGAGCGAGTTGTTTCTTAGGTTCCCAAAGAGCTGGAAGCAAGATGCTTTGGGCCCCAACTCGCCCTTTTTAAATAAGACTGCACGTTGTGCCTTTCAGCTCTCGGGCAATGTAGCACACCCAGAGCAGAAGTTCTACTTCAGCCATATCTCGCCTGCAAAGAAACTGCGTTTCACAGGCCTTTGTAAGAGATGTTCCCGGTAGGCTGTAAGAGCACTGTGCAGAGTGAGTTGTTTCTTAGATTCCCAAAGAGCTGGAGGCAAGATGCCTTGGGGCATATCTCCGTCTTTGGAAATGATTCAGCACTTTGTGCCTTGGAGCTCTAGGGCAATTTTGCACACCCAGAGCAGAATTTCAACTTCACCCAGATCAGGCCTGCAAAGCAACTGCGTTTCACAGGCCTTTGTAAGAGATGTTTCTGGTAGGCTTTAACAGCACTGTGCCGAGCGAGTTGTGTCTTAGCTTCCCAAAGGGCTGGAAGCAAGATGCTTTAGGGCCTATCTTCCACTCTGGAAACAAGGCAGGGCTTTGTGCCTTGAAGCTCTATGACAATGTAGCTCTCCCACAGCAGAAGTTGTACTTTAGCTAGATAAGGCCTGCAAAGGCATTGCGTTTCACAGGCCTTTGTAAGAGATGTTCCCGGTAGGCTGTAAGAGCACTGTGCAGAGCGAGCTGTTTCTTAGCTTCCCAAGGAGCTGGAAGCAAGATGCTTTGGGGCCTCTCTCCCCCTTTGGATACAAGGCAGGGCCTTGTGCGTTGAAGCTCTAGGGCAATGTACAACACCCAGAGCCTAAGTTCTACTTCAGCCAGATCAGGCCTGCAAAGAAACTGCGTTTCACAGGCCTTTGTAAGAGATGTTTCCGGTGCTGTAAGAGCACTGTGCAGAGCGAGTTGTTTCTTAGCTTCCCAAAGAGCGGGAAGCAAGATGATTTTGGCCCAACTTGCCCTTTGGAAAGAAGACTGCACGTTGTGCCTTTCAGCTGTCGGGCAATGTAGCACACCCAGAGCAGAAGTTCTACTTCAGCCAGATCAGGCCTGCAAAGAAACTGCGTTTCACAGGCCTTTGTAGGAGATGTTCCCAGTAGGCTGTAAGAGCACTTTGCAGAGTGAGTTGTTTCTTAGCTTCCCAAAGAGCGGGAAGCAATACTTTGGGGCCCAACTCGCCCTTTGGAAAGAAGACTGCACGTTGTCCCTTGGAGCTCTAGGGCAATGTAGCACACCCAAAGCAGAAGTTCTACTTCAGCCAGAGCAGGCCAGCAAAGAAACTGCGTTTCACAGGCCTTTGTAGGAGATGTTCCCGGTAGGCTGTGAGAGCACTGTGCAGAGCGAGTTGTTTCTTAGCTTCCCAAAGAGCTGGTAGCAAGATGCTTTGGGGCGTATCTCCGTCTTTGGAAATGATTCAGCTCTTTGTGCCTTGGAGCTCTAGGGCAATGTAGCACACCCACAGCAGAAGTTCTACTTCAGCCAGATCAGGCCTGCAAAGAAACTGCGTTTCACAGGCCTTTGTAAGAGATGTTCCTGGTAGACTGTAAGAGCACTGTGCAGACCGAGTTGTTTCTTAGCTTTCCGAAGAGCTGGAAGCAAGATGCTTTAGGACCTCTCTCCAGTTTGGATACAAGGCAGTGCCTTGTGCATGGAAGCTCTAGGGCAATGTACAACAGCTAGAGCATAAGTTCTACTTCAGGCAGATCAGTCGTGCAAAGGAACTGTGTTTCACAGGCCTTTCTAAGAGATGTTCTCGGTAGGGTGTAAGAGCACTGTGCAGAGCGAGTTGTTTCTTAGCTTCCCAAAGAGCTGGAAGCAAGATGCTTTGGGGCGTATCTCCGTCTTTGGAAATGATTCAGCACTTTGTGCCTTGGAGCTCTAGGGCAATGTAGCACACCCACAGCAGAAGTTCTACTTCAGCCAGATCAGGCCTGCAAAGAAACTGCGTTTCACAGGCCTTTGTAAGAGATGTTCCCGCTAGGCTGTAAGAGCACTGTGCAGAGCGAACTGTTTCTTAGCTTCCCAAAGAGCTGGAAGCAAGATGCTTTGGGGCGTATCTCCGTCTTTGGAAATGATTCAGCACTTTGTGCCTTGGAGCTCTAGGGCAATGTAGCACACCCACAGCAGAAGTTCTACTTCAGCCAGATCAGGCCTGCAAAGAAACTGCGTTTCACAGGCCTTTGTAAGAGATGTTCCCGCTAGGCTGTAAGAGCACTGTGCAGAGCGAACTGTTTCTTAGCTTCCCGAAGAGGTGGAAGCAAGATGCTTTAGGGCCTCTCTCCAGTTTGGATACAAGGCAGGGCCTTGTGCATGGAAGCTCTAGGTCAGTGTACAACACCTAGAGCATAAGTTCTACTTCAGGCAGATCAGTCCTGCAAAGGAACTGCGTTTCACAGGCCTTTCTAAGAGATGTTCTCGGTAGGCTGTAAGAGCACTGTGCAGAGCGAGTTGTTTCTTAGCTTCCCAAAGAGCTGGAAGCAAGATGCTTTGGGGCCTCACTCCCCCTTTGGAAAGAAGACTGCACGTTGTGCCTTTCATCTCTAGGGCAATGTAACACACCCAGAGCAGAAGTTCTACTTCAGCCAGATCAGGCCTGCAAAGAAACTGCGTTTCAAAGGCCTTTGTAAGAGATATTCCCGGTAGGCTGTAAGAGCTCTGTGCAGAGCGAGTTGTTTCTTAGCTTCCCAAAGAGCTGGAAGCAAGATGCTTTGGGGCCCAACTCGCCCTTTGGAAAGAAGACTGCACGTTGTGCCTTTCAGCTGTAGGGCAATGTAGCAAACCCAAAGCAGAAGTTCTACTTCAGCCAGATCAGGCCTGCAAAGAAACTGCATTTCACAGGCCTTTGTAAGAGATGTTCCCGTTGGCTGTAAGAGCACTGTGTAGAGCCAGTTGTTTCTTAGCTTCCCAAAGAGCTGGAAGCAAGATGCTTTGGGGCGTATCTCCGTCTTTGGAAATGATTCAGCACTTTGTGCCTTGGAGCTCTAGGGCAATGTAGCACACCCACAGCAGAAGTTCTACTTCAGCCAGATCAGGCCTGCAAGGAAACTGCGTTTCACAGGCCTTTGTAAGAGATGTTCCCGCTAGGCTGTAAGAGCACTGTGCAGAGCGAACTGTTTCTTAGCCTCCCGAAGAGGTGGAAGCAAGATGCTTTAGGGCCTCTCTCCAGTTTGGATACAAGGCAGGGCCTTGTGCATGGAAGCTCTAGGGCAATGTACAACACCTAGAGCATAAGTTCTGCTTCAGGCAGATCAGGCCTGCAAAGGAACTGCATTTCACAGGCCTTTTTAAGAGATGTTCTCGGTAGGCTGTAAGAGCACTGTGCAGAGCGAGTTGTTTCTTAGCTTCCCAAAGAGCTAGAAGCAAGATGCTTTGATGTCTCACTCCCCCTTTGGATACAAGACTCGGCTTTGTGCCTTGAAGCTCTAGAGCAATGTAGAACACCCACAGCAGAAGTTCTACTTCAGCCAGATGAGGCCTGCAAAGAAACTGAGTTTCACAGGCCTTTTAAGATATGTTCCAGGTAGGCTGTAAGAGCACTGAGCAGAGCGGTTTGTTTCTTAGCTTCCCAAAGAGCTGGAAGCAAGATGCTTTGGATCCCAACTCGCCCTTTGGATAGAAGCATGCACATTGTCCCTTTTAGCTCTAGGGCAATGTAGCACACCCAGAGCAGAAGTTCTACTTCAGCCCGATCCAGCCTGCAAAGAAACTTCGTGTCACAGGCCTGTGTAAGAGATGTTCCCGGTAGGCTGTAAGAGCACTGTGTAGAGCGAGTTGTTTCTTAGCTTCCCAAAGAGCTGGAAGCAAGATGCTTTGGGGCCTCTCTCCCCCTTTGGATACAAGGCAGGGCCTTGTGCGTCGAAGCTCTAGATCAATGAACAACACCCAGAGAATAAGTTCTACTTCAGCCAGCGCAGGCACCCAAGGGAACTGCGTTTCACAGGCCTTTGTAAGAGATGTTCCCGGTAGGCTGTAAGAGCACTGTGCAGAGCGAGTTGTTTCTTAGGTTCCCAAAGAGCTGTCAGCAAGATGCTTTGGGCCCCAACTCGCCCTTTTTAAATAAGACTGCACGTTGTGCCTGTCAGCTCTCGGGCAATGTAGCACAAACAGAGCAGAAGTCCTACTTCAGCCAGATCAGGCCTGCAAACAAACTGCGTTTCACAGGCCTTAGTAAGAGATGTTCCCGGTTGGCTGTAAGAGCACTGTGCAGAATGAGTTGTTTCTTAGCTTCCCAAAGAGTTGGAAGCAAGATGCTTTGGGGCCTCTCTCCCCCTTTGGATACAAGGCAGGGCCTTGTGCGTCGAAGCTCTAGATCAATGAACAACACCCAGAGAATAAGTTCTTCAGCCAGAGCAGGCCTGCAAACGAACTGTGTTTCACAGGCCTTTGTAAGAGATGTTCCCGGTAGGCTGTAAGAGCACTGTGCAGAGCGAGTTGTTTCTTAGGTTCCCAAAGAGCTGGCAGCAAGATGCTTTGGGCCCCAACGCGCCCTTTTTAAATAAGACTGCACGTTGTGCCTTTCAGCTCTCGGGCAATGTAGCACAAACAGAGCAGAAGTCCTACTTCAGCCAGATCAGGCCTGCAAACAAACTGCGTTTCACAGGCCTTAGTAAGAGATGTTCCCGGTT
The DNA here is from genome assembly GCF_041296265.1 of Equus caballus. Lineage (NCBI taxonomy): Eukaryota > Metazoa > Chordata > Mammalia > Perissodactyla > Equidae > Equus > Equus caballus. The sequence continues at coordinate 68,875,698 of NC_091684.1, forward strand.
GGCTGTAAGAGCACTGTGCAGAATGAGTTGTTTCTTAGCTTCCCAATGAGCTGGAAGCAAGATGCTTTGGGGCGTATCTCCGTCTTTGGAAATGATTCAGCACTTTGTGCCTCGGAGCTCTAGGGCAATGTAGCACACCCACAGCAGAAGTTCTACTTCAGCCAGATCAGGCCTGCAAAGAAACTGCGTTTCACAGGCCTTTGTAAGAGATGTTCCCGGTAGACTGTAACAACACTGTGCATACCGAGTTGTTTCTTAGCTTCCAAAAGAGCTGGAAGCAAGATGCTTAAGGGCCTCTCTCCAGTTTGGATACCAGGCAGGGCCTTGTGCATGGAAGCTCTAGGGCAATGTACAACACCTAGAGCATAAGTTCTACTTCTGGCAGATCAGTCCTGCAAAGGCACTGCGTTTCACAGGCCTTTGTAAGAGATGTTCTCGGTAGGCTTAAGAGCACTGTGCAGAGCGAGTTGTTTCTTAGCTTCCCAAAGAGCTGGAAGCAAGATGCTTAGGGGCGTATCACCGTGTTTGGATATGACTCAGCACTTTGTGCCTTGGAGCTCTAGGGCAATGTAGCACACCCAGAGCAGAAGTTCTACTTCAGCCAGATCAGGCCTGCAAAGGACCTGCATTTCACAGGACTTTGTAAGAGATGTTCACAGTAGGTTGTAATACAACTGTGCACAGCGAGTTGTTTCTTAGCTTCCCAAAGAGCTGGAAGCAAGATGCTTTGGGGCCCAACTCGCCCTTTGGAAAGAAGCCTGCACGTAGTGCCTTACAGCTCTAGGGCAATGCAGCACACCCAGAGCAAATGTTCTACTTCAGCCAGATCAGGCGTGCAAAGAAACTGCGTTTCACAGGCCTTTGTAAGAGATATTCCCGTTAGGCTGTAAGAGCTGTGTGCAGAGCGAGTTGTTTCTTAGTTTCCCAAAGAGCTGGAAGCAAGATGATTTGGGGCCTCCCTCCCCCTTTGGATACAAGACTGGGCTTTGTGCCTTGAAGCTCTAGGGCAATGAAGAACACCCACAGCAGAAGTTCTACTTCAGCCAGATCACGCCTGCAAAGAAACTTAGTTTCACAGGCCTTTTTAAGAGCTGTTCCCGGTAGGCTGTAAGAGCACTGAGAAGTGGGAGTTTTTTCATAGCTTCCCAAAGAGCTGGAAGCAAGATGATTTGGGTCCCAACTCGCCCTTTGGAAAGAAGACTGCACGTTGTGCCTTTCAGCTCTAGGCAATGTAGCACACCCATAGCAGAAGTTCTACTGCAGCCAGATCAGGCCTGCAAAGGAACTGCGTGTCACAGGCCTTTGTAGGAGATGTTCCCGGTAGGCTGTAAGAGCACTTTGCAGAGTGACTTGTTTCTTAGCTTCCCAAAGAGCGGGAAGCAATGCTTTGGGGCCCAACTCGCCCTTTGGAAAGAAGACTGCACGTTGAGTCTTTCAGCTGTAGGGCAATGTAGCACACCCAAAGCAGAAGTTCTATTTCAGCCAGATCAGGCCTGCAAAGAAACTGCGTTTCACAGGCCTTTGTAAGAGATGTTCCCGGTAGGCTGTAAGAGCACTGTGCAGAGCGAGTTGTTTCCTAGCTTCCTAAAGAGCTGGAAGCTAGATGCTTTGGGCCCAACTCGCCCTTTGGAAAGAAGACTGCACGTTGTGCCTTTCAGCTCTAGGGCAATGTAGCACAGACAGAGCAGAAGTTCTACTTCAGCCAGATCAGGCCTGCAAAGAAACTGCGTTTCACAGGCCTTAGTAAGAGATGTTCCCGGTTGGCTGTAAGAGCACTGTGCAGAGTGAGTTGTTTCTTCGCTTCCCAAAGAGCTGCAAGCAAGATGCTTTGGGGCCCAACTCGCCCTTTGGAAAGAAGCCTGCACGTTGTGCGTTTCAGCTCTAGGGCAATGTAGCACACCCAGAGCAGAGGTTCTACTTCAGCCAGATCAGGCCTGCAAAGAAACTGCGTTTCACAGGCCTTTGTAAGAGATGTTCCCGGTAGGCTGTAAGAGCACTGTGCAGAGTGAGTTGTTTCTTAGATTCCCAAAGAGCTGGAGGCAAGATGCCTTGGGGCATATCTCCGTCTTTGGAAATGATTCAGCACTTTGTGCCTTGGAGCTCTAGGGCAATTTTGCACACCCAGAGCAGAATTTCTACTTCACCCAGATCAGGCCTGCAAAGCAACTGCGTTTCACAGGCCTTTGTAAGAGATGTTTCTGGTAGGCTTTAAGAGCACTGTGCCGAGCGAGTTGTGTCTTAGCTTCCCAAAGGGCTGGAAGCAAGATGCTTTAGGGGCTATCTTCCACTCTGGAAACAAGGTAGGGCTTTGTGCCTTGAAGCTCTATGACAATGTAGCTCTCCCACAGCAGAAGTTGTACTTTAGCTAGATAAGGCCTGCAAAGGCATTGCGTTTCACAGGCCTTTGTAAGAGATGTTCCCGGTAGGCTGTAAGAGCACTGTGCAGAGCGAGCTGTTTCTTAGCTTCCCAAGGAGCTGGAAGCAAGATGCTTTGGGGCCTCTCTCCCCCTTTGGATACAAGGCAGGGCCTTGTGCGTTGAAGCTCTAGGGCAATGTACAACACCCAGAGCATAAGTTCTACTTCAGCCAGATCAGGTCTGCAAAGAAACTGCGTTTCACAGGCCTTTGTAAGAGATGTTTCCGGTGCTGTAAGAGCACTGTGCAGAGCGAGTTGTTTCTTAGCTTCCCAAAGAGCGGGAAGCAAGATGCTTTTGGCCCAACTTGCCCTTTGGAAAGAAGACTGCACGTTGTGCCTTTCAGCTGTCGGGCAATGTAGCACACCCAGAGCAGAAGTTCTACTTCAGCCAGATCTGGCCTGCAAAGAAACTGCGTTTCACAGGCCTTTGTAGGAGATGTTCCCGGTAGACTGTAAGAGCACTTTGCAGAGTGAGTTGTTTCTTAGCTTCCCAAAGAGCGGGAAGCAATGCTTTGGGGCCCAACTCGCCCTTTGGAAAGAAGACTGCACGTTGTGCCTTTCAGCTGTAGGGCAATGTAGCACACCCAAAGCAGAAGTTCTACTTCAGCCAGATCAGGCCTGCAAAGAAACTGCGTTTCACAGGCCTTTGTAAGAGATGTTCCCGGTAGGCTGTAAGAGCACTCTGCAGAGCGAGTTGTTTCTTAGCTTCCCAAAGAGCTGGAAGCAAGATGATTTGGGGCCTCCCTCCCCCTTTGGATACAAGACTGGGCTTTGTGCCTTGAAGCTCTAGGGCAATGAAGAACACCCACAGCAGAAGTTCTACTTCAGCCAGATCACGCCTGCAAAGAAACTTAGTTTCACAGGCCTTTTTAAGAGCTGTTCCCGGTAGGCTGTAAGAGCACTGAGAAGTGGGAGTTTTTTCATAGCTTCCCAAAGAGCTGGAAGCAAGATGATTTGGGGCCCAACTCGCCCTTTGGAAAGAAGACTGCACGTTGTGCCTTTCAGCTCTAGGCAACGTAGCACACCCATAGCAGAAGTTCTACTGCAGCCAGATCAGGCCTGCAAAGGAACTGCGTGTCGCAGGCCTTTGTAAGAGATGTTCCCGCTAGGCTGTAAGAGCACTGTGCAGAGAGTTGTTTCTTAGCTTCCCAAAGAGCTGGAAACAAGATGCTTTGGGGCCTCTCTCCGTCTATGGAAATAATGCAGCACTTTGTGCCTTCGAGCTCTAGGGCAATGTAGCACACTCAGAGCAGAAGTTCTACTTCAGCCAGATCAGGCCTGCAAAGAAACTGCGTTTCACAGGCCTTTGTAAGAGATGTTCCCGCTAGGCTGTAAGAGCACTGTGCAGCGCGAGCTGTTTCTTAGCTTCCCAAAGAGCTGGAAGGATGATGCTTTGGGGCCTCTCTCCCACTTTGGATCCAAGGCAGGGCCTTGTGCGTTGAAGCTCTAGGGCAATGTTCAACACCCAGAGAATAAGTTCTACTTCAGCCGGATCAGGCATGCAAAGGAACTGCGTGTCACAGGCCTTTGTAAGAGATGTTCCCGGTAGGCTGTAAGAGCACGGTGCAGAGCGAGTTGTTTCTTAGCTTGCCAAAGAGCTGGAAGCAAGATACTTTGGGGCCTCTCTTCCCCTTTGTAAACAAGGCTGGGCTTTGTGCCTTTCAGATCTAGGGCAATGTAGCACACCCAGAGCAGAAGTTCTACTTCAGCCAGATAAGGCCTGCAAAGAAACTGCGTTTCACAGGCCTTTGTAAGAGATGTTCCGTGTAGGCTGTAAGAGGACTGTGCACAGCGAGTTGTTTCTTAGCTTCCCAAAGAGATGGAAGCAAGATGCTTTGGGGCCCAACTCGCCCTTTGGAACGAAGCCTGCACCTTGTGCCTTTCAGCTCTAGGGCAATGTAGCACACCCAAAGCAGAAGTTCTACTTCAGCCAGATCAGGCCTGCAAAGAAACTGCGTTTCACAGGCCTTTGTAAGAGATGTTCCCGGTAGGCTGTAAGAGCACTGTGCAGAGCGAGTTGTTTCCTAGCTTCCTAAAGAGCTGGAAGCTAGATGCTTTGGGCCCCACTCGCCCTTTGGAAAGAAGACTGCACGTTGTGCCTTTCAGCTCTAGGGCAATGTAGCACAGACAGAGCAGAAGTTCTACTTCAGCCAGATCAGGCCTGCAAAGAAACTGCGTTTCACAGGCCTTAGTAAGAGATGTTCCCGGTTGGCTGTAAGAGCACTGTGCAGAGTGAGTTGTTTCTTCGCTTCCCAAAGAGCTGCAAGCAAGATGCTTTGGGGCCCAACTCGCCCTTTGGAAAGAAGCCTGCACGTTGTGCGTTTCAGCTCTAGGGCAATGTAGCACACCCAGAGCAGAGGTTCTACTTCAGCCAGATAAGGCCTGCAAAGAAACTGCGTTTCACAGGCCTTTGTAAGAGATGTTCCCGGTAGGCTGTAAGAGCACTGTGCAGAGTGAGTTGTTTCTTAGATTCCCAAAGAGCTGGAGGCAAGATGCCTTGGGGCATATCTCCGTCTTTGGAAATGATTCAGCACTTTGTGCCTTGGAGCTCTAGGGCAATTTTGCACACCCAGAGCAGAATTTCTACTTCACCCAGATCAGGCCTGCAAAGCAACTGCGTTTCACAGGCCTTTGTAAGAGATGTTTCTGGTAGGCTTTAAGAGCACTGTGCCGAGCGAGTTGTGTCTTAGCTTCCCAAAGGGCTGGAAGCAAGATGCTTTAGGGCCTATCTTCCACTCTGGAAACAAGGCAGGGCTTTGTGCCTTGAAGCTCTATGACAATGTAGCTCTCCCACAGCAGAAGTTGTACTTTAGCTAGATAAGGCCTGCAAAGGCATTGCGTTTCACAGGCCTTTGTAAGAGATGTTCCCGGTAGGCTGTAAGAGCACTGTGCAGAGCGAGCTGTTTCTTAGCTTCCCAAGGAGCTGGAAGCAAGATGCTTTGGGGCCTCTCTCCCCCTTTGGATACAAGGCAGGGCCTTGTGCGTTGAAGCTCTAGGGCAATGTACAACACCCAGAGCATAAGTTCTACTTCAGCCAGATCAGGTCTGCAAAGAAACTGCGTTTCACAGGCCTTTGTAAGAGATGTTTCCGGTGCTGTAAGAGCACTGTGCAGAGCGAGTTGTTTCTTAGCTTCCCAAAGAGCGGGAAGCAAGATGCTTTTGGCCCAACTTGCCCTTTGGAAAGAAGACTGCACGTTGTGCCTTTCAGTTGTCGGGCAATGTAGCACACCCAGAGCAGAAGTTCTACTTCAGCCAGATCAGGCCTGCAAAGAAACTGCGTTTCACAGGCCTTTGTAGGAGATGTTCCCGGTAGGCTGTAAGAGCACTCTGCAGAGTGAGTTGTTTCTTAGCTTTCCAAAGAATGGGAAGCAATGCTTTGGGGCCCAACTCGCCCTTTGGAAAGAAGACTGCACGTTGTGCCTTTCAGCTGTAGGGCAATGTAGCACACCCAAAGCAGAAGTTCTACTTCAGCCAGATCAGGCCTGCAAAGAAACTGCGTTTCACAGGCCTTTGTAAGAGATGTTCCCGGTAGGCTGTAAGAGCACTCTGCAGAGCGAGTTGTTTCTTAGCTTCCCAAAGAGCTGGAAGCAAGATGCTTTGGGGCGTATCTCCGTCTTTGGAAATGATTCAGCACTTTGTGCCTTGGAGCTCTAGGTCAATGTAGCACACCCACAGCAGAAGTTCTACTCCAGCCAGATCAGGAGTGCAAAGAAACTGCGTTTCACCGGCCTTTGTAAGAGATGTTCCCGGTAGACTGTAAGAGCACTGTGCAGACCGAGTTGTTTCTTAGCTTCCCAAATAGTTGGAAGCATGATGCTTTAGGGCCTCTCTCCAGTTTGGATACAAGGCAGGGCCTTGTGCATGGAAGCTCTAGGGCAATGTACAACACCTAGAGCATAAGTTCTGCTTCAGGCAGATCAGGCCTGCAAAGGAACTGCGTTTCACAGGCCTTTTTAAGAGATGTTCTCGGTAGGCTGTAAGAGCACTGTGCAGAGCGAGTTGTTTCTTAGCTTCCCAAAGAGCTAGAAGCAAGATGCTTTGATGTCTCACTCCCCCTTTGGATACAAGACTCGGCTTTGTGCCTTGAAGCTCTAGAGCAATGTAGAACACCCACAGCAGAAGTTCTACTTCAGCCAGATGAGGCCTGCAAAGAAACTGAGTTTCACAGGCCTTTTAAGATATGTTCCCGGTAGGCTGTAAGAGCACTGAGCAGAGCGGTTTGTTTCTTAGCTTCCCAAAGAGCTGGAAGCAAGATGCTTTGGATCCCAACTCGCCCTTTGGATAGAAGCATGCACATTGTCCCTTTTAGCTCTAGGGCAATGTAGCACACCCAGAGCAGAAGTTCTACTTCAGCCCGATCCGGCCTGCAAAGAAACTTCGTGTCACAGGCCTGTGTAAGAGATGTTCCCGGTAGGCTGTAAGAGCACTGTGTAGAGCGAGTTGTTTCTTAGCTTCCCAAAGAGCTGGAAGCAAGATGCTTTGGGGCCTCTCTCCCCCTTTGGATACAAGGCAGGGCCTTGTGCGTCGAAGCTCTAGATCAATGAACAACACCCAGAGAATAAGTTCTACTTCAGCCAGAGCAGGCACCCAAGGGAACTGCGTTTCACAGGCCTTTGTAAGAGATGTTCCCGGTAGGCTGTAAGAGCACTGTGCAGAGCGAGTTGTTTCTTAGGTTCCCAAAGAGCTGGCAGCAAGATGCTTTGGGCCCCAACTCGCCCTTTTTAAATAAGACTGCACGTTGTGCCTTTCAGCTCTCGGGCAATGTAGCACAAACAGAGCAGAAGTCCTACTTCAGCCAGATCAGGCCTGCAAACAAACTGTGTTTCACAGGCCTTAGTAAGAGAGGTTCCCGGTTGGCTGTAAGAGCACTGTGCAGAATGAGTTGTTTCTTAGCTTCCCAAAGAGCTGGAAGCAAGATGCTTTGGGGCCTCTCTCCCCCTTTGGATACAAGGCAGGGCCTTGTGCGTCGAAGCTCTAGATCAATGAACAACACCCAGAGAATAAGTTGTACTTCAGCCAGAGCAGGCCTGCAAAGGAACTGTGTTTCACAGGCCTTTGTAAGAGATGTTCCCGGTAGGCTGTAAGCGCACTGTGCAGAGCGAGTTGTTTCTTAGGTTCCCAAAGAGCTGGCAGCAAGATGCTTTGGGCCCCAACTCGCCCTTTTTAAATAAGACTGCACGTTGTGCCTTTCAGCTCTCGGGCAATGTAGCACAAACAGAGCAGAAGTCCTACTTCAGCCAGATCAGGCCTGCAAACAAACTGCGTTTCACAGGCCTTAGTAAGAGATGTTCCCGGTTGGCTGTAAGAGCACTGTGCAGAATGAGTTGTTTCTTAGCTTCCCAAAGAGCTGGAAGCAAGATGCTTTGGGGCCCAACTCGCCCTTTGGAAAGAAGCCTGCACGTTGTGCGTTTCAGCTCTAGGGCAATGTAGCACACCCAGAGCAGAAGTTCTACTTCAGCCACATCAGGCCTGCAAAGAAACTGCGTTTCACAGGCCTTTGTAAGAGATGTTCCCGGTAGGCTGTAAGAGCACTGTGCAGAGCGAGTTGTTTCTTAGCTTCCCAAAGAGCTGGAAGCAAGATGCTTTGGGGCGTATCTCCGTCTTTGGAAATGACTCAGCACTTTGTGCCTCGGAGCTCTAGGGCAATGTAGCACACCCACAGCAGAAGTTCTACTTCATCCAGATCAGGCCTGCAAAGAAACTGCGTTTCACAGGCCTTTGTAAGAGATGTTCCCGGTAGACTGTAACAGCACTGTGCATACCGAGTTGTTTCTTAGCTTCCAAAAGAGCTGGAAGCAAGATGCTTAAGGGCCTCTCTCCAGTTTGGATACCAGGCAGGGCCTTGTGCATGGAAGCTCTAGGGCAATGTACAACACCTAGAGCATAAGTTCTACTTCAGGCAGATCAGTCCTGCAAAGGCACTGCGTTTCACAGGCCTTTGTAAGAGATGTTCTCGGTAGGGTGTAAGTGTACTGTGCAGAGCGAGTTGTTTCTTAGCTTCCCAAAGAGCTGAAAGCAAGATGCCTTGGGGCCTCACTCCCCCTTTCGATACAAGACTCTGCTTTGTGCCTTGAAGCTCTAGGGCAATGTAGAACACCCACAGAAGAAGTTTTACTTTAGCGAGATCAGGCCTGCAAAGGAACTGCGTTTCACAGGCATTTGTAAGAGATGTTCCTGGTAGGCTGTAAGAGCACTGTGCAGAGCGAGTTGTTTCTTAGCTTCCCAAAGAGCTGGAAGCAAGATGCTTAGGGGCGTATGACCGTGTTTGGATATGATTCAGCACTTTGTGCCTTGGAGCTCTAGGGCAATGTAGCACACCCAGAGCAGAAGTTCTACTTCAGCCAGATCAGGCCTGCAAAGGACCTGCATTTCACAGGACTTTGTAAGAGATGTTCACAGTAGGTTGTAATACAACTGTGCACAGCGAGTTGTTTCTTAGCTTCCCAAAGAGCTGGAAGCAAGATGCTTTGGGGCCCAACTCGCCCTTTGGAAAGAAGCCTGCACGTAGTGCCTTACAGCTCTAGGGCAATGCAGCACACCCAGAGCAAATGTTCTACTTCAGCCAGATCAGGCGTGCAAAGAAACTGCGTTTCACAGGCCTTTGTAAGAGATATTCCCGTTAGGCTGTAAGAGCTGTGTGCAGAGCGAGTTGTTTCTTAGTTTCCCAAAGAGCTGGAAGCAAGATGATTTGGGGCCTCCCTCCCCCTTTGGATCAAGACTGGGCTTTGTGCCTTGAAGCTCTAGGGCAATGAAGAACACCCACAGCAGAAGTTCTACTTCAGCCAGATCACGCCTGCAAAGAAACTTAGTTTCACAGGCCTTTTTAAGAGCTGTTCCCGGTAGGCTGTAAGAGCACTGAGAAGTGGGAGTTTTTTCATAGCTTCCCAAAGAGCTGGAAGCAAGATGATTTGGGGCCCAACTCGCCCTTTGGAAAGAAGACTGCACGTTGTGCCTTTCAGCTCTAGGCAATGTAGCACACCCATAGCAGAAGTTCTACTGCAGCCAGATCAGGCCTGCAAAGGAACTGCGTGTCGCAGGCCTTTGTAAGAGATGTTCCCGGTAGGCTGTGAGAGCACTGTGCAGACCGAGTTGTTTCTTAGCTTCCCAAAGAGCTGGAAGCAAGATGCTTTGGGGCGTATCTCCGTCTTTGGAAATGATTCAGCACTTTGTGCCTTGGAGCTCTAGGGCAATGTAGCACACCCACAGCAGAAGTTCTACTTCAGCCAGATCAGGCCTGCAAAGAAACTGCCTTTCACAGGCCTTTGTAGGAGATGTTCCCGGTAGGCTGTGAGAGCACTGTGCAGAGCGAGTTGTTTCTTAGCTTCCCAAAGAGCTGGAAGCAAGATGCTTTGGGGCGTATCTCCGTCTTTGGAAATGATTCAGCACTTTGTGCCTTGGAGCTCTAGGGCAATGTAGCACACCCACAGCAGAAGTTCTACTTCAGCCAGATCAGGCCTGCAAAGAAACTGCGTTTCACAGGCCTTTGTAAGAGATGTTCCTGGTAGACTGTAAGAGCACTGCGCAGACCGAGTTGTTTCTTAGCTTTCCGAAGAGCTGGAAGCAAGATGCTTTAGGACCTCTCTCCAGTTTGGATACAAGGCAGTGCCTTGTGCATGGAAGCTCTAGGGCAATGTACAACACCTAGAGCATAAGTTCTACTTCAGGCAGATCAGTCGTGCAAAGGAACTGCGTTTCACAGGCCTTTCTAAGAGATGTTCTTGGTAGGGTGTAAGAGCACTGTGCAGAGCGAGTTGTTTCTTAGCTTCCCAAAGAGCTGGAAGCAAGATGCTTTGGGGCGTATCTCCGTCTTTGGAAATGATTCAGCACTTTGTGCCTTGGAGCTCTAGGGCAATGTAGCACACCCACAGCAGAAGTTCTACTTCAGCCAAATCAGGCCTGCAAAGGAACTGCGTTTCACAGGCCTTTGTAAGAGATGTTCCCGCTAGGCTGTAAGAGCACTGTGCAGAGCGAACTGTTTCTTAGCTTCCCGAAGAGCTGGAAGCATGATGCTTTAGGGCCTCTCTCCAGTTTGGATACAAGGCAGGGCCTTGTGCATGGAAGCTCTAGGGCAGTGTACAACACCTAGAGCATAAGTTCTACTTCAGGCAGATCAGGCCTGCAAAGGAACTGCGTTTCACAGGCCTTTGTAAGAGATGTTCTCGGTAGGCTGTAAGAGCACTGTGCAGAGCGAGTTGTTTCTTAGCTTATCAAAGAGCTATAAGCAAGATGCTTTGGGGTCTCCCTCCCCCTTTGGATTCAAGACTCGGCTTTGTGCCTTGAAGCTCTAGGGCAATGTAGAACACCCACAGCAGAAGTTGTACTTCAGCCAGATCAGGCCTGCAAAGATACTGAGTTTCACAGGCCTTTTAAGAGATGTTCCCGGTAGGCTGTAAGAGCACTGAGCAGAGCGGTTTGTTTCTTAGCTTCCCAAAGAGCTGGAAGCAAGATGCTTTGGATCCCAACTCGCCCTTTGGATAGAAGCCTGCACATTGTGCCTTTCAGCTCTAGGGCAATGTAGCACACCCAGAGCAGAAGTTCTACTTCAGCCAGATCAGGCCTGCAAAGAAACTGCGTGCCACAGGCCTTTGTAAGTGATGTTCCCGGTAGGCTGTAAGAGCACTGTGCAGAGAGTTGTTTCTTAGCTTCCCAAAGAGCTGGAAACAAGATGCTTTGGGGCCTCTCTCCGTCTATGGAAATAATGCAGCACTTTGTGCCTTCGAGCTCTAGGGCAATGTAGCACACTCAGAGCAGAAGTTCTACTTCAGCCAGATCAGGCCTGCAAAGAAACTGGGTTTCACAGTCCTTTGTAAGAGATGTTCCCGCTAGGCTGTAAGAGCACTGTGCAGAGCGAGCTGTTTCTTAGCTTCCCAAAGAGCTGGAAGCAAGAAGCTTTGGGGCCTCTCTCCCACTTTGGATACAAGGCAGGGCCTTGTGCGTTGAAGCTCTAGGGCAATGTTCAACACCCAGAGAATGAGTTCTACTTCAGCCAGATCAGGTCTGCAAAGGAACTGCGTTTCACAGGCCTTTGTAAGAGATGTTCCCGGTAGGCTGTAAGAGCACGGTGCAGAGCGAGTTGTTTCTTAGCTTTCCAAAGAGCTGGAAGCAAGATACTTTGGGGCCTCTCTTCCCCCTTGTAAACAAGGCTGGGCTTTGTGCCTTTCAGATCTAGGGCAATGTAGCACAGGCAGAGCAGAAGTTCTACTTCAGCCTACCAGGCCTGCAAAGAAAGTGCGTTTCACAGGCCTTTGTAAGAGATGTTCCCGGTAGCCTGTAAGAGCACTGTGCAGAGCGAGTTGTTTCTTAGGTTCCCAAAGAGCTGGAAGCAAGATGCTTTGGGCCCCAACTCGCCCTTTTTAAATAAGACTGCACGTTGTGCCTTTCAGCTCTCGGGCAATGTAGCACACCCAGAGCAGAAGTTCTACTTCAGCCAGATCTCGCCTGCAAAGAAACTGCGTTTCACAGGCCTTTGTAAGAGATGTTCCCGGTAGGCTGTAAGAGCACTGTGCAGAGTGAGTTGTTTCTTAGATTCCCAAAGAGCTGGAGGCAAGATGCCTTGGGGCATATCTCCGTCTTTGGAAATGATTCAGCACTTTGTGCCTTGGAGCTCTAGGGCAATTTTGCACACCCAGAGCAGAATTTCAACTTCACCCAGATCAGGCCTGCAAAGCAACTGCGTTTCACAGGCCTTTGTAAGAGATGTTTCTGGTAGGCTTTAAGAGCACTGTGCCGAGCGAGTTGTGTCTTAGCTTCCCAAAGGCCTGGAAGCAAGATGCTTTAGGGCCTATCTTCCACTCTGGAAACAAGGCAGGGCTTTGTGCCTTGAAGCTCTATGACAATGTAGCTCTCCCACAGCAGAAGTTGTACTTTAGCTAGATAAGGCCTGCAAAGGCATTGCGTTTCACAGGCCTTTGTAAGAGATGTTCCCGGTAGGCTGTAAGAGCACTGTGCAGAGTGAGCTGTTTCTTAGCTTCCCAAGGAGCTGGAAGCAAGATGCTTTGGGGCCTCTCTCCCCCTTTGGATACAAGGCAGGGCCTTGTGCGTTGAAGCTCTAGGGCAATGTACAACACCCAGAGCCTAAGTTCTACTTCAGCCAGATCAGGCCTGCAAAGAAACTGCGTTTCACAGGCCTTTGTAAGAGATGTTTCCGGTGCTGTAAGAGCACTGTGCAGAGCGAGTTGTTTCTTAGCTTCCCAAAGAGCGGGAAGCAAGATGATTTTGGCCCAACTTGCCCTTTGGAAAGAAGACTGCACGTTGTGCCTTTCAGCTGTCGGGCAATGTAGCACACCCAGAGCAGAAGTTCTACTTCAGCCAGATCAGGCCTGCAAAGAAACTGCGTTTCACAGGCCTTTGTAGGAGATGTTCCCAGTAGGCTGTAAGAGCACTTTGCAGAGTGAGTTGTTTCTTAGCTTCCCAAAGAGCGGGAAGCAATACTTTAGGGCCCAACTCGCCCTTTGGAAAGAAGACTGCACGTTGTCCCTTGGAGCTCTAGGGCAATGTAGCACACCCAAAGCAGAAGTTCTACTTCAGCCAGATCAGGCCAGCAAAGAAACTGCGTTTCACAGGCCTTTGTAGGAGATGTTCCCGGTAGGCTGTGAGAGCACTGTGCAGAGCGAGTTGTTTCTTAGCTTCCCAAAGAGCTGGTAGCAAGATGCTTTGGGGCGTATCTCCGTCTTTGGAAATGATTCAGCTCTTTGTGCCTTGGAGCTCTAGGGCAATGTAGCACACCCACAGCAGAAGTTCTACTTCAGCCAGATCAGGCCTGCAAAGAAACTGCGTTTCACAGGCCTTTGTAAGAGATGTTCCTGGTAGACTGTAAGAGCACTGTGCAGACCGAGTTGTTTCTTAGCTTTCCGAAGAGCTGGAAGCAAGATGCTTTAGGACCTCTCTCCAGTTTGGATACAAGGCAGTGCCTTGTGCATGGAAGCTCTAGGGCAATGTACAACAGCTAGAGCATAAGTTCTACTTCAGGCAGATCAGTCGTGCAAAGGAACTGTGTTTCACAGGCCTTTCTAAGAGATGTTCTCGGTAGGGTGTAAGAGCACTGTGCAGAGCGAGTTGTTTCTTAGCTTCCCAAAGAGCTGGAAGCAAGATGCTTTGGGGCGTATCTCCGTCTTTGGAAATGATTCAGCACTTTGTGCCTTGGAGCTCTAGGGCAATGTAGCACACCCACAGCAGAAGTTCTACTTCAGCCAGATCAGGCCTGCAAAGAAACTGCGTTTCACAGGCCTTTGTAAGAGATGTTCCCGCTAGGCTGTAAGAGCACTGTGCAGAGCGAACTGTTTCTTAGCTTCCCGAAGAGGTGGAAGCAAGATGCTTTAGGGCCTCTCTCCAGTTTGGATACAAGGCAGGGCCTTGTGCATGGAAGCTCTAGGTCAGTGTACAACACCTAGAGCATAAGTTCTACTTCAGGCAGATCAGTCCTGCAAAGGAACTGCGTTTCACAGGCCTTTCTAAGAGATGTTCTCGGTAGGCTGTAAGAGCACTGTGCAGAGCGAGTTGTTTCTTAGCTTCCCAAAGAGCTGGAAGCAAGATGCTTTGGGGCCTCACTCCCCCTTTGGAAAGAAGACTGCACGTTGTGCCTTTCAGCTCTAGGGCAATGTAACACACCCAGAGCAGAAGTTCTACTTCAGCCAGATCAGGCCTGCAAAGAAACTGCGTTTCAAAGGCCTTTGTAAGAGATATTCCCGGTAGGCTGTAAGAGCTCTGTGCAGAGCGAGTTGTTTCTTAGCTTCCCAAAGAGCTGGAAGCAAGATGCTTTGGGGCCCAACTCGCCCTTTGGAAAGAAGACTGCACGTTGTGCCTTTCAGCTCTAGGGCAATGTAGCAAACCCAAAGCAGAAGTTCTACGTCAGCCAGATCAGGCCTGCAAACAAACTGCATTTCACAGGCCTTTGTAAGAGATGTTCCCGTTGGCTGTAACAGCACTGTGTAGAGCCAGTTGTTTCTTAGCTTCCCAAAGAGCTGGAAGCAAGATGCTTTGGGGCGTATCTCCGTCTTTGGAAATGATTCAGCACTTTGTGCCTTGGAGCTCTAGGGCAATGTAGCACACCCACAGCAGAAGTTCTACTTCAGCCAGATCAGGCCTGCAAAGAAACAGCGTTTCACAGGCCTTTGTAAGAGATGTTCCCGGTAGGCTGTAAGAGCACTGTGCAGAGCGAGTTGTTTCTTAGCTTCCCGAAGAGCTGGAAGCATGATGCTTTAGGGCCTCTCTCCAGTTTTGATACAAGGCAGGGCCTTGTGCATGGAAGCTCTAGGGCAATGTACAACACCTAGAGCATAAGTTCTGCTTCAGGCAGATCAGGCCTGCAAAGGAACTGCGTTTCACAGGCCTTTTTAAGAGATGTTCTTGGTAGGCTGTAAGAGCACTGTGCAGAGCGAGTTGTTTCTTAGCTTCCCAAAGAGCTAGAAGCAAGATGCTTTGATGTCTCACTCCCCCTTTGGATACAAGACTCGGCTTTGTGCCTTGAAGCTCTAGAGCAATGTAGAACACCCACAGCAGAAGTTCTACTTCAGCCAGATGAGGCCTGCAAAGAAACTGAGTTTCACAGGCCTTTTAAGATATGTTCCCGGTAGGCTGTAAGAGCACTGAGCAGAGCGGTTTGTTTCTTAGCTTCCCAAAGAGCTGGAAGCAAGATGCTTTGGATCCCAACTCGCCCTTTGGATAGAAGCATGCACATTGTCCCTTTTAGCTCTAGGGCAATGTAGCACACCCAGAGCAGAAGTTCTACTTCAGCCCGATCCGGCCTGCAAAGAAACTTCGTGTCACAGGCCTGTGTAAGAGATGTTCCCGGTAGGCTGTAAGAGCACTGTGTAGAGCGAGTTGTTTCTTAGCTTCCCAAAGAGCTGGAAGCAAGATGCTTTGGGGCCTCTCTCCCCCTTTGGATACAAGGCAGGGCCTTGTGCGTCGAAGCTCTAGATCAATGAACAACACCCAGAGAATAAGTTCTACTTCAGCCAGCGCAGGCACCCAAGGGAACTGCGTTTCACAGGCCTTTGTAAGAGATGTTCCCGGTAGGCTGTAAGAGCACTGTGCAGAGCGAGTTGTTTCTTAGGTTCCCAAAGAGCTGTCAGCAAGATGCTTTGGTCCCCAACTCGCCCTTTTTAAATAAGACTGCACGTTGTGCCTTTCAGCTCTCGGGCAATGTAGCACAAACAGAGCAGAAGTCCTACTTCAGCCAGATCAGGCCTGCAAACAAACTGCGTTTCACAGGCCTTAGTAAGAGATGTTCCCGGTTGGCTGTAAGAGCACTGTGCAGAATGAGTTGTTTCTTAGCTTCCCAAAGAGTTGGAAGCAAGATGCTTTGGGGCCTCTCTCCCCCTTTGGATACAAGGCAGGGCCTTGTGCGTCGAAGCTCTAGATCAATGAACAACACCCAGAGAATAAGTTCTACTTCAGCCAGAGCAGGCCTGCAAACGAACTGTGTTTCACAGGCCTTTGTAAGAGATGTTCCCGGTAGGCTGTAAGAGCACTGTGCAGAGCGAGTTGTTTCTTAGGTTCCCAAAGAGCTGGCAGCAAGATGCTTTGGGCCCCAACGCGCCCTTTTTAAATAAGACTGCACGTTGTGCCTTTCAGCTCTCGGGCAATGTAGCACAAACAAAGCAGAAGTCCTACTTCAGCCAGATCAGGTCTGCAAACAAACTGCGTTTCACAGGCCTTAGTAAGAGATGTTCCCGGTTGGCTGTAAGAGCACTGTGCAGAATGAGTTGTTTCTTAGCTTCCCAAAGAGCTGGAAGCGAGATGCTTTGGGGCGTATCTCCGTCTTTGGAAATGATTCAGCACTTTGTGCCTAGGAGCTCTAGGGCAATGTAGCACACCCACAGCAGAAGTTCTACTTCAGCCAGATCAGGCCTGCAAAGAAACTGCGTTTCACAGGCCTTTGTAAGAGATGTTCCCGGTAGACTGTAACAACACTGTGCATACCGAGTTGTTTCTTAGCTTCCAAAAGAGCTGGAAGCAAGATGCTTAAGGGCCTCTCTCCAGTTTGGATACCAGGCAGGGCCTTGTGCATGGAAGCTCTAGGGCAATGTACAACACCTAGAGCATAAGTTCTACTTCAGGCAGATCAGTCCTGCAAAGGCACTGCGTTTCACAGGCCTTTGTAAGAGATGTTCTCGGTAGACTTAAGAGCACTGTGCAGAGCGAGTTGTTTCTTAGCTTCCCAAAGAGCTGAAAGCAAGATGCCTTGGGGCCTCACTCCCCCTTTGGATACAAGACTCTGCTTTGTGCCTTGAAGCTCTAGGGCAATGTAGAACACCCACAGCAGAAGTTTTACTTTAGCGAGATCAGGCCTGCAAAGGAACTGCGTTTCACAGGCATTTGTAAGAGATGTTCCCGGTAGGCTGTAAGAGCAATTTGCAGAGTGACTTGTTTCTTAGCTTCCCAAAGAGCGGGAAGCAATGCTTTGGGGCCCAACTCGCCCTTTGGAAAGAAGACTGCACGTTGAGTCTTTCAGCTGTAGGGCAATGTAGCACACCCAAAGCAGAAGTTCTATTTCAGCCAGATCAGGCCTGCAAAGAAACTGCGTTTCACAGGCCTTTGTAAGAGATGTTCCCGGTAGGCTGTAAGAGCACTGTGCAGAGCGAGTTGTTTCCTAGCTTCCTAAAGAGCTGGAAGCTAGATGCTTTGGGCCCAACTCGCCCTTTGGAAAGAAGACTGCACGTTGTGCCTTTCAGCTCTAGGGCAATGTAGCACAGACAGAGCAGAAGTTCTACTTCAGCCAGATCAGGCCTGCAAAGAAACTGCGTTTCACAGGCCTTAGTAAGAGATGTTCCCGGTTGGCTGTAAGAGCACTGTGCAGAGTGAGTTGTTTCTTCGCTTCCCAAAGAGCTGCAAGCAAGATGCTTTGGGGCCCAACTCGCCCTTTGGAAAGAAGCCTGCACGTTGTGCGTTTCAGCTCTAGGGCAATGTAGCACACCCAGAGCAGAGGTTCTACTTCAGCCAGATCAGGCCTGCAAAGAAACTGCGTTTCACAGGCCTTTGTAAGAGATGTTCCCGGTAGGCTGTAAGAGCACTGTGCAGAGTGAGTTGTTTCTTAGATTCCCAAAGAGCTGGAGGCAAGATGCCTTGGGGCATATCTCCGTCTTTGGAAATGATTCAGCACTTTGTGCCTTGGAGCTCTAGGGCAATTTTGCACACCCAGAGCAGAATTTCTACTTCACCCAGATCAGGCCTGCAAAGCAACTGCGTTTCACAGGCCTTTGTAAGAGATGTTTCTGGTAGGCTTTAAGAGCACTGTGCCGAGCGAGTTGTGTCTTAGCTTCCCAAAGGGCTGGAAGCAAGATGCTTTAGGGGCTATCTTCCACTCTGGAAACAAGGTAGGGCTTTGTGCCTTGAAGCTCTATGACAATGTAGCTCTCCCACAGCAGAAGTTGTACTTTAGCTAGATAAGGCCTGCAAAGGCATTGCGTTTCACAGGCCTTTGTAAGAGATGTTCCCGGTAGGCTGTAAGAGCACTGTGCAGAGCGAGCTGTTTCTTAGCTTCCCAAGGAGCTGGAAGCAAGATGCTTTGGGGCCTCTCTCCCCCTTTGGATACAAGGCAGGGCCTTGTGCGTTGAAGCTCTAGGGCAATGTACAACACCCAGAGCATAAGTTCTACTTCAGCCAGATCAGGTCTGCAAAGAAACTGCGTTTCACAGGCCTTTGTAAGAGATGTTTCCGGTGCTGTAAGAGCACTGTGCAGAGCGAGTTGTTTCTTAGCTTCCCAAAGAGCGGGAAGCAAGATGCTTTTGGCCCAACTTGCCCTTTGGAAAGAAGACTGCACGTTGTGCCTTTCAGCTGTCGGGCAATGTAGCACACCCAGAGCAGAAGTTCTACTTCAGCCAGATCTGGCCTGCAAAGAAACTGCGTTTCACAGGCCTTTGTAGGAGATGTTCCCGGTAGACTGTAAGAGCACTTTGCAGAGTGAGTTGTTTCTTAGCTTCCCAAAGAGCGGGAAGCAATGCTTTGGGGCCCAACTCGCCCTTTGGAAAGAAGACTGCACGTTGTGCCTTTCAGCTGTAGGGCAATGTAGCACACCCAAAGCAGAAGTTCTACTTCAGCCAGATCAGGCCTGCAAAGAAACTGCGTTTCACAGGCCTTTGTAAGAGATGTTCCCGGTAGGCTGTAAGAGCACTCTGCAGAGCGAGTTGTTTCTTAGCTTCCCAAAGAGCTGGAAGCAAGATGATTTGGGGCCTCCCTCCCCCTTTGGATACAAGACTGGGCTTTGTGCCTTGAAGCTCTAGGGCAATGAAGAACACCCACAGCAGAAGTTCTACTTCAGCCAGATCACGCCTGCAAAGAAACTTAGTTTCACAGGCCTTTTTAAGAGCTGTTCCCGGTAGGCTGTAAGAGCACTGAGAAGTGGGAGTTTTTTCATAGCTTCCCAAAGAGCTGGAAGCAAGATGATTTGGGGCCCAACTCGCCCTTTGGAAAGAAGACTGCACGTTGTGCCTTTCAGCTCTAGGCAACGTAGCACACCCATAGCAGAAGTTCTACTGCAGCCAGATCAGGCCTGCAAAGGAACTGCGTGTCGCAGGCCTTTGTAAGAGATGTTCCCGCTAGGCTGTAAGAGCACTGTGCAGAGAGTTGTTTCTTAGCTTCCCAAAGAGCTGGAAACAAGATGCTTTGGGGCCTCTCTCCGTCTATGGAAATAATGCAGCACTTTGTGCCTTCGAGCTCTAGGGCAATGTAGCACACTCAGAGCAGAAGTTCTACTTCAGCCAGATCAGGCCTGCAAAGAAACTGCGTTTCACAGGCCTTTGTAAGAGATGTTCCCGCTAGGCTGTAAGAGCACTGTGCAGCGCGAGCTGTTTCTTAGCTTCCCAAAGAGCTGGAAGGATGATGCTTTGGGGCCTCTCTCCCACTTTGGATCCAAGGCAGGGCCTTGTGCGTTGAAGCTCTAGGGCAATGTTCAACACCCAGAGAATAAGTTCTACTTCAGCCGGATCAGGCATGCAAAGGAACTGCGTGTCACAGGCCTTTGTAAGAGATGTTCCCGGTAGGCTGTAAGAGCACGGTGCAGAGCGAGTTGTTTCTTAGCTTGCCAAAGAGCTGGAAGCAAGATACTTTGGGGCCTCTCTTCCCCTTTGTAAACAAGGCTGGGCTTTGTGCCTTTCAGATCTAGGGCAATGTAGCACACCCAGAGCAGAAGTTCTACTTCAGCCAGATAAGGCCTGCAAAGAAACTGCGTTTCACAGGCCTTTGTAAGAGATGTTCCGTGTAGGCTGTAAGAGGACTGTGCACAGCGAGTTGTTTCTTAGCTTCCCAAAGAGATGGAAGCAAGATGCTTTGGGGCCCAACTCGCCCTTTGGAACGAAGCCTGCACCTTGTGCCTTTCAGCTCTAGGGCAATGTAGCACACCCAAAGCAGAAGTTCTACTTCAGCCAGATCAGGCCTGCAAAGAAACTGCGTTTCACAGGCCTTTGTAAGAGATGTTCCCGGTAGGCTGTAAGAGCACTGTGCAGAGCGAGTTGTTTCCTAGCTTCCTAAAGAGCTGGAAGCTAGATGCTTTGGGCCCCACTCGCCCTTTGGAAAGAAGACTGCACGTTGTGCCTTTCAGCTCTAGGGCAATGTAGCACAGACAGAGCAGAAGTTCTACTTCAGCCAGATCAGGCCTGCAAAGAAACTGCGTTTCACAGGCCTTAGTAAGAGATGTTCCCGGTTGGCTGTAAGAGCACTGTGCAGAGTGAGTTGTTTCTTCGCTTCCCAAAGAGCTGCAAGCAAGATGCTTTGGGGCCCAACTCGCCCTTTGGAAAGAAGCCTGCACGTTGTGCGTTTCAGCTCTAGGGCAATGTAGCACACCCAGAGCAGAGGTTCTACTTCAGCCAGATAAGGCCTGCAAAGAAACTGCGTTTCACAGGCCTTTGTAAGAGATGTTCCCGGTAGGCTGTAAGAGCACTGTGCAGAGTGAGTTGTTTCTTAGATTCCCAAAGAGCTGGAGGCAAGATGCCTTGGGGCATATCTCCGTCTTTGGAAATGATTCAGCACTTTGTGCCTTGGAGCTCTAGGGCAATTTTGCACACCCAGAGCAGAATTTCTACTTCACCCAGATCAGGCCTGCAAAGCAACTGCGTTTCACAGGCCTTTGTAAGAGATGTTTCTGGTAGGCTTTAAGAGCACTGTGCCGAGCGAGTTGTGTCTTAGCTTCCCAAAGGGCTGGAAGCAAGATGCTTTAGGGCCTATCTTCCACTCTGGAAACAAGGCAGGGCTTTGTGCCTTGAAGCTCTATGACAATGTAGCTCTCCCACAGCAGAAGTTGTACTTTAGCTAGATAAGGCCTGCAAAGGCATTGCGTTTCACAGGCCTTTGTAAGAGATGTTCCCGGTAGGCTGTAAGAGCACTGTGCAGAGCGAGCTGTTTCTTAGCTTCCCAAGGAGCTGGAAGCAAGATGCTTTGGGGCCTCTCTCCCCCTTTGGATACAAGGCAGGGCCTTGTGCGTTGAAGCTCTAGGGCAATGTACAACACCCAGAGCATAAGTTCTACTTCAGCCAGATCAGGTCTGCAAAGAAACTGCGTTTCACAGGCCTTTGTAAGAGATGTTTCCGGTGCTGTAAGAGCACTGTGCAGAGCGAGTTGTTTCTTAGCTTCCCAAAGAGCGGGAAGCAAGATGCTTTTGGCCCAACTTGCCCTTTGGAAAGAAGACTGCACGTTGTGCCTTTCAGTTGTCGGGCAATGTAGCACACCCAGAGCAGAAGTTCTACTTCAGCCAGATCAGGCCTGCAAAGAAACTGCGTTTCACAGGCCTTTGTAGGAGATGTTCCCGGTAGGCTGTAAGAGCACTCTGCAGAGTGAGTTGTTTCTTAGCTTTCCAAAGAATGGGAAGCAATGCTTTGGGGCCCAACTCGCCCTTTGGAAAGAAGACTGCACGTTGTGCCTTTCAGCTGTAGGGCAATGTAGCACACCCAAAGCAGAAGTTCTACTTCAGCCAGATCAGGCCTGCAAAGAAACTGCGTTTCACAGGCCTTTGTAAGAGATGTTCCCGGTAGGCTGTAAGAGCACTCTGCAGAGCGAGTTGTTTCTTAGCTTCCCAAAGAGCTGGAAGCAAGATGCTTTGGGGCGTATCTCCGTCTTTGGAAATGATTCAGCACTTTGTGCCTTGGAGCTCTAGGTCAATGTAGCACACCCACAGCAGAAGTTCTACTCCAGCCAGATCAGGAGTGCAAAGAAACTGCGTTTCACCGGCCTTTGTAAGAGATGTTCCCGGTAGACTGTAAGAGCACTGTGCAGACCGAGTTGTTTCTTAGCTTCCCAAATAGTTGGAAGCATGATGCTTTAGGGCCTCTCTCCAGTTTGGATACAAGGCAGGGCCTTGTGCATGGAAGCTCTAGGGCAATGTACAACACCTAGAGCATAAGTTCTGCTTCAGGCAGATCAGGCCTGCAAAGGAACTGCGTTTCACAGGCCTTTTTAAGAGATGTTCTCGGTAGGCTGTAAGAGCACTGTGCAGAGCGAGTTGTTTCTTAGCTTCCCAAAGAGCTAGAAGCAAGATGCTTTGATGTCTCACTCCCCCTTTGGATACAAGACTCGGCTTTGTGCCTTGAAGCTCTAGAGCAATGTAGAACACCCACAGCAGAAGTTCTACTTCAGCCAGATGAGGCCTGCAAAGAAACTGAGTTTCACAGGCCTTTTAAGATATGTTCCCGGTAGGCTGTAAGAGCACTGAGCAGAGCGGTTTGTTTCTTAGCTTCCCAAAGAGCTGGAAGCAAGATGCTTTGGATCCCAACTCGCCCTTTGGATAGAAGCATGCACATTGTCCCTTTTAGCTCTAGGGCAATGTAGCACACCCAGAGCAGAAGTTCTACTTCAGCCCGATCCGGCCTGCAAAGAAACTTCGTGTCACAGGCCTGTGTAAGAGATGTTCCCGGTAGGCTGTAAGAGCACTGTGTAGAGCGAGTTGTTTCTTAGCTTCCCAAAGAGCTGGAAGCAAGATGCTTTGGGGCCTCTCTCCCCCTTTGGATACAAGGCAGGGCCTTGTGCGTCGAAGCTCTAGATCAATGAACAACACCCAGAGAATAAGTTCTACTTCAGCCAGAGCAGGCACCCAAGGGAACTGCGTTTCACAGGCCTTTGTAAGAGATGTTCCCGGTAGGCTGTAAGAGCACTGTGCAGAGCGAGTTGTTTCTTAGGTTCCCAAAGAGCTGGCAGCAAGATGCTTTGGGCCCCAACTCGCCCTTTTTAAATAAGACTGCACGTTGTGCCTTTCAGCTCTCGGGCAATGTAGCACAAACAGAGCAGAAGTCCTACTTCAGCCAGATCAGGCCTGCAAACAAACTGTGTTTCACAGGCCTTAGTAAGAGAGGTTCCCGGTTGGCTGTAAGAGCACTGTGCAGAATGAGTTGTTTCTTAGCTTCCCAAAGAGCTGGAAGCAAGATGCTTTGGGGCCTCTCTCCCCCTTTGGATACAAGGCAGGGCCTTGTGCGTCGAAGCTCTAGATCAATGAACAACACCCAGAGAATAAGTTGTACTTCAGCCAGAGCAGGCCTGCAAAGGAACTGTGTTTCACAGGCCTTTGTAAGAGATGTTCCCGGTAGGCTGTAAGCGCACTGTGCAGAGCGAGTTGTTTCTTAGGTTCCCAAAGAGCTGGCAGCAAGATGCTTTGGGCCCCAACTCGCCCTTTTTAAATAAGACTGCACGTTGTGCCTTTCAGCTCTCGGGCAATGTAGCACAAACAGAGCAGAAGTCCTACTTCAGCCAGATCAGGCCTGCAAACAAACTGCGTTTCACAGGCCTTAGTAAGAGATGTTCCCGGTTGGCTGTAAGAGCACTGTGCAGAATGAGTTGTTTCTTAGCTTCCCAAAGAGCTGGAAGCAAGATGCTTTGGGGCCCAACTCGCCCTTTGGAAAGAAGCCTGCACGTTGTGCGTTTCAGCTCTAGGGCAATGTAGCACACCCAGAGCAGAAGTTCTACTTCAGCCACATCAGGCCTGCAAAGAAACTGCGTTTCACAGGCCTTTGTAAGAGATGTTCCCGGTAGGCTGTAAGAGCACTGTGCAGAGCGAGTTGTTTCTTAGCTTCCCAAAGAGCTGGAAGCAAGATGCTTTGGGGCGTATCTCCGTCTTTGGAAATGACTCAGCACTTTGTGCCTCGGAGCTCTAGGGCAATGTAGCACACCCACAGCAGAAGTTCTACTTCATCCAGATCAGGCCTGCAAAGAAACTGCGTTTCACAGGCCTTTGTAAGAGATGTTCCCGGTAGACTGTAACAGCACTGTGCATACCGAGTTGTTTCTTAGCTTCCAAAAGAGCTGGAAGCAAGATGCTTAAGGGCCTCTCTCCAGTTTGGATACCAGGCAGGGCCTTGTGCATGGAAGCTCTAGGGCAATGTACAACACCTAGAGCATAAGTTCTACTTCAGGCAGATCAGTCCTGCAAAGGCACTGCGTTTCACAGGCCTTTGTAAGAGATGTTCTCGGTAGGGTGTAAGTGTACTGTGCAGAGCGAGTTGTTTCTTAGCTTCCCAAAGAGCTGAAAGCAAGATGCCTTGGGGCCTCACTCCCCCTTTCGATACAAGACTCTGCTTTGTGCCTTGAAGCTCTAGGGCAATGTAGAACACCCACAGAAGAAGTTTTACTTTAGCGAGATCAGGCCTGCAAAGGAACTGCGTTTCACAGGCATTTGTAAGAGATGTTCCTGGTAGGCTGTAAGAGCACTGTGCAGAGCGAGTTGTTTCTTAGCTTCCCAAAGAGCTGGAAGCAAGATGCTTAGGGGCGTATGACCGTGTTTGGATATGATTCAGCACTTTGTGCCTTGGAGCTCTAGGGCAATGTAGCACACCCAGAGCAGAAGTTCTACTTCAGCCAGATCAGGCCTGCAAAGGACCTGCATTTCACAGGACTTTGTAAGAGATGTTCACAGTAGGTTGTAATACAACTGTGCACAGCGAGTTGTTTCTTAGCTTCCCAAAGAGCTGGAAGCAAGATGCTTTGGGGCCCAACTCGCCCTTTGGAAAGAAGCCTGCACGTAGTGCCTTACAGCTCTAGGGCAATGCAGCACACCCAGAGCAAATGTTCTACTTCAGCCAGATCAGGCGTGCAAAGAAACTGCGTTTCACAGGCCTTTGTAAGAGATATTCCCGTTAGGCTGTAAGAGCTGTGTGCAGAGCGAGTTGTTTCTTAGTTTCCCAAAGAGCTGGAAGCAAGATGATTTGGGGCCTCCCTCCCCCTTTGGATCAAGACTGGGCTTTGTGCCTTGAAGCTCTAGGGCAATGAAGAACACCCACAGCAGAAGTTCTACTTCAGCCAGATCACGCCTGCAAAGAAACTTAGTTTCACAGGCCTTTTTAAGAGCTGTTCCCGGTAGGCTGTAAGAGCACTGAGAAGTGGGAGTTTTTTCATAGCTTCCCAAAGAGCTGGAAGCAAGATGATTTGGGGCCCAACTCGCCCTTTGGAAAGAAGACTGCACGTTGTGCCTTTCAGCTCTAGGCAATGTAGCACACCCATAGCAGAAGTTCTACTGCAGCCAGATCAGGCCTGCAAAGGAACTGCGTGTCGCAGGCCTTTGTAAGAGATGTTCCCGGTAGGCTGTGAGAGCACTGTGCAGACCGAGTTGTTTCTTAGCTTCCCAAAGAGCTGGAAGCAAGATGCTTTGGGGCGTATCTCCGTCTTTGGAAATGATTCAGCACTTTGTGCCTTGGAGCTCTAGGGCAATGTAGCACACCCACAGCAGAAGTTCTACTTCAGCCAGATCAGGCCTGCAAAGAAACTGCCTTTCACAGGCCTTTGTAGGAGATGTTCCCGGTAGGCTGTGAGAGCACTGTGCAGAGCGAGTTGTTTCTTAGCTTCCCAAAGAGCTGGAAGCAAGATGCTTTGGGGCGTATCTCCGTCTTTGGAAATGATTCAGCACTTTGTGCCTTGGAGCTCTAGGGCAATGTAGCACACCCACAGCAGAAGTTCTACTTCAGCCAGATCAGGCCTGCAAAGAAACTGCGTTTCACAGGCCTTTGTAAGAGATGTTCCTGGTAGACTGTAAGAGCACTGCGCAGACCGAGTTGTTTCTTAGCTTTCCGAAGAGCTGGAAGCAAGATGCTTTAGGACCTCTCTCCAGTTTGGATACAAGGCAGTGCCTTGTGCATGGAAGCTCTAGGGCAATGTACAACACCTAGAGCATAAGTTCTACTTCAGGCAGATCAGTCGTGCAAAGGAACTGCGTTTCACAGGCCTTTCTAAGAGATGTTCTTGGTAGGGTGTAAGAGCACTGTGCAGAGCGAGTTGTTTCTTAGCTTCCCAAAGAGCTGGAAGCAAGATGCTTTGGGGCGTATCTCCGTCTTTGGAAATGATTCAGCACTTTGTGCCTTGGAGCTCTAGGGCAATGTAGCACACCCACAGCAGAAGTTCTACTTCAGCCAAATCAGGCCTGCAAAGGAACTGCGTTTCACAGGCCTTTGTAAGAGATGTTCCCGCTAGGCTGTAAGAGCACTGTGCAGAGCGAACTGTTTCTTAGCTTCCCGAAGAGCTGGAAGCATGATGCTTTAGGGCCTCTCTCCAGTTTGGATACAAGGCAGGGCCTTGTGCATGGAAGCTCTAGGGCAGTGTACAACACCTAGAGCATAAGTTCTACTTCAGGCAGATCAGGCCTGCAAAGGAACTGCGTTTCACAGGCCTTTGTAAGAGATGTTCTCGGTAGGCTGTAAGAGCACTGTGCAGAGCGAGTTGTTTCTTAGCTTATCAAAGAGCTATAAGCAAGATGCTTTGGGGTCTCCCTCCCCCTTTGGATTCAAGACTCGGCTTTGTGCCTTGAAGCTCTAGGGCAATGTAGAACACCCACAGCAGAAGTTGTACTTCAGCCAGATCAGGCCTGCAAAGATACTGAGTTTCACAGGCCTTTTAAGAGATGTTCCCGGTAGGCTGTAAGAGCACTGAGCAGAGCGGTTTGTTTCTTAGCTTCCCAAAGAGCTGGAAGCAAGATGCTTTGGATCCCAACTCGCCCTTTGGATAGAAGCCTGCACATTGTGCCTTTCAGCTCTAGGGCAATGTAGCACACCCAGAGCAGAAGTTCTACTTCAGCCAGATCAGGCCTGCAAAGAAACTGCGTGCCACAGGCCTTTGTAAGTGATGTTCCCGGTAGGCTGTAAGAGCACTGTGCAGAGAGTTGTTTCTTAGCTTCCCAAAGAGCTGGAAACAAGATGCTTTGGGGCCTCTCTCCGTCTATGGAAATAATGCAGCACTTTGTGCCTTCGAGCTCTAGGGCAATGTAGCACACTCAGAGCAGAAGTTCTACTTCAGCCAGATCAGGCCTGCAAAGAAACTGGGTTTCACAGTCCTTTGTAAGAGATGTTCCCGCTAGGCTGTAAGAGCACTGTGCAGAGCGAGCTGTTTCTTAGCTTCCCAAAGAGCTGGAAGCAAGAAGCTTTGGGGCCTCTCTCCCACTTTGGATACAAGGCAGGGCCTTGTGCGTTGAAGCTCTAGGGCAATGTTCAACACCCAGAGAATGAGTTCTACTTCAGCCAGATCAGGTCTGCAAAGGAACTGCGTTTCACAGGCCTTTGTAAGAGATGTTCCCGGTAGGCTGTAAGAGCACGGTGCAGAGCGAGTTGTTTCTTAGCTTTCCAAAGAGCTGGAAGCAAGATACTTTGGGGCCTCTCTTCCCCCTTGTAAACAAGGCTGGGCTTTGTGCCTTTCAGATCTAGGGCAATGTAGCACAGGCAGAGCAGAAGTTCTACTTCAGCCTACCAGGCCTGCAAAGAAAGTGCGTTTCACAGGCCTTTGTAAGAGATGTTCCCGGTAGCCTGTAAGAGCACTGTGCAGAGCGAGTTGTTTCTTAGGTTCCCAAAGAGCTGGAAGCAAGATGCTTTGGGCCCCAACTCGCCCTTTTTAAATAAGACTGCACGTTGTGCCTTTCAGCTCTCGGGCAATGTAGCACACCCAGAGCAGAAGTTCTACTTCAGCCAGATCTCGCCTGCAAAGAAACTGCGTTTCACAGGCCTTTGTAAGAGATGTTCCCGGTAGGCTGTAAGAGCACTGTGCAGAGTGAGTTGTTTCTTAGATTCCCAAAGAGCTGGAGGCAAGATGCCTTGGGGCATATCTCCGTCTTTGGAAATGATTCAGCACTTTGTGCCTTGGAGCTCTAGGGCAATTTTGCACACCCAGAGCAGAATTTCAACTTCACCCAGATCAGGCCTGCAAAGCAACTGCGTTTCACAGGCCTTTGTAAGAGATGTTTCTGGTAGGCTTTAAGAGCACTGTGCCGAGCGAGTTGTGTCTTAGCTTCCCAAAGGCCTGGAAGCAAGATGCTTTAGGGCCTATCTTCCACTCTGGAAACAAGGCAGGGCTTTGTGCCTTGAAGCTCTATGACAATGTAGCTCTCCCACAGCAGAAGTTGTACTTTAGCTAGATAAGGCCTGCAAAGGCATTGCGTTTCACAGGCCTTTGTAAGAGATGTTCCCGGTAGGCTGTAAGAGCACTGTGCAGAGCGAGCTGTTTCTTAGCTTCCCAAGGAGCTGGAAGCAAGATGCTTTGGGGCCTCTCTCCCCCTTTGGATACAAGGCAGGGCCTTGTGCGTTGAAGCTCTAGGGCAATGTACAACACCCAGAGCCTAAGTTCTACTTCAGCCAGATCAGGCCTGCAAAGAAACTGCGTTTCACAGGCCTTTGTAAGAGATGTTTCCGGTGCTGTAAGAGCACTGTGCAGAGCGAGTTGTTTCTTAGCTTCCCAAAGAGCGGGAAGCAAGATGATTTTGGCCCAACTTGCCCTTTGGAAAGAAGACTGCACGTTGTGCCTTTCAGCTGTCGGGCAATGTAGCACACCCAGAGCAGAAGTTCTACTTCAGCCAGATCAGGCCTGCAAAGAAACTGCGTTTCACAGGCCTTTGTAGGAGATGTTCCCAGTAGGCTGTAAGAGCACTTTGCAGAGTGAGTTGTTTCTTAGCTTCCCAAAGAGCGGGAAGCAATACTTTAGGGCCCAACTCGCCCTTTGGAAAGAAGACTGCACGTTGTCCCTTGGAGCTCTAGGGCAATGTAGCACACCCAAAGCAGAAGTTCTACTTCAGCCAGATCAGGCCAGCAAAGAAACTGCGTTTCACAGGCCTTTGTAGGAGATGTTCCCGGTAGGCTGTGAGAGCACTGTGCAGAGCGAGTTGTTTCTTAGCTTCCCAAAGAGCTGGTAGCAAGATGCTTTGGGGCGTATCTCCGTCTTTGGAAATGATTCAGCTCTTTGTGCCTTGGAGCTCTAGGGCAATGTAGCACACCCACAGCAGAAGTTCTACTTCAGCCAGATCAGGCCTGCAAAGAAACTGCGTTTCACAGGCCTTTGTAAGAGATGTTCCTGGTAGACTGTAAGAGCACTGTGCAGACCGAGTTGTTTCTTAGCTTTCCGAAGAGCTGGAAGCAAGATGCTTTAGGACCTCTCTCCAGTTTGGATACAAGGCAGTGCCTTGTGCATGGAAGCTCTAGGGCAATGTACAACAGCTAGAGCATAAGTTCTACTTCAGGCAGATCAGTCGTGCAAAGGAACTGTGTTTCACAGGCCTTTCTAAGAGATGTTCTCGGTAGGGTGTAAGAGCACTGTGCAGAGCGAGTTGTTTCTTAGCTTCCCAAAGAGCTGGAAGCAAGATGCTTTGGGGCGTATCTCCGTCTTTGGAAATGATTCAGCACTTTGTGCCTTGGAGCTCTAGGGCAATGTAGCACACCCACAGCAGAAGTTCTACTTCAGCCAGATCAGGCCTGCAAAGAAACTGCGTTTCACAGGCCTTTGTAAGAGATGTTCCCGCTAGGCTGTAAGAGCACTGTGCAGAGCGAACTGTTTCTTAGCTTCCCGAAGAGGTGGAAGCAAGATGCTTTAGGGCCTCTCTCCAGTTTGGATACAAGGCAGGGCCTTGTGCATGGAAGCTCTAGGTCAGTGTACAACACCTAGAGCATAAGTTCTACTTCAGGCAGATCAGTCCTGCAAAGGAACTGCGTTTCACAGGCCTTTCTAAGAGATGTTCTCGGTAGGCTGTAAGAGCACTGTGCAGAGCGAGTTGTTTCTTAGCTTCCCAAAGAGCTGGAAGCAAGATGCTTTGGGGCCTCACTCCCCCTTTGGAAAGAAGACTGCACGTTGTGCCTTTCAGCTCTAGGGCAATGTAACACACCCAGAGCAGAAGTTCTACTTCAGCCAGATCAGGCCTGCAAAGAAACTGCGTTTCAAAGGCCTTTGTAAGAGATATTCCCGGTAGGCTGTAAGAGCTCTGTGCAGAGCGAGTTGTTTCTTAGCTTCCCAAAGAGCTGGAAGCAAGATGCTTTGGGGCCCAACTCGCCCTTTGGAAAGAAGACTGCACGTTGTGCCTTTCAGCTCTAGGGCAATGTAGCAAACCCAAAGCAGAAGTTCTACGTCAGCCAGATCAGGCCTGCAAACAAACTGCATTTCACAGGCCTTTGTAAGAGATGTTCCCGTTGGCTGTAACAGCACTGTGTAGAGCCAGTTGTTTCTTAGCTTCCCAAAGAGCTGGAAGCAAGATGCTTTGGGGCGTATCTCCGTCTTTGGAAATGATTCAGCACTTTGTGCCTTGGAGCTCTAGGGCAATGTAGCACACCCACAGCAGAAGTTCTACTTCAGCCAGATCAGGCCTGCAAAGAAACAGCGTTTCACAGGCCTTTGTAAGAGATGTTCCCGGTAGGCTGTAAGAGCACTGTGCAGAGCGAGTTGTTTCTTAGCTTCCCGAAGAGCTGGAAGCATGATGCTTTAGGGCCTCTCTCCAGTTTTGATACAAGGCAGGGCCTTGTGCATGGAAGCTCTAGGGCAATGTACAACACCTAGAGCATAAGTTCTGCTTCAGGCAGATCAGGCCTGCAAAGGAACTGCGTTTCACAGGCCTTTTTAAGAGATGTTCTTGGTAGGCTGTAAGAGCACTGTGCAGAGCGAGTTGTTTCTTAGCTTCCCAAAGAGCTAGAAGCAAGATGCTTTGATGTCTCACTCCCCCTTTGGATACAAGACTCGGCTTTGTGCCTTGAAGCTCTAGAGCAATGTAGAACACCCACAGCAGAAGTTCTACTTCAGCCAGATGAGGCCTGCAAAGAAACTGAGTTTCACAGGCCTTTTAAGATATGTTCCCGGTAGGCTGTAAGAGCACTGAGCAGAGCGGTTTGTTTCTTAGCTTCCCAAAGAGCTGGAAGCAAGATGCTTTGGATCCCAACTCGCCCTTTGGATAGAAGCATGCACATTGTCCCTTTTAGCTCTAGGGCAATGTAGCACACCCAGAGCAGAAGTTCTACTTCAGCCCGATCCGGCCTGCAAAGAAACTTCGTGTCACAGGCCTGTGTAAGAGATGTTCCCGGTAGGCTGTAAGAGCACTGTGTAGAGCGAGTTGTTTCTTAGCTTCCCAAAGAGCTGGAAGCAAGATGCTTTGGGGCCTCTCTCCCCCTTTGGATACAAGGCAGGGCCTTGTGCGTCGAAGCTCTAGATCAATGAACAACACCCAGAGAATAAGTTCTACTTCAGCCAGCGCAGGCACCCAAGGGAACTGCGTTTCACAGGCCTTTGTAAGAGATGTTCCCGGTAGGCTGTAAGAGCACTGTGCAGAGCGAGTTGTTTCTTAGGTTCCCAAAGAGCTGTCAGCAAGATGCTTTGGTCCCCAACTCGCCCTTTTTAAATAAGACTGCACGTTGTGCCTTTCAGCTCTCGGGCAATGTAGCACAAACAGAGCAGAAGTCCTACTTCAGCCAGATCAGGCCTGCAAACAAACTGCGTTTCACAGGCCTTAGTAAGAGATGTTCCCGGTTGGCTGTAAGAGCACTGTGCAGAATGAGTTGTTTCTTAGCTTCCCAAAGAGTTGGAAGCAAGATGCTTTGGGGCCTCTCTCCCCCTTTGGATACAAGGCAGGGCCTTGTGCGTCGAAGCTCTAGATCAATGAACAACACCCAGAGAATAAGTTCTACTTCAGCCAGAGCAGGCCTGCAAACGAACTGTGTTTCACAGGCCTTTGTAAGAGATGTTCCCGGTAGGCTGTAAGAGCACTGTGCAGAGCGAGTTGTTTCTTAGGTTCCCAAAGAGCTGGCAGCAAGATGCTTTGGGCCCCAACGCGCCCTTTTTAAATAAGACTGCACGTTGTGCCTTTCAGCTCTCGGGCAATGTAGCACAAACAAAGCAGAAGTCCTACTTCAGCCAGATCAGGTCTGCAAACAAACTGCGTTTCACAGGCCTTAGTAAGAGATGTTCCCGGTTGGCTGTAAGAGCACTGTGCAGAATGAGTTGTTTCTTAGCTTCCCAAAGAGCTGGAAGCGAGATGCTTTGGGGCGTATCTCCGTCTTTGGAAATGATTCAGCACTTTGTGCCTAGGAGCTCTAGGGCAATGTAGCACACCCACAGCAGAAGTTCTACTTCAGCCAGATCAGGCCTGCAAAGAAACTGCGTTTCACAGGCCTTTGTAAGAGATGTTCCCGGTAGACTGTAACAACACTGTGCATACCGAGTTGTTTCTTAGCTTCCAAAAGAGCTGGAAGCAAGATGCTTAAGGGCCTCTCTCCAGTTTGGATACCAGGCAGGGCCTTGTGCATGGAAGCTCTAGGGCAATGTACAACACCTAGAGCATAAGTTCTACTTCAGGCAGATCAGTCCTGCAAAGGCACTGCGTTTCACAGGCCTTTGTAAGAGATGTTCTCGGTAGACTTAAGAGCACTGTGCAGAGCGAGTTGTTTCTTAGCTTCCCAAAGAGCTGAAAGCAAGATGCCTTGGGGCCTCACTCCCCCTTTGGATACAAGACTCTGCTTTGTGCCTTGAAGCTCTAGGGCAATGTAGAACACCCACAGCAGAAGTTTTACTTTAGCGAGATCAGGCCTGCAAAGGAACTGCGTTTCACAGGCATTTGTAAGAGATGTTCCTGGTAGGCTGTAAGAGCACTGTGCAGAGCGAGTTGTTTCTTAGCTTCCCAAAGAACTGGAAGCAAGATGCTTAGGGGCGTATCACCGTGTTTGGATATGACTCAGCACTTTGTGCCTTGGAGCTCTAGGGCAATGTAGCACACCCAGAGCAGAAGTTCTACTTCAGCCAGATCAGGCCTGCAAAGGACCTGCATTTCACAGGACTTTGTAAGAGATGTTCACAGTAGGTTGTAATACAACTGTGCACAGCGAGTTGTTTCTTAGCTTCCCAAAGAGCTGGAAGCAAGATGCTTTGGGGCCCAACTCGCCCTTTGGAAAGAAGCCTGGACGTAGTGCCTTACAGCTCTAGGGCAATGCAGCACACCCAGAGCAAATGTTCTACTTCAGCCAGATCCGGCATGCAAAGAAACTGCGTTTCACAGGCCTTTGTAAGAGATATTCCCGTTAGGCTGTAAGAGCTGTGTGCAGAGCGAGTTGTTTCTTAGTTTCCCAGAGAGCTGGAAGCAAGATTATTTGGGGCCTCCCTCCCCCTTTGGATACAAGACTGGGCTTTGTGCCTTGAAGCTCTAGGGCAATGAAGAACACCCACAGCAGAAGTTCTACTTCAGCCAGATCACGCCTGCAAAGAAACTTAGTTTCACAGGCCTTTTTAAGAGCTGTTCCCGGTAGGCTGTAAGAGCACTGAGAAGTGGGAGTTTTTTCATAGCTTCCCAAAGAGCTGGAAGCAAGATGATTTGGGTCCCAACTCGCCCTTTGGAAAGAAGACTGCACGTTGTGCCTTTCAGCTCTAGGCAATGTAGCACACCCATAGCAGAAGTTCTACTGCAGCCAGATCAGGCCTGCAAAGGAACTGCGTGTCACAGGCCTTTGTAGGTGATGTTCCCGGTAGGCTGTAAGAGCACTTTGCAGAGTGACTTGTTTCTTAGCTTCCAAAAGAGCGGGAAGCAATGCTTTGGGGCCCAACTCGCCCTTTGGAAAGAAGACTGCACGTTGTGTCTTTCAGCTGTAGGGCAATGTAGCACACCCAAAGCAGAAGTTCTATTTCAGCCAGATCAGGCCTGCAAAGAAACTGCGTTTCACAGGCCTTTGTAAGAGATGTTCCCGGTAGGCTGTAAGAGCACTCTGCAGAGCAAGTTGTTTCTTAGCTTCCCAAAGAGCTGGAAGCAAGATGCTTTGGGGCGTATCTCCGTCTTTGGAAATGATTCAGCACTTTGTGCCTTGGAGCTCTAGGGCAATGTAGCACAACCACAGCAGAAGTTCTACTCCAGCCAGATCAGGCCTGCAGAGAAACTGCGTTTCACTGGCCTTTGTAAGAGATGTTCCCGGTAGGCTGTAAGAGCACTGTGCAGAGCGAGCTGTTTCTTAGCTTCCCTAGGAGCTGGAAGCAAGATGATTTAGGGCCTCTCTCTGCAGTTTGGATACAAGGCAGGGCCTTGTGCATGGAAGCTCTAGGGCAGTGTACAACACCTAGAGCATAAGTTCTACTTCAGGCAGATCAGGCCTGCAAAGGAACTGCGTTTCACAGGCCTTTGTAAGAGATGTTCTCGGTAGGCTGTAAGAGCACTGTGCAGAGCGAGTTGTTTCTTAGCTTATCAAAGAGCTAGAAGCAAGATGCTTTGGGGTCTCCCTCCCACTTTGGATTCAAGACTCGGCTTTGTGCCTTGAAGCTCTAGGGCAATGTAGAACACCCACAGCAGATTTTCAACTTCAGCCAGATCAGGCCTGCAAAGAAACTGAGTTTCACAGGCCTTTTAAGAGATGTTCCCGGTAGGCTGTAAGAGCACTGAGCAGAGCAGTTTGTTTCTTAGCTTCCCAAAGAGCTGGAAGCAAGATGCTTTGGATCCCAACTCACCCTTAGGATAGAAGCCTGCACATTGTGCCTTTCAGCTCTAGGGCAATGTAGCACACCCAGAGCAGAAGTTCTACTTCAGCCAGATCAGGCCTGCAAAGAAACTGCGTGTCACAGGCCTTTGTAAGAGATGTTCCCGGTAGGCTGTAAGAGCACTGTGCAGAGAGTTGTTTCTTAGCTTCCCAAAGAGCTGGAAACAAGATGCTTTGGGGCCTCTCTCCGTCTATGGAAATAATGCAGCACTTTGTGCCTTCGAGCTCTAGGGCAATGTAGCACACTCAGAGCAGAAGTTCTACTTCAGCCAGATCAGGCCTTCAAAGAAACTGCGTTTCACAGGCCTTTTTAAGAGATGTTCCCGGTAGGCTGTATGAGCACTGTGCAGAGCGAGCTGTTTCTTAGCTTCCCAAAGAGCTGGAAGCAAGATGCTTTCGGGCCTCTCTCCCACTTTGGATACAAGGCAGGGCCTTGTGCGTTGAAGCTCTAGGGCAATGTTCAACACCCAGAGAATAAGTTCTACTTCAGCCAGATCAGGCCTGCAAAGGAACTGCGTTTCACAGGCCTTTGTAAGAGATGTTCCCGGTAGGCTGTAAGAGCACTGCGCAGAGCGAGTTGTTTCTTAGCTTCCCAAAGAGCTGGAAGCAAGATACTTTGGGGCCTCTCTTCCCCTTTGTAAACAAGGTTGGGCTTTGTGCCTTTTAGATCTAGGGCAATGTAGCACACCCAGAGCAGAAGTTCTACTTCAGCAAGATCAGGCCTGCAAAGAAACTGCGTTTCACAGGCCTTTGTAAGAGATGTTCCGGGTAGGCTGTAAGAGCACTGTGCACAGCGAGTTGTTTCTTAGCTTCCCAAAGAGCTAGAAGCAAGAAGCTTTGGGGCCCAACTCGCCCTTTGGAAAGAGGCCTGCATGTTGTGCCTTTCAGCTCTAGGGCAATGTAGCACACCCAAAGCAGAAGTTCTACTTCAGCCAGATCAGGCCTGCAAAGAAACTGCGTTTCACAGGCCTTTGTAAGAGATGTTCCCGGTAGGCTGTAAGAGCACTGTGCAGAGCGAGTTGTTTCCTAGCTTCCTAAAGAGCTGGAAGCTAGATGCTTTGGGCCCAACTCGCCCTTTGGAAAGAAGCCTGCACGTTGTGCCTTTCAGCTCTAGGGCAATGTAGCACACGCAGAGCAGAAGTTCTACTTCAGCCATACCAGGCCTGCAAAGAAAGTGCGTTTCACAGGCCTTTGTAAGAGATGTTCCCGGTAGGCTGTAAGAGCACTGTGCAGAGCGAGTTGTTTCTTAGGTTCCCAAAGAGCTGGAAGCAAGATGCTTTGGGCCCCAACTCGCCCTTTTTAAATAAGACTGCACGTTGTGCCTTTCAGCTCTCGGGCAATGTAGCACAGACAGAGCAGAAGTTCTACTTCAGCCAGATCAGGCCTGCAAAGAAACTGCGTTTCACAGGCCTTAGTAAGAGATGTTCCCGGTTGGCTGTAAGAGCACTGTGCAGAGTGAGTGGTTTCTTCGCTTCCCAAAGAGCTGCAAGCAAGATGCTTTGGGGCCCAACTCGCCCTTTGGAAAGAAGCCTGCACGTTGTGCGTTTCAGCTCTAGGGCAATGTAGCACACCCAGAGCAGAGGTTCTACTTCAGCCAGATCAGGCCTGCAAAGAAACTGCGTTTCACAGGCCTTTGTAAGAGATGTTCCCGGTGGGCTGTAAGAGCACTGTGCAGAGTGAGTTGTTTCTTAGATTCCCAAAGAGCTGGAGGCAAGATGCCTTGGGGCATATCTCCGTCTTTGGAAATGATTCAGCACTTTGTGCCTTGGAGCTCTAGGGCAATTTTGCACACCCAGAGCAGAATTTCTACTTCACCCAGATCAGGCCTGCAAAGCAACTGCGTTTCACAGGCCTTTGTAAGAGATGTTTCTGGTAGGCTTTAAGAGCACTGTGCCGAGCGAGTTGTGTCTTAGCTTCCCAAAGGGCTGGAAGCAAGATGCTTTAGGGCCTATCTTCCACTCTGGAAACAAGGCAGGGCTTTGTGCCTTGAAGCTCTATGACAATGTAGCTCTCCCACAGCAGAAGTTGTACTTTAGCTAGATAAGGCCTGCAAAGGCTTTGCGTTTCACAGGCCTTTGTAAGAGATGTTCCCGGTAGGCTGTATGAGCACTGTGCAGAGCGAGCTGTTTCTTAGCTTCCCAAGGAGCTGGAAGTAAGATGCTTTGGGGCCTCTCTCCCCCTTTGGATACAAGGCAGGGCCTTGTGCGTTGAAGCTCTAGGGCAATGTACAACACCCAGAGCATAAGTTCTACTTCAGCCAGATCAGGCCTGCAAAGAAACTGCGTTTCACAGGCCTTTGTAGGAGATGTTCGCGGTAGGCTGTAAGAGCACTTTGCAGAGTGACTTGTTTCTTAGCTTCCCAAAGAGCGGGAAGCAATGCTTTGGGGCCCAACTCGCCCTTTGGAAAGAAGACTGCACGTTGTGTCTTTCAGCTGTAGGGCAATGTAGCACACCCAAAGCAGAAGTTCTATTTCAGCCAGATCAGGCCTGCAAAGGAACTGCGTTTCACAGGACTTTGTAAGAGATGTTCACAGTAGGCTGTAATACAACTGTGCACAGCGAGTTGTTTCTTAGCTTCCCAAAGAGCTGGAAGCAAGATGCGTTGGGGCCCAACTCGCACTTTGGAAAGAAGCCTGCACGTAGTGCCTTACAGCTCTAGGGCAATGCAGCACACCCAGAGCAAATGTTCTACTTCAGCCAGATCAGGCGTGCAAAGAAACTGCGTCTCACAGGCCTTTGTAAGAGATATTCCCGTTAGGCTGTAAGAGCTGTGTGCAGAGCGAGTTGTTTCTTAGTTTCCCAAAGAGCTGGAAGCAAGATGATTTGGGGCCTCCCTCCCCCTTTGGATACAAGACTGGGCTTTGTGCCTTGAAGCTCTAGGGCAATGAAGAACACCCACAGCAGAAGTTCTACTTCAGCCAGATCACGCCTGCAAAGAAACTTAGTTTCACAGGCCTTTTTAAGAGCTGTTCCCGGTAGGCTGTAAGAGCACTGAGAAGTGGGAGTTTTTTCATAGCTTCCCAAAGAGCTGGAAGCAAGATGATTTGGGTCCCAACTCGCCCTTTGGAAAGAAGACTGCACGTTGTGCCTTTCAGCTCTAGGCAATGTAGCACACCCATAGCAGAAGTTCTACTGCAGCCAGATCAGGCCTGCAAAGGAACTGCGTGTCACAGGCCTTTGTAGGAGATGTTCCCGGTAGGCTGTAAGAGCACTTTGCAGAGTGACTTGTTTCTTAGCTTCCAAAAGAGCGGGAAGCAATGCTTTGGGGCCCAACTCGCCCTTTGGAAAGAAGACTGCACGTTGTGTCTTTCAGCTGTAGGGCAATGTAGCACACCCAAAGCAGAAGTTCTATTTCAGCCAGATCAGGCCTGCAAAGGAACTGCGTTTCACAGGCCTTTGTAAGAGATGTTCCCGGTAGGCTGTAAGAGCACTCTGCAGAGCAAGTTGTTTCTTAGCTTCCCAAAGAGCTGGAAGCAAGATGCTTTGGGGCGTATCTCCGTCTTTGGAAATGATTCAGCACTTTGTGCCTTGGAGCTCTAGGGCAATGTAGCACACCCACAGCAGAAGTTCTACTCCAGCCAGATCAGGCCTGCAGAGAAACTGCGTTTCACTGGCCTTTGTAAGAGATGTTCCCGGTAGGCTGTAAGAGCACTGTGCAGAGCGAGCTGTTTCTTAGCTTCCCTAGGAGCTGGAAGCAAGATGATTTAGGGCCTCTCTCTGCAGTTTGGATACAAGGCAGGGCCTTGTGCATGGAAGCTCTAGGGCAGTGTACAACACCTAGAGCATAAGTTCTACTTCAGGCAGATCAGGCCTGCAAAGGAACTGCGTTTCACAGGCCTTTGTAAGAGATGTTCTCGGTAGGCTGTAAGAGCACTGTGCAGAGCGAGTTGTTTCTTAGCTTATCAAAGAGCTAGAAGCAAGATGCTTTGGGGTCTCCCTCCCACTTTGGATTCAAGACTCGGCTTTGTGCCTTGAAACTCTAGGGCAATGTAGAACACCCACAGCAGATTTTCAACTTCAGCCAGATCAGGCCTGCAAAGAAACTGAGTTTCACAGGCCTTTTAAGAGATGTTCCCGGTAGGCTGTAAGAGCACTGAGCAGAGCAGTTTGTTTCTTAGCTTCCCAAAGAGCTGGAAGCAAGATGCTTTGGATCCCAACTCACCCTTAGGATAGAAGCCTGCACATTGTGCCTTTCAGCTCTAGGGCAATGTAGCACACCCAGAGCAGAAGTTCTACTTCAGCCAGATCAGGCCTGCAAAGAAACTGCGTGTCACAGGCCTTTGTAAGAGATGATCCCGGTAGGCTGTAAGAGCACTGTGCAGAGAGTTGTTTCTTAGCTTCCCAAAGAGCTGGAAACAAGATGCTTTGGGGCCTCTCTCCGTCTATGGAAATAATGCAGCACTTTGTGCCTTCGAGCTCTAGGGCAATGTAGCACACTCAGAGAAGAAGTTCTACTTCAGCCAGATCAGGCCTTCAAAGAAACTGCGTTTCACAGGCCTTTGTAAGAGATGTTCCCGGTAGGCTGTATGAGCACTGTGCAGAGCGAGCTGTTTCTTAGCTTCCCAAAGAGCTGGAAGCAAGATGCTTTCGGGCCTCTCTCCCACTTTGGATACAAGGCAGGGCCTTGTGCGTTGAAGCTCTAGGGCAATGTTCAACACCCAGAGAATAAGTTCTACTTCAGCCAGATCAGGCCTGCAAAGGAACTGCGTTTCACAGGCCTTTGTAAGAGATGTTCCCGGTAGGCTGTAAGAGCACTGCGCAGAGCGAGTTGTTTCTTAGCTTCCCAAAGAGCTGGAAGCAAGATACTTTGGGGCCTCTCTTCCCCTTTGTAAACAAGGTTGGGCTTTGTGCCTTTTAGATCTAGGGCAATGTAGCACACCCAGAGCAGAAGTTCTACTTCAGCAAGATCAGGCCTGCAAAGAAACTGCGTTTCACAGGCCTTTGTAAGAGATGTTCCCGGTAGGCTGTAAGAGCACTGTGCAGAGCGAGTTGTTTCCTAGCTTCCTAAAGAGCTGGAAGCTAGATGCTTTGGGCCCAACTCGCCCTTTGGAAAGAAGCCTGCACGTTGTGCCTTTCAGCTCTAGGGCAATGTAGCACACGCAGAGCAGAAGTTCTACTTCAGCCATACCAGGCCTGCAAAGAAAGTGCGTTTCACAGGCCTTTGTAAGAGATGTTCCCGGTAGGCTGTAAGAGCACTGTGCAGAGCGAGTTGTTTCTTAGGTTCCCAAAGAGCTGGAAGCAAGATGCTTAGGGCCCCAACTCGCCCTTTTTAAATAAGACTGCACATTGTGCCTTTCAGCTCTCGCGCAATGTAGCACACACAGAGCAGAAGTTCTACTTCAGCCAGATCAGGCCTGCAAAGAAACTGCGTTTCACAGGCCTTAGTAAGAGATGTTCCCGGTTGGCTGTAAGAGCACTGTGCAGAGTGAGTGGTTTCTTCGCTTCCCAAAGAGCTGCAAGCAAGATGCTTTGGGGCCCAACTCGCCCTTTGGAAAGAAGCCTGCACGTTGTGCGTTTCAGCTCTAGGGCAATGTAGCACACCCAGAGCAGAGGTTCTACTTCAGCCAGATCAGGCCTGCAAAGAAACTGCGTTTCACAGGCCTTTGTAAGAGATGTTCCCGGTAGGCTGTAAGAGCACTGTGCAGAGTGAGTTGTTTCTTAGATTCCCAAAGAGCTGGAGGCAAGATGCCTTGGGGCATATCTCCGTCTTTGGAAATGATTCAGCACTTTGTGCCTTGGAGCTCTAGGGCAATTTTGCACACCCAGAGCAGAATTTCTACTTCACCCAGATCAGGCCTGCAAAGCAACTGCGTTTCACAGGCCTTTGTAAGAGATGTTTCTGGTAGGCTTTAAGAGCACTGTGCCGAGCGAGTTGTGTCTTAGCTTCCCAAAGGGCTGGAAGCAAGATGCTTTAGGGCCTATCTTCCACTCTGGAAACAAGGCAGGGCTTTGTGCCTTGAAGCTCTATGACAATGTAGCTCTCCCACAGCAGAAGTTGTACTTTAGCTAGATAAGGCCTGCAAAGGCATTGCGTTTCACAGGCCTTTGTAAGAGATGTTCCCGGTAGGCTGTATGAGCACTGTGCAGAGCGAGCTGTTTCATAGCTTCCCAAGGAGCTGGAAGTAAGATGCTTTGGGGCCTCTCTCCCCCTTTGGATACAAGGCAGGGCCTTGTGCGTTGAAGCTCGAGGGCAATGTACAACACCCAGAGCATAAGTTCTACTTCAGCCAGATCAGGCCTGCAAAGAAACTGCGTTTCACAGGCCTTTGTAGGAGATGTTCCCGGTAGGCTGTAAGAGCACTTTGCAGAGTGACTTGTTTCTTAGCTTCCCAAAGAGCGGGAAGCAATGCTTTGGGGCCCAACTCGCCCTTTGGAAAGAAGACTGCACGTTGTGTCTTTCAGCTGTAGGGCAATGTAGCACACCCAAAGCAGAAGTTCTATTTCAGCCAGATCAGGCCTGCAAAGGAACTGCGTTTCACAGGACTTTGTAAGAGATGTTCACAGTAGGCTGTAATACAACTGTGCACAGCGAGTTGTTTCTTAGCTTCCCAAAGAGCTGGAAGCAAGATGCATTGGGGCCCAACTCGCCCTTTGGAAAGAAGCCTGCACGTAGTGCCTTACAGCTCTAGGGCAATGCAGCACACCCAGAGCAAATGTTCTACTTCAGCCAGATCAGGCCTGCAAAGAAACTGCGTTTCACAGGCCTTTGTAAGAGATGTTCCCGGTAGACTGTAAGAGCACTGTGCAGACCGAGTTGTTTCTTAGCTTCCCGAAGAGCTGGAAGCAAGATGCTTTAGGACCTCTCTCCAGTTTGGATACAAGGCAGGGCCTTGTGCATGGAAGCTCTAGGGCAATGTACAACACCTAGAGCATAAGTTCTACTTCAGGCAGATCAGTCGTGCAAAGGAACTGCGTTTCACAGGCCTTTCTAAGTGATGTTCTCGGTAGGGTGTAAGAGCACTGTGCAGAGCGAGTTGTTTCTTATCTTCCCAAAGAGTTGGAAGCAAGATGCTTTGGGGCGTATCTCCGTCTTTGGAAATGATTCAGCAGTTTGTGCCTTGGAGCTCTAGGGCAATGTAGCACACCCACAGCAGAAGTTCTACTTCAGCCAGATCAGGCCTGCAAAGAAACTGCGTTTCACAGGCCTTTGTAAGAGATGTTCCCGCTAGGCTGCAAGAGCACTATGCAGAGCGAACTCTTTCTTAGCATCCCGAAGAGCTGGAAGCAAGATGCTTTAGGGCCTCTCTCCAGTTTGGATACAAGGCAGGGCCTTGTGCATGGAAGCTTTAGGGCAGTGTACAACACCTAGAGCATAAGTTCTACTTCAGGCAGATCAGGACTGCAAAGGAACTGCGTTTCACAGGCCTTTGTAAGAGATGTTCTCGGTAGGCTGTAAGAGCACTGTGCAGAGCGAGTTGTTTCTTAGCTTATCAAAGAGCTAAAAGCAAGATGCTTTGGGGTCTCCCTCCCCCTTTGGATTCAAGACTCGGCTTTGTGCCTTGAAGCTCTAGGGCAATGTAGAACACCCACAGCAGAAGTTCTACTTCAGCCAGATCAGGCCTGCAAAGAAGCTGAGTTTCACAGGCGTTTTAAGAGATGTTCCCGGTAGGCTGTAAGAGCACTGAGCAGAGCGGTTTGTTTCTTAGCTTCCCAAAGAGCTGGAAGCAAGATGATTTGGGGCCTCCCTCCCCCTTTGGATACAAGACTGTGCTTTGTGCCTTGAAGCTCTAGGGCAATGAAGAACACCCAAAGCAGAAGTTCTACTTCAACCAGATCACGCCTGCAAAGAAATTGCGTTTCACAGGCCTTTGTAAGAGATGTTCCCGGTTGGCTGTAAGAGCAATGACCACAGCGAGTTGTTTCTTAGCTTCCCATAGAGCTGGAAGCAAGATTCTTTAGGGCCTCTCTCCAGGTGGATACAAGCTATTGCCTTGTGCATGGAAGCTCTAGGGCAATGTAGCACACCCAGAGGAGAAGTTCTACTTCAGTCAGATCAGGCCTGCAAAGAAAGTGCGAGTCACAGGCCTTTGTAAGAGATGTTCCCTGTAGGCTGTAAGAGCACTGTGCAGTGCGAGTTGTTTCTTAGCTTCCCGAAGAGCTGGAAGCAAGATGCTTTGGGGCCTAACTTGCCCTTTGGAAAGAAGACTGCACGTTGTGCCTTTCAGCTCTCGGGCAATGTAGCACACCGAGAGGAGAAGTTCTACTACAGCCACATCAGGCCTGCAAAGAAACTTCGTTTCACAGGCCTTTGTAAGAGATGTTCCCTGTAGGCTGTAAGAGCACTGTGCAGTGCGAGTTGTTTCTTAGCTTCCCGAAGAGCTGGAAGCAAGATGCTTTAGGGCCTCTCTCCAGTTTGGATACAAGGCAGGGCCTTGTGCATGGAAGCACTAGGGCAATGTACCACACCTAGAGCATAAGTTCTACTTCAGTCA
Organism: Equus caballus; assembly: GCF_041296265.1. Classification (NCBI taxonomy): domain Eukaryota; kingdom Metazoa; phylum Chordata; class Mammalia; order Perissodactyla; family Equidae; genus Equus; species Equus caballus. The sequence continues at coordinate 68,918,189 of NC_091684.1, forward strand.
GATCAGGCCTGCTAAGGAACTGCGTTTCACAGGCCTTTCTAAGAGATATTCTCGGCAGCCGGTAAGAGCACTGTGCAGAGCGAGTTGTTTCTTAGCTTCAGAAAGAGCTAGAAGCAAGATGCTTTGGGGTCTAACTCCCCCTTTGGATACAAGACTCGGCTTTGTGTTTTGAAGCTCTAGGGTAATGTAGAACACCCACAGCAGAAGTTCTACTTCAGCCAGATAAGGCCTGCGAAGAAACTGAGTTTCACAGGCCTTTTAAGAGATGTTCCCGGTAGGCTGTAAGAGCACTGAGCAGAGCGGTTTGTTTCTTAGCTCCCCAAAGTGCTGGAAGCAAGATGCTTTAGATCCCAACTCGCCCTTTGGATAGATGCCTGCACATTGTGCCTTTCAGCTGTAGGGCAATGTATCACACCCAGAGAAGAAGTTCTACTTCAGCCCGATCAGGCCTGCAAGGAAACTGCGTGTCACAGGCCTTTGTAAGAGATGTTCCCGGTAGGCTGTAAGAGCACTGTGCAGAGCGAGCTGTTTCTTAGCTTCCCAAACAGCTGGAAGCAAGATGCTTTGGGGCCCAAATCGCCCTTTGGAAAGAAGCCTGCACGTTGTGCGTTTCAGCTCTAGGGCAATGTTGCACACCCAGAGCAGAAGTTCTACTTCAGCCAGATCAGGCCTGCAGAGAAACTGCGTTTCACAGGCCTTTGTAAGAGATGTTCCCGGTAGGCTGTAAGAGCACTGTGCAGAGTGAGTTGTTTCTTAGATTCCCAAAGAGCTGCACGCAAGATGCCTTGGGGCATATCTCTGTCTTTGGAAATGATTCAGCACTTTGTGCCTTGGAGCTCTAGGGCAATTTTGCACACCCAGAGCAGAAATTCTACTTCACCCAGATCAGGCCTGCAAAGCAACTGCGTTTCACAGGCCTTTGTAAAAGATGTTTCTGGTAGGCTTTAAGAGCACTGTGCCGAGCGAGTTGTGTCTTAGCTTCCCAAAGGGCTGGAAGCAAGATGCTTTAGGGCCTATCTTCCACTCTGGAAACAAGGCAGGGCTTTGTGCCATGAAGCTCTATGACAATGTAGCTCTCCCACAGCAGTAGTTCTACTTCAGGCAGATCAGTCGTGCAAAGGAACTGCGTTTCACAGGCCTTTCTAAGAGATGTTCTCGGTAGGGTGTAAGAGCACTGTGCAGAGCGAGTTGTTTCTTAGCTTCCCAAAGAGCTGGAAGCAAGATGCTTTGGGGCGTATCTCCGTCTTTGGAAATGATTCAGCACTTTCTGCCTTGGAGCTCTAGGGCAATGTAGCACACCCACAGCAGAAGTTCTAATCCAGCCAGATCAGGAGTGCAAAGAAACTGCGTTTCACCGGCCTTTGTAAGAGATGTTCCCGGTAGACTGTAAGAGCACTGTGCAGACCAAGTTGTTTCTTAGCTTCCCGAAGAGTTGGAAGCAAGATGCATTAGGGCCTCTCTCCAGTTTGGATACAAGGCAGGGCCTTGTGCATGGAAGCTCTAGGGCAATGTACAACACCTAGAGCATAAGTTCTACTTCAGGCAGATCAGTCCTGCAAAGGAACTGCGTTTCACAGGCCTTTGTAAGAGATGTTCTCGGTAGGCTCTAAGAGCACTGTGCAGAGCGATTTGTTTCTTAGCTTCCCAAAGAGCTGGAAGCAAGATGCTTTTGGCCCAACTTGCCCTTTGGAAAGAAGACTGCACGTTGTGCCTTTCAGCTCTCAGGCAATGTAGCACACCCAGAGCGGAAGTTCTACTTAAGCCAGATCAGGCCTGCAAAGGAACAGCGTTTCACAGGCCTTTGTAAGAGATGTTCTCGGTAGGCTGTAAGAGCACTGTGCACAGCGAGTTGTTTCTTTGCTTCCCAAAGAGCTGGAAGCAAGAAGATTTGGGTCCCAACTCGCCCTTTGGAAAGAAGCCCGCACCTAGTGCCTTACAGCTCTAGGGCAATGTAGCACACCCAGAGCAGAAGTTCTACTTCAGCCAGATCAGGCCTGCAAAGAAACTGTGTTTCACAGGCCCTTGTAAGAGATGTTCCCGGTAGGCTGTAAGACCACTGAGCACAGCGAGTTGTTTCTTATCTTCCCATAGAGCTGAAAGCAAGATTCTTTAGGGCCTCTCTCCAGGTGGATACAAGGTATGACCTTGTGCATGGAAGCTCTAGGGCAATGTAGCACACCCAGAGGAGAAGTTCCACTTCAGTCAGATCAGGCCTGCAAAGAAACTGCGTGTCACAGGCCTTTGTAAGAGATGTTCCCGGTAGGCTGTAAGAGCACTGTCCACAGCGAGTTGTTTCTAAGCTTCCCGAAGAGCTGGAAGCAAGATGCTTTAGGGCCTCTCTCCAGTTTGGGTACAAGGCAGGGCCTTGTGCATGGAAGCTCTAGGGTAATGTAGCACACCCAGAGGAGAAGTTCTACTTCAGCCAGATCAGGCCTGCAAAGAAACTGTGTTTCACAGGCCTTTGTAAGAGATGTTCCCGCTGGGCTGTAAGAGCACTGTGCAGAGCGAACTGTTTCTTAGCTTCCCAAAGAGCTGGAAGCAAGATGCTCTGGGGCGTATCTCCGTCTTTGGAAATGATTCTGCACTTTGTGCCTTGGAGCTCTAGGGCAATGTAGCACACCCACAGCAGAAGTTCTACTTCAGCCAGATCAGGCCTGCAAAGAAACTGCGTTTCACAGGCCTTTGTAAGAGATGTTCCCGCTGGGCTGTAAGAGCACTGTGCAGAGCGAACTGTTTCTTAGCTTCCCGAAGAGCTGGAAGCATGATGCTTTAGGGCCTCTCTCCAGTTTGGATACAAGGCAGGGCCTTGTGCATGGAAGCTCTAGGGCAGTGTAGAACACCTAGAGCATAAGTTATACTTCAGGCAGATCAGGCCTGCAAAGGAACTGCGTTTCACAGGCCTTTGTAAGAGATGTTCTCGGTAGGCTGTAAGAGCACTGTGCAGAGCGAGTTGTTTCTTAGCTTCCCAAAGAGCTAGAAGCAAGATGCTTTGGGGTCTCCCTCCCCCTTTGGATTCAAGTCTCGGCTTTGGGCCTTGAAGCTCCAGGGCAATGTAGAACACCCACAGCAGAAGTTCTACTTCAGCCAGATCAGGCCTGCAAAGAAACTGAGTTTCACAGGCCTTTTAAGAGATGTTCCCTGTAGGCTGTAAGAGCACTTAGCAGAGCGGTTTGTTTCTTAGCTTCCCAAAGAGCTGGAAGCAAGATGCTTTGGATCCCTACTCGCCCTTTGGATAGATGCCTGCACGTTGTGCCTTTCAGCTGTAGGGCAATGTATCACACCCAGAGAAGAAGTTCTACTTCAGCCCGATCAGGCCTGCAAAGAAACTGCGTTTCACAGGCCTTTGTAAGAGATGTTCCCGGTAGGCTGTAAGAGCACTGTGCAGAGTGAGTTGTTTCTTAGATTCCCAAAGAGCTGCACGCAAGATGCCTTGGGGCATATCTCCGTCTTTGGAAATGATTCAGCACTTTGTGCCTTGGAGCTCTAGGGCAATTTTGCACACCCAGAGCAGAATTTCTACTTCACCCAGATCAGGCCTGCAAAGCAACTGCGTTTCACAGGCCTTTGTAAGAGATGTTTCTGGTAGGCTGTAAGAGCACTGTGCCGAGCGAGTTGTGTCTTAGCTTCCCAAAGGGCTGGAAGCAAGATGCTTTAGGGCCTATCTTACACTCTGGAAACAAGGCAGGGCTTTGTGCCTTGAAGCTCTATGACAATGTAGCTCTCCCACAGCAGAAGTTGTACTTCAGCTAGATAAGGCCTGCAAAGGCATTGCGTTTCACAGGCCTTTGTAAGAGATGTTCCCGGTAGGCTGTAAGAGCACTGTGCAGAGCGAGCTGTTTCTTAGCTTCCCAAGGAGCTGGAAGCAAGATGCTTTGGGGCCTCTCTCCCCCTTTGGATACAAGGCAGGGCCTTGTGCGTTGAAGCTCTAGGGCAATGTACAACACCCAGAGCATAAGTTCTACTTCAGCCAGATCAGGCCTGCAAAGAAACTGCGTTTCACAGGCCTTTGTAAGAGATGTTTCCGGTGCTGTAAGAGCACTGTGCAGAGCGAGTTGTTTCTTAGCTTCCCATAGAGCTGGAAGCAAGATTCTTTAGGGCCTCTCTCGAGGTGGATACAAGGTATGGCCTTGTGCATGGAAGCTCTAGGTCAATGTAGCACACCCAGAGGAGAAGTTCTACTTCAGTCAGATCAGGCCTTCAAAGAAACTGCGTGTCACAGGCCTTTGTAAGAGATGTTCCCGGTAGGCTGTAAGATCACTGTGCAGAGTGAGTTGTTTCTTAGCTTCCCAAAGAGCTGGAAGCAAGATACTTTGGGGCCTCTCTTCCCCTTTGTAAACTAGGTTGGGCTTTGTGCCTTTTAGATCTAAGGCAATGTAGCACAGACAGAGCAGAAGTTCTACTTCAGCCAGATCAGGCCTGCAAAGAAACTGCGTTTCACAGGCCTTAGTAAGAGATGTTCCCGGTTGGCTGTAAGAGCACTGTGCAGAGTGAGTTGTTTCTTCGCTTCCCAAAGAGCTGCAAGCAAGATGCTTTGGGGCACAACTCGCCCTTTGGAAAGAAGCCTGCACGTTGTGCGTTTCAGCTCTAGGGCAATGCAGCACACCCAGAGCAAATGCTCTACTTCAGCCAGATCAGGCGTGCAAAGAAACTGCGTCTCACAGGCCTTTGTAAGAGATATTCCCGTTAGGCTGTAAGAGCTGTGTGCAGAGCGAGTTGTTTCTTAGTTTCCCAAAGAGCTGGAAGCAAGATGATTTGGGGCCTCCCTCCCCTATTGGATACAAGACTGTGCTTTGTGCCTTGAAGCTCTAGGGCAATGAAGAACACCCACAGCAGAAGTTCTACTTCAGCCAGATCACGCCTGCAAAGAAACTTAGTTTCACAGGCCTTTTTAAGAGCTGTTCCCGTTAGGCTGTAAGAGCACTGAGAAGTGGGAGTTTTTTCATAGCTTCCCAAAGAGCTGGAAGCAAGATGCTTTGGGGCCCAACTCGCCCTTTGGAAAGAAGACTGCACGTTGTGCCTTGGAGCTCTAGGGCAATGTAGCACACCCAAAGCAGAAGTTCTACTTCAGCCAGATCAGGCCTGCAAAGACACTGCGTTTCACAGGCCTTTGTAGGAGATGTTCCCGGTAGGCTGTAAGAGCACTGTGCAGAGCGAGTTGTTTCTTAGCTTCCCAAAGATCTGGAAGCAAGATGCTTTGGGGCGTATCTCCGTCTTTGGAAATGATTCAGCACTTTGTGCCTTGGAGCTCTAGGGCAATGTAGCACACCCACAGCAGAAGTTCTACTTCAGCCAGATCAGGCCTGCAAAGAAAGTGCGTTTCACAGGCCTTTGTATGAGATGTTCCCGGTAGACTGTAAGAGCACTGTGCAGACCGAGTTGTTTCTTAGCTTCCCGAAGAGCTGGAAGCAAGATGCTTTAGGACCTCTCTCCAGTTTGGATACAAGGCAGGGCCTTGTGCATGGAAGCTCTAGGGCAATGTACAACACCTAGAGCATAAGTTCTACTTCAGGCAGATCAGTCGTGCAAAGGAACTGCGTTTAACAGGCCTTTCTAAGTGATGTTCTCGGTAGGGTGTAAGAGCACTGTGCAGAGCGAGTTGTTTCTTATCTTCCCAAAGAGTTGGAAGCAAGATGCTTTGGGGCGTATCTCCGTCTTTGGAAATGATTCAGCAGTTTGTGCCTTGGAGCTCTAGGGCAATGTAGCACACCCACAGCAGAAGTTCTACTTCAGCCAGATCAGGCCTGCAAAGAAACTGCGTTTCACAGGCCTTTGTAAGAGATGTTCCCGCTAGGCTGCAAGAGCACTATGCAGAGCGAACTGTTTCTTAGCATCCCGAAGAGCTGGAAGCAAGATGCTTTAGGGCCTCTCTCCAGTTTGGATACAATGCAGGGCCTTGTGCATGGAAGCTCTAGGGCAGTGTACAACACCTAGAGCATAAGTTCTACTTCAGGCAGATCAGGACTGCAAAGGAACTGCGTTTCACAGGCCTTTGTAAGAGATGTTCTCGGTAGGCTGTAAGAGCACTGTGCAGAGCGAGTTGTTTCTTAGCTTATCAAAGAGCTAAAAGCAAGATGCTTTGGGGACTCCCTCCCCCTTTGGATTCAAGACTCGGCTTTGTGCCTTGAAGCTCTAGGGCAATGTAGAACACCCACAGCAGAAGTTCTACTTCAGCCAGATCAGGCCTGCAAAGAAACTGAGTTTCACAGGCGTTTTAAGAGATGTTCCCGGTAGGCTGTAAGAGCACTGAGCAGAGCGGTCTGTTTCTTAGCTTCCCAAAGAGCTGGAAGCAAGAAGCTTTGGATCCCAACTCGCCCTTTGGATAGAAGCTTGCACATTGTGCCTTTCAGCTCTAGGGCAATGTAGCACACCCAGAGCAGAAGTTCTACTTCAGCCAGATCAGGCCTGCAAAGAAACTGCGTGTCACAGGCCTTTGTAAGAGATGTTCCCGGTAGGCTGTAAGAGCACTGTGCAGAGAGTTGTTTCTTAGCTTCCCAAAGAGCTGGAAACAAGATGCTTTGGGGCCTCTCTCCGTCTATGGAAATAATGCAGCACTTTGTGCCTTCGAGCTCTAGGGCAATGTAGCACACTCAGAGCAGAAGTTCTACTTCAGCCAGATCAGGCCTGCAAAGAAACTGCGTTTCACAGGCCTTTGTAAGAGATGTTCCCGGTAGGCTGTAAGAGCACGGTGCAGAGCGAGTTGTTTCTTAGCTTCCCAAAGAGCTGGAAGCAAGATACTTTGGGGCCTCTCTTCCCCTTTGTAAACAAGGCTGGGCTTTGTGCCTTTCAGATCTAGGGCAATGTAGCACACCCAGAGCAGAAGTTGTACTTCACCCAGATCAGGCCTGCAAAGAAACTGCGTTTCACAGGCCTTTGTAAGAGATGTTCTGGGTAGGCTGTAAGAGCACTGTGCACAGCGAGTTGTTTCTTAGCTTCCCAAAGAGCTGGAAGCAAGAAGCTTTGGGGCCCAACTCGCCCTTTGGAAAGAAGCCTGCACGTTGTGGCTTTCAGCTCTAGGGCAATGTAGCACACCCAAAGCAGAAGTTCTACTTCAGCCAGATCAGGCCTGCAAAGAAACTGCGTTTCACAGGCCTTTGTAAGAGATGTTCCCGGTAGGCTGTAAGAGCACTGTGCAGAGCGAGGTGTTTCTTAGGTTCCCAAAGTGCTGGAAGCAAGATGCTTTGGGCCCCAACTCGCCCTTTTTAAATAAGACTGCACGTTGTGCCCTTCAGCTCTCGGGCAATGTAGCACAGACAGAGCAGAAGTTCTACTTCAGCCAGATCAGGCCTGCAAAGAAACTGCGTTTCACAGGCTTAGTAAGAGATGTTCCCGGTTGGCTGTAAGAGCACTGTGCAGAGTGAGTGGTTTCTTCGCTTCCCAAAGAGCTGCAAGCAAGATGCTTTGGGGCCCAACTCGCCCTTTGGAAAGAAGCCTGCACGTTGTGCGTTTCAGCTCTAGGGCAATGTAGCACACCCAGAGCAGAGGTTCTACTTCAGCCAGATCAGGCCTGCAAAGAAACTGCGTTTCACAGGCGTTTTAAGAGATGTTCCCGGTAGGCTGTAAGAGCACTGAGCAGAGCGGTTTGTTTCTTAGCTTCCCAAAGAGCTGGAAGCAAGATGCTTTGGATCCCAACTCGCCCTTTGGATAGAAGCTTGCACATTGTGCCTTTCAGCTCTAGGGCAATGTAGCACACCCAGAGCAGAAGTTCTACTTCAGCCAGATCAGGCCTGCAAAGAAACTGCGTGTCACAGGCCTTTGTAAGAGATGTTCCCGGTAGGCTGTAAGAGCACTGTGCAGAGAGTTGTTTCTTAGCTTCCCAAAGAGCTGGAAACAAGATGCTTTGGGGCCTCTCTCCGTCTATGGAAATAATGCAGCACTTTGTGCCTTCGAGCTCTAGGGCAATGTAGCACACTCAGAGCAGAAGTTCTACTTCAGCCAGATCAGGCCTGCAAAGAAACTGCGTTTCACAGGCCTTTGTAAGAGATGTTCCCGGTAGGCTGTAAGAGCACGGTGCAGAGCGAGTTGTTTCTTAGCTTCCCAAAGAGCTGGAAGCAAGATACTTTGGGGCCTCTCTTCCCCTTTGTAAACAAGGCTGGGCTTTGTGCCTTTCAGATCTAGGGCAATGTAGCACACCCAGAGCAGAAGTTGTACTTCACCCAGATCAGGCCTGCAAAGAAACTGCGTTTCACAGGCCTTTGTAAGAGATGTTCTGGGTAGGCTGTAAGAGCACTGTGCACAGCGAGTTGTTTCTTAGCTTCCCAAAGAGCTGGAAGCAAGAAGCTTTGGGGCCCAACTCGCCCTTTGGAAAGAAGCCTGCACGTTGTGGCTTTCAGCTCTAGGGCAATGTAGCACACCCAAAGCAGAAGTTCTACTTCAGCCAGATCAGGCCTGCAAAGAAACTGCGTTTCACAGGCCTTTGTAAGAGATGTTCCCGGTAGGCTGTAAGAGCACTGTGCAGAGCGAGGTGTTTCTTAGGTTCCCAAAGTGCTGGAAGCAAGATGCTTTGGGCCCCAACTCGCCCTTTTTAAATAAGACTGCACGTTGTGCCTTTCAGCTCTCGGGCAATGTAGCACAGACAGAGCAGAAGTTCTACTTCAGCCAGATCAGGCCTGCAAAGAAACTGCGTTTCACAGGCTTAGTAAGAGATGTTCCCGGTTGGCTGTAAGAGCACTGTGCAGAGTGAGTGGTTTCTTCGCTTCCCAAAGAGCTGCAAGCAAGATGCTTTGGGGCCCAACTCGCCCTTTGGAAAGAAGCCTGCACGTTGTGCGTTTCAGCTCTAGGGCAATGTAGCACACCCAGAGCAGAGGTTCTACTTCAGCCAGATCAGGCCTGCAAAGAAACTGCGTTTCACAGGCCTTTGTAAGAGATGTTCCTGGTAGGCTGTAAGAGCACTGTGCAGAGTGAGTTGTTTCTTAGATTCCCAAAGAGCTGGAGGCAAGATGCCTTGGGGCATATCTCCGTCTTTGGAAATGATTCAGCACTTTGTGCCTTGGAGCTCTAGGGCAATTTTGCACACCCAGAGAAGAATTTCTACTTCACCCAGATCAGGCCTGCAAAGCAACTGCGTTTCACAGGCCTTTGGAAGAGATGTTTCTGGTAGGCTTTAAGAGCACTGTGCCGAGCGAGTTGTGTCTTAGCTTCCCAAAGGCCTGGAAGCAAGATGCTTTAGGGCCTATCTTCCACTCTTGAAACAAGGCAGGGCTTTGTGCCTTGAAGCTCTATGACAATGTAGCTCTCCCACAGCAGAAGTTGTACTTTAGCTAGATAAGGCCTGCAAAGGCATTGCGTTTCACAGGCCTTTGTAAGAGATGTTCCCGGTAGGCTGTAAGAGCACTGTGCAGAGCGAGCTGTTTCTTAGCTTCCCAAGGAGCTGGAAGCCAGATGCTTTGGGGCCTCTCTCCCCATTTGGATACCAGGCAGGGCCTTGTGCGTTGAAGCTCTAGGGCAATGTACAACACCCAGAGCATAAGTTCTACTTCAGCCAGATCAGGCCTGCAAAGAAACTGCGTTTCACAGGCCTTTGTAAGAGATGTTTCCGGTGCTGTAAGAGCACTGTGCAGAGCGAGTTGTTTCTTAGCTTCCCAAAGAGCGGGAAGCAAGATGCTTTTGGCCCAACTTGCCCTTTGGAAAGAAGACTGCACGTTGTGCCTTTCAGCTGTCGGGCAATGTAGCACACCCAGAGCAGAAGTTTACTTCAGCCAGATCAGGCCTGCAAAGAAACTGCGTTTCACAGGTCTTTGTAGGAGATGTTCCCGGTAGGCTGTAAGAGCACTTTGCAGAGTGAGTTGTTTCTTAGCTTCCCAAAGAGCGGGAAGCAATGCTTTGGGGCCCAACTCGCCCTTTGGAAAGAAGACTGCACGTTGTGCCTTTCAGCTGTAGGGCAATGTAGCACACCCAAAGCATAAGTTCTACTTCAGCCAGATCAGGCCTGCAAAGAAACTGCGTTTCACAGGCCTTTGTAAGAGATGTTCCCGGTAGGCTGTAAGAGCACGGTGCAGAGCGAGTTGTTTCTTAGCTTCCCAAAGAGCTGGAAGCAAGATGCTTTGGGGCGTATCTCTGTCTTTGGAAATGATTCAGCACTTTGTGCCTTGGAGCTCTAGGGCAACGTAGCACACCCACAGCATAAGTTCTACTCCAGCCAGATCAGGAGTGCAAAGAAACTGCGTTTCACCGGCCTTTGTAAGAGATGTTCCCGGTAGACTGTAAGAGCACTGTGCAGACCGAGTTGTTTTTAAGCTTCCCGAATAGTTGGAAGCAAGATGCATTAGGGCCTCTCTCCAGTTTGGATACAAGGCAGGGCCTTGTGCATGGAAGCTCTAGGGCAATGTACAACACCTAGAGCATAAGTTCTACTTCAGGCAGATCAGTCCTGCAAAGGAAATGCGTTTCACAGGCCTTTCTAAGAGATGTTCTCGGAAGGCTGTAAGAGCACTGTGCTGAGCGAGTTGTTTCTTAGCTTCCCAAAGAGCTGGAAGCAAGATGCTTTGGGGCCTCACTCCCCCTTTTGATACAAGACTGGGCTTTGTGCCTTGAAGCTCTAGGGCAATGAAGAACACCCACAGCAGAAGTTCTACTTCAGCCAGATCAGGCCTGCAAAGAAACTGCGTTTCACAGGCCTTTGTAAGAGATGTTCCCGCTAGGCTGTAAGAGCACTGTGCAGAGCGAACTGTTTCTTAGCTTCCCGAAGTGCTGGAAGCAAGATGCTTTAGGGCCTCTCTCCAGTTTGGATACAAGGCAGGGCCTTGTGCATGGAAGCTCTAGGGCAGTGTACAACACCTAGAGCATAAGTTCTACTTGAGGCAGATCAGGCCTGCAAAGGAACTGCGTTTCACAGGCCTTTGTAAGAGATGTTCTCGGTAGGCTGTAAGAGCACTGTGCAGAGCGAGTTGTTTCTTAGCTTATCAAAGAGCTAAAAGCAAGATGCTTTGGGGTCTCCCTCCCCCTTTGGATTCAAGACTCGGCTTTGTGCCTTGAAGCTCTAGGGCAATGTAGAACACCCACAGCAGAAGTTCTACTTCAGCCAGATCAGGCCTGCAAAGAAACTGAGTTTCACAGGCGTTTTAAGAGATGTTCCCGGTAGGCTGTAAGAGCACTGAGCAGAGCGGTTTGTTTCTTAGCTTCCCAAAGAGCTGGAAGCAAGATGCTTTGGATCCCAACTCGCCCTTTGGATAGAAGCCTGCACATTGTGCCTTTCAGCTCTAGGGCAATGTAGCACACCCAGAGCAGAAGTTCTACTTCAGCCAGATCAGGCCTGCAAAGAAACTGCGTGTCACAGGCCTTTGTAAGAGATGTTCCCGGTAGGCTGTAAGAGCACTGTGCAGAGAGTTGTTTCTTAGCTTCCCAAACAGCTGGAAACAAGATGCTTTGGGTCCTCTCTCCGTCTATGGAAATAATGCAGCACTTTGTGCCTTCGAGCTCTAGGGCAATGAAGCACACTCAGAGCAGAAGTTCTACTTCAGCCAGATCAGGCCTGCAAAGAAAGTGCGAGTCACAGGCCTTTGTAAGAGATGTTCCCTGTAGGCTGTAAGAGCACTGTGCAGTGCGAGTTGTTTCTTAGCTTCCCGAAGAGCTGGAAGCAAGATGCTTTGGGGCCTAACTTGCCCTTTGGAAAGAAGACTGCACGTTGTGCCTTTCAGCTCTCGGGCAATGTAGCACACCCAAAGGAGAAGTTCTACTACAGCCACATCAGGCCTGCAAAGAAACTTCGTTTCACAGGCCTTTGTAAGAGATGTTCCCTGTAGGCTGTAAGAGCACTGTGCAGTGCGAGTTGTTTCTTAGCTTCCCGAAGAGCTGGAAGCAAGATGCTTTAGGGCCTCTCTCCAGTTTGGATACAAGGCAGGGCCTTGTGCATGGAAGCACTAGGGCAATGTACCACACCTAGAGCATAAGTTCTACTTCAGTCAGATCAGGCCTGCTAAGGAACTGCGTTTCACAGGCCTTTTTAAGAGATATTCTCGGCAGCCGGTAAGAGCACTGTGCAGAGCGAGTTGTTTCTTAGCTTCTGAAAGAGCTAGAAGCAAGATGCTTTGGGGTCTCACTCCCCCTTTGGATACAAGACTCGGCTTTGTGCTTTGAAGCTCTAGGGTAATGTAGAACACCCACAGCAGAAGTTCTACTTCAGCCAGATCAGGCCTGCGAAGAAACTGAGTTTCACAGGCCTTTTAAGAGATGTTCCCGGTAGGCTGTAAGAGCACTGAGCAGAGCGGTTTGTTTCTTAGCTTCCCAAAGTGCTGGAAGCAAGATGCTTTAGATCCCAACTCGCCCTTTGGATAGATGCCTGCACATTGTGCCTTTCAGCTGTAGGGCAATGTATCACACCCAGAGAAGAAGTTCTACTTCAGCCCGATCAGGCCTGCAAGGAAACTGCGTGTCACAGGCCTTTGTAAGAGATGTTCCCGGTAGGCTGTAAGAGCACTGTGCAGAGCGAGCTGTTTCTTAGCTTCCCAAAGAGCTGGAAGCAAGATGCTTTGGGGCCTCTCTCCCACTTTGGATACAAGGCAGGGCCTTGTGCGTTGAAGCTCTAGGGCAATGAACAACACCCAGAGAATAAGTTCTACTTCAGCCAGATCAGGCCTGCAAAGAAACTGCATTTCACAGGCCTTAGTAAGAGATGTCCCCGGTTGGCTGTAAGAGCACTGTGCAGAGTGAGTTGTTTGTTAGCTTCCCAAAGAGCTGGAAGCAAGATTCTTTGGTGCCCAAATCGCCCTTTGGAAAGAAGCCTGCACGTTGTGCGTTTCAGCTCTAGGGCAATGTTGCACACACAGAGCGGAAGTTCTACTTCAGCCAGATCAGGCCTGCAAAGAAACTGCGTTTCACAGGCCTTTGTAAGAGATGTTCCCGGTAGGCTGTAAGAGCACTGTGCCGAGCGAGTTGTGTCTTAGCTTCCCAAGGGGCTGGAAGCAAGATGCTTTAGGGCCTATCTTCCACTCTGGAAACAAGGCAGGGCTTTGTGCCATGAAGCTCTATGACAATGTAGCTCTCCCACAGCAGAAGTTCTACTTCAGCCAGATCAGGCCTGCAAAGAAACTGCGTTTCACAGGCCTTTGTAAGAGATGTTCCCGGTAGGCTGTAAGAGCACTGTGCAGAGCGAGTTGTCTCTTAGCTTCCCAAAGAGCTGGAAGCAAGATGCTTTGGGGCGTATCTCCGTGTTTGCAAATGATTCAGCACTTTGTGCCTTGGAGCTCTAGAGCAATGTAGCACACCAAGAGCAGAAGTTCTACTTCAGCCAGATCAGGCCTGCAAAGGAACTGCGTTTCACAGGCCTTTGTAAGAGATGGTCACAGTAGGCTGTAACACCACTGTGCACAGCGAGTTGTTTTTTAGCTTCCCAAAGAGCTGGAAGCAAGAAGCTTTGGGGCCCAACTCGCCCTTTGGAAAGATGCCTGCACGTAGTGCCTTACAGCTCTAGGGCAATGTAGCACACCCAGAGCAGAAGTTCTACTTCAGCCAGAACAAGCCTGCAAAGAAACTGCATTTCACAGGCCTTTGTGAGAGATATTCCCGGTAGGCTATAAGAGCTCTGTGCAAAGCGAGTTGTTTCTTAGCTTCCCGAAGAGCTGGAAGCAAGATGCTTAGGGGCCTCCCTCCCACTTTGGATACCAGACTGGGCTTTGTGCCTTGAAGCTCTAGGGCAATGAAGAACACACACAGCAGATGTTCTACTTCAGCCAGATCACGCCTGCAGAGAACTGCGTTTCAGAGGCCTTTGTAAGAGATGTTCCCTGTAGGCTGCAAGAGCATTGTGCACAGCGAGTTTTTTCTTAGCTTCCCATAGAGCTGGAAGCAAGATGCTTTAGGGCCTCTCTCCAGTTTGGCTACAAGAAAGGGCCTTATGCCTTTCAGCTCTAGGGAAATGTAGCACACCCAGAGGAGAAGTTCTACTTCAGCCACATCAGGCCTGCAAAGAAACTGCGTGTCACAGTCCTTTAGAAGTGATGTTCCCCGTAGGCTGTAAGAGCACTGTGCACAGCGAGTTGTTTCTTAGCTTCCCAATGAGCTGGAAGCAAGATGATATGGGGCCTCCCTCCCCCTTTGGATACAAGACTGGGCTTTGTGCCTTGAAGCTCTAGGGCAATGAAGAACACCCACAGCAGAAGTTCTACCTCATCCAGATCCCGCCTGCAAAGAAACTGCGTTTCAAAGACCCTTGTAAGAGATGTTCCCGGTAGGCTGTAAGTGCACTGAGCACAGCGAGTTGTTTCTTAGCTTCCCATAGATCTGGAACCAAGATTCTTTAGGGCCTCTCTCCAGGTGGATACAAGGTATGGCCTTGCGCATGGAAGCTCTAGGGCAATGTAGCACACCCAGAGGCGAAGTTCTACTTCAGTCAGATCAGGCCTGCAAAGAAACTGCGTGTCACAGGCCATTATAAGAGATGATCCCGGTAGGCTGTAAGAGCACTGTGCAGAGCGAGTTGTTTCTTAGCTTCCCAAAGTGCTGGAAGCAAGATGCTTTGGGGCCCAACTCGCCCTTTGGAAAGAAGACTGCACGTTGTGCCTTTCACCTCTAGGGCAATGTAGCACACCCAGAGGAGAAGTTCTACTACAGCCAGATCAGGCCTGCAAAGACACTACGTTTCACAGGCCTTTGTAAGAGATGTTCCCGGTAGGCTGTAAGAGCACTGTGCAGAGCGAGTTGTTTCTTAGCTTCCCAAAGAGCTGGAAACAAGATGCTTTGTGGCCTCTCTCCGTCTTTGGAAATAATGCAGCACTTTGCGCCTTCGAGCTCTAGGGCAATGTAGCACACCCACAGCAGAAGTTCTACTTCAGCCAGATCACGCATGCAAAGAAACTGCGTTTCACAGGCCTTTGTAAGAGATGTTCCCGGTAGGCTGCAAGAGCATTGTGCACAGCGAGTTGTTTCTTAGCTTCCCATAGAGCTGGAAGCAAGAAGCTTTAGGGCCTCTCTCCAGTTTGGATACAAGACAGGGCCTTATGCCTTTCAGCTCTATGGCAATGTAGCACACCCAGAGGAGATGTTCTACTTCAGCCAGATCAGGCCTGCAAAGAAGCTGCGTTTCACAGGCCTTTCTAAGAGATGTTCCCGGTAGGCTGTAAGAGCACTGTGCAGAGCGAGTTGTTACTTAGCTTCCCAAAGAGCTGGAAGCAAAATGCTTTGGGGCCCAACTCGCCCTTTGAAAAAAAGACTGCACGTTGTGCCTTTCAGCTCTAGGGAAATGTAGCACACCCAGAGGAGAAGTTCAACTTCAGCCAGATCAGGCCTGCAAAGAAACTGCGTTTCACAGGCCTTTGTAAGAGATGTTCCCAGTAAGCTGTAGGAGCACTGTGCAGAGCGAGTTGATTCTTAGCTTCACAAAAAGCTTTAAGCAAGATGCTTTGGATCGTATCTCCGTCTTTGGAAATGATTCAGCACTTTGTGCCTTGGAGCTCTAGGGCAATTTAGCACACCCAGAGCAGAGTATCTACTTCACACAGATCAGGCCTGCAAAGAAACTGCGTTTCACAGCCCTTTGTAAGAGATGTTCCCGGTATGGTGTAATAGCACTGTGCACAGTGAGTTGTTTCTTAGCGTCCCAAAGAGCTGGAAGCAAGATGCTTTAGGGCCTCTCTCCAGTTTGGATACAAGGCAGGGCCTTGAGCCTTGAAGCTCTAGGGCAATGTAGCACACCCAAATCACAAGTTCTACTTCAGCCAGATCAGGCCTGCAAAGGAACTGAGTTTCACAGGCCTTTGTAAGAGATGTTCCCTGAAGTCTGTAAGAGCACTGTGCAAGGCGAGCTGTTTCTTAGCTTCCCAAAGAGCTGGAAGCAAGATGCTTTGGGGCCTCTCTCCCCCTTTGGATACAAGGCAGGGCCTTGTGCGTTGAAGCTCTAGGGCAATGCACAACACCCAGAGCATAAGTTCTACTTCAGCCAGATCAGGCCTGCAAAGGAACAGCGTTTCACAGGCCTTTGTAAGAGATGTTCTCGGTAGGCTGTAAGAGCACTGTGCACACCGAGTTGTTTCTTAGCTTCCCAAAGAGCTGGAAGCCAAAAGCTTTCGGGCCCAACTCGCCCTTTGGAAAGAAGCCTGCACGTAGTGCCTTACAGCTCTTGGGCAATGTAGCACACCCAGAGCAGAAGTCCTACTTCAGCCAGATCAGGCCTGCAAAGAAACTGCGATTCACAGGCCTTTGTAAGAGATATTCCCGGTAGGCTGTAAGAGCTCTGTGCAGAGCGAGTTGTTTCTTAGCTTCCCAAAGAGCTGGAAGCAAGATGCTTTGGGGCCTCTCTCCCCCTTTGGATACAAGGCAGGGCCTTGTGCGTTGAAGCTCTAGGGCAATGTAGCACACCCAGAGGAGAAGTTCTACGTCAGTCAGATGACGCCTGCATACAAAGTGCGTGTCACAGGCCTTTGTAAGAGATGTTCCCGGTAGGCTGTAAGAGCACTGTGCTGAGCGAGTTGTTTCTTAGCTTCCCAAAGAGCTGGAAGCAAGATGCTTTTGGGCGTATCTCCGTCTTTGGAAATGATTCAGCACTTTGTGCCTTGGAGCTCTAGGGCAATGTAGCACACCCACAGCAGAAGTTCTACTTCAGCCAGATGAGGCCTGCAAAGAAACTTCATTTCACAGGCCTTTGTAAGAGATGTTTTTGGTAGGCTGTAAGAGCACTGTGCAGAGCGAGTTGTTTCTTAGCTTCCCAAAGAACTGGAAGCAAGATGATTTGGGGCCTCACTCCCCCTTTGGATACAAGACTGGGCTTTGTGCCTTGAAGCTCTAGGGCAATGTAGAACACCCACAGCAGAAGTTTTACTTCAGCCAGATCAGGCCTGCAAAGAAACTGCGTTTCACAGACATTTGTAAGAGATGTTCCCGATAGGCTGTAAGAGCACTGTGCAGAGCGATTTGTTTCTTAGCTTCCCAAAGGGCTGGAAGCAAGATGCTTTGGGGCGTATCTCCGTGTTTGGAAATGATTCAGCACTTTGTGCCTTGGAGCTCTAGGGCAATGTAGCACACCCAGAGCAGAAGTTCTACTTCAGCCAGATCAGGCCTGCAAAGGAACTGCGTTTCACAGGCCTTTGTAAGAGATGTTTCCGGTAGGCTGTAACAGCACTGTGCGGAGCGAGTTGTTTCTTAGCTTCCCAAAGAGCTGGAAGCAACATGCTTTGGGGCGTATCTCCGTCTTTGGAAATGATCCAGCACTTTGTGCCTTGGATCTCTAGGGCAATGTAGCACACCCACAGCAGAAGATGTACTTCAGCCAGATGAGGGCGGCAAAGAAACTGCGTTTCACAGGCCTTTGTAAGAGATGTTCCCCGTAGACTGTAAGAGCACTGTGCAGACCGAGTTGTTTCTTAGCTTCCCGAAGAGCTGGAAGCAAGATGCTTTAGGGCCTCTCTCCAGTTTGGATACAAGGCAGGGCCTTGTGCATGGAAGCTCTAGGGCAATGTAGCACACCCAGAGGAGAAGTTCTATGTCAGTCAGATCAGGCCTGAAAAGAAAGTGCGTGTCACACGCCTTTGTAAGAGATGTTCCCGGTAGGCTGTAAGAGCACTGTGCAGAGCGAGTTGTTTCTTAGCTTCCCAAAGAGCTGGAAACAAGATGCTTTGGGGCCTCTCTCCGTCTTTGGAAATAATGCAGCACTTTGGGCCTTCGAGCTCTAGGGCAATGTAGCACACTCAGAGCAGAAGTTCTACATCAGACAGATCAGGCCTGCAAAGAAACTGCGTTTCACAGGCCTTTGTAAGAGATGTTCCCGGTAGGCTCTAAGAGCACTGTGCAGAGCGAGCTGTTTCTTTGCTTCCCAAAGAGCTGGAAGCAAGATGCTTTGGGGCCTCTCTTCCCCTTTGGATGCAGGGCAGGGCCTTGTGCGTTGAAGCTCTAGGGCAATGAACAACACCCAGAGAATAAGTTCTACTTCAGCCAGATCAGGCCTGCAAAGGAACTGCGTTTCACAGGCCTTTGTAAGAGATGTTCTCAGTAGGCAGTAAGAGCACTGTGCAGAGCGAGTTGTTTCTTAGCTTCCCAAAGAGCTGGAAGCAAGATACTTTGGGGCCTCTCTTCCCCTTTGTAAACAAGGCTGGGCTTTGTGCCTTTCAGCTCTAGGGCAATGTAGCACACCCAGAGCAGAAGTTCTACTTCAGCCAGATCAGGAATGCAAAGAAACTGCGTTTCACAGCCCTGTGTAAGAGATGTTCCCGGTATGGTGTAATAGCATTGTGCACAGTGAGTAGTTTCTTAGCGTCCCAAGAGATGGAAGCAAGATGCTTTAGGGCCTTTCTCCAGTTTAGATACAAGGAAGGTCCTTGAGCCTTGAAGCTCTAGGGAAATGTAGCACACCCACAGCTGAAGTTCAACTCCAGCCAGATCAGGCCTGCAATGAAACTGCGTTTCACAAGCCTTTTGTAAGAGATGTTCCCAGTATCCTGTAAGAGCACTGTGCAGGGCGAGATGTTTCTTAGCATCCCAAAGAGCTGGAAGCAAGATGCTTTGGGGCCTCACTCCCCCTTGGATACAAGGCAGGGCCTTGTGCGTTGAAGCTCTAGGGCAATGTACAACACGCAGAGCATAAGTTCTACTTCAGCCAGATTAGGCCTGCAATGGAACAGCGTTTCACAGGCCTTTGTAAGAGATGTTCTCGGTAGGCCGTAAGAGCACTGTGCACAGCGAGTTGTTTCTTAGCTTCCCAAAGAGCTGGAAGCAAGATGCTTTGGGGCGTATCTCCGTCTTTGGAAATGATTCAGCACTTTGTGCCTTGGAGCTCTAGGGCAATGTAGCACACCCACAGCAGAAGTTCTACTTCAGCCAGATCAGGCCTCCAAAGGAACTGCGTTTCACAGGCCTTTGTAAGAGATGTTCACAGTAGGCTGTAATACCACTGTGCACAGCGAGTTTTTTCTTAGCTTCCCAAAGAGCTGGAAGCAAGAAGCTTTGGGGCCCAACCCGCCCTTTGGAAAGAAGCCTGCACGTAGTGCCTTACAGCTCTAGGGCAATGTAGCACACCCAGAGCAGAAGTTCTACTTCAGCCAGATCAGGCCTGCAAAGAAACTGCGTTTCACAGGCCTTTGTAAGAGATATTCCCGGTAGGCTGTAAGAGCTCTGTGCAGAGTGAGTTGTTTCTTAGATTCCCAAAGAGCTGCACGCAAGATGCCTTGGGGCATATCTCTGTCTTTGGAAATGATTCAGCACTTTGTGCCTTGGAGCTCTAGGGCAATTTTGCACACCCAGAGCAGAATTTCTACTTCACCCAGATCAGGCCTGCAAAGCAACTGCGTTTCACAGGCCTTTGTAAAAGATGTTTCTGGTAGGCTTTAAGAGCACTGTGCCGAGCGAGTTGTGTCTTAGCTTCCCAAGGGGCTGGAAGCAAGATGCTTTAGGGCCTATCTTCCACTCTGGAAACAAGGCAGGGCTTTGTGCCATGAAGCTCTATGACAATGTAGCTCTCCCACAGCAGAAGTTCTACTTCAGCCAGATCAGGCCTGCAAAGAAAATGCGTTTCACAGGCCTTTGTAAGAGATGTTCCCGGTAGGCTGTAAGAGAACTGTGCAGAGCGAGTTGTTTCTTAGCTTCCCAAAGAGCTGGAAGCAAGATGCTTTGGGGCGTATCACCGTGTTTGGAAATGATTCAGCACTTTGTGCCTTGGAGCTCTCGGGCAATGTAGCACACCCAGAGGAGAAGTTCTACTACAGCCAGATCAGGCCTGCAATGAATCTTGTTTCACAGGCCTTTGTAAGAGATGTTCCCCGTAGGCTGTAAGAGCACTGTGCACAGCGAGTTGTTTCTTTGCTTCCCAACGAGCTGGAACCTAGTTGCTTTGGGGCCCAACTCGCCCTTTGGAAAGAAGCCTGCACGTTGTGCCTTTCAGCTCTACACCAATGTAGCACACGCAGAGCAGAAGTTCTACTTCAGCCATACCAGGCCTGCAAAGAAAGTGCGTTTCACAGGCCTTTGTAAGAGATGTTCCCGGTAGGCTGTAAGAGCACTGTGCAGAGCGAACTGTTTCTTAGCTTCCCAAAAAGCTGGAAGCAAGATGCTTTGGGCCCCAACTCGCCCTTTTTAAATAAGACTGCACGTTGTGCCTTTCAGCTCTCGGTCAATGTAGCACACACAGAGCAGAAGTTCTACTTCAGCCAGATCAGGCCTGCAAAGAAACTGCGTTTCACAGGCCTTAGTAAGAGATGTTCCCGGTTGGCTGTAAGAGCACTGTGCAGAGTGAGTTGTTTCTTAGCTTCCCAAAGAGCTGGAAGCAAGATGCTTTGGGCCCAACTCGCCCTTTGGAAAGAAGCCTGCACGTTGTGCGTTTCAGCTCTAGGGCAATGTAGCACTCCCAGAGCAGAGGTTCTACTTCAGCCAGATAAGGCCTGCAAAGAAACTGCTTTTCACAGGCCTTTGTAAGAGATGTTCCCGGTAGGCTGTAAGAGCACTGTGCAGAGTGAGTTGTTTCTTAGATTCCCAAAGAGCTGCACGCAAGATGCCTTGGGGCATATCTCCGTCTTTGGAAATGATTCAGCACTTTGTGCCTTTTAGCTCTAGGGCAATTTTGCACACCCAAAGCAGAATTTCTTCTTCACCTAGATCAGGCCTGCAAAGCAACTGCGTTTCACAGGCCTTTGTAAGAGATGTTTCTGGTAGGCTTTAAGAGCACTGTGCCGAGCGAGTTGTGTCTTAGCTTCCCAAAGGCCTGGAAGCAAGATGCTTTAGGGCCTATCTTCCACTCTGGAAACAAGGCAGGGCTTTGTGCCTTGAAGCTCTATGACAATGTAGCTTTCCCACAGCAGAAGTTGTGCTTTAGCTATATAAGGCCTGCAAAGGCATTGAGTTTCACAGGCCTTTGTAAGAGATGTTCCCGGTAGGCTGTAAGAGCACTGTGCAGAGCGAGCTGTTTCTTAGCTTCCCAAGGAGCTGGAAGCAAGATGCTTTGGGGCCTCTCTCCCCCTTTGGATACAAGGCAGGGCCTTGTGCGTTGAAGCTCTAGGGCAATGTACAACACCCAGAGCATAAGTTCTACTTCAGCCAGATCAGGGCTGCAAAGAAACTGCGTTTCACAGGCCTTTGTAAGAGATGTTTCCGGTGCTGTAAGAGCACTGTGCAGAGCGAGTTGTTTCTTAGCTTCCCATAGAGCTGGAAGCAAGATTCTTTAGGGCCTCTCTCGCGGAGGATACAAGGTATGGCCTTGTGCATGGAAGCTCTAGGGCAATGTAGCACACCCAGAGGAGAAGTTCTACTTCAGTCAGATCAGGCCTTCAAAGAAACTGCGTGTCACAGGCCTTTGTAAGAGATGTTCCCGGTAGGCTGTAAGAGCACTGTGCAGAGCGAGTTGTTTCTTAGCTTCCCAAAGAGCTGGAAGCAAGATGCTTTTGGCCCAACTTGCCCTTTGGAAAGAAGACTGCACGTTGTGCCTTTCAGCTGTCGGGCAATGCAGCACACCCAGAGCAGAAGTTCTACTTCAGCCAGATCAGGCCTGCAAAGAACTGCGTTTCACAGGCCTTTGTAGAAGATGTCCCAGGTAGGCTGTAAGAGCACTGTGCAGAGCGAGTTGTTTCTTAGCTTCCCAAAGAGCGGGAAGCAAGATGCTTTTGGCCCAACTTGCCCTTTGGAAAGAAGACTGCACGTTGTGCCTTTCAGCTGTCGGGCAATGTAGCACACCCAGAGCAGAAGTTTACTTCAGCCAGATCAGGCCTGCAAAGAAACTGCGTTTCACAGGTCTTTGTAGGAGATGTTCCCGGTAGGCTGTAAGAGCACTTTGCAGAGTGAGTTGTTTCTTAGCTTCCCAAAGAGCGGGAAGCAATGCTTTGGGGCCCAACTCGCCCTTTGTAAAGAAGACTGCACGTTGTGCCTTTCAGCTGTAGGGCAATGTAGCACACCCAAAGCATAAGTTCTACTTCAGCCAGATCAGGCCTGCAAAGAAACTGCGTTTCACAGGCCTTTGTAAGAGATGTTCCCGGTAGGCTGTAAGAGCACTCTGCAGAGCGAGTTGTTTCTTAGCTTCCCAAAGAGCTGGAAGCAAGATGCTTTGGGGCGTATCTCCGTCTTTGGAAATGATTCAGCACTTTGTGCTTTGGAGCTCTAGGGCAATGTAGCACACCCACAGCATAAGTTCTACTCCAGCCAGATCAGGAGTGCAAAGAAACTGCGTTTCACCGGCCTTTGTAAGAGATGTTCCCGGTAGACTGTAAGAGCACTGTGCAGACCGAGTTGTTTTTTAGCTTCCCGAATAGTTGGAAGCAAGATGCATTAGGGCCTCTCTCCAGTTTGGATACAAGGCAGGGCCTTGTGCATGGAAGCTCTAGGGCAATGTACAACACCTAGAGCATAAGTTCTACTTCAGGCAGATCAGTCCTGCAAAGGAACTGCGTTTCACAGGCCTTTCTAAGAGATGTTCTCGGAAGGCTGTAAGAGCACTGTGCTGAGCGAGTTGTTTCTTAGCTTCCCAAAGAGCTGGAAGCAAGATGCTTTGGGGCCTCACTCCCCCTTTGGATACAAGACTGGGCTTTGTGCCTTGAAGCTCTAGGGCAATGAAGAACACCCACAGCAGACGTTCTACTTCAGCCAGATCAGGCCTGCAAAGAAACTGCGTTTCACAGGCCTTTGTAAGAGATGTTCCCGCTAGGCTGTAAGAGCACTGTGCAGAGCGAACTGTTTCTTAGCTTCCCGAAGTGCTGGAAGCAAGATGCTTTAGGGCCTCTCTCCAGTTTGGATACAAGGCAGGGCCTTGTGCATGGAAGCTCTAGGGCAGTGTACAACACCTAGAGCATAAGTTCTACTTGAGGCAGATCAGGCCTGCAAAGGAACTGCGTTTCACAGGCCTTTGTAAGAGATGTTCTCGGTAGGCTGTAAGAGCACTGTGCAGAGCGAGTTGTTTCTTAGCTTATCAAAGAGCTAAAAGCAAGATGCTTTGGGGTCTCCCTCCCCCTTTGGATTCAAGACTCGGCTTTGTGCCTTGAAGCTCTAGGGCAATGTAGAACACCCACAGCAGAAGTTCTACTTCAGCCAGATCAGGCCTGCAAAGAAACTGAGTTTCACAGGCGTTTTAAGAGATGTTCCCGGTAGGCTGTAAGAGCACTGAGCAGAGCGGTTTGTTTCTTAGCTTCCCAAAGAGCTGGAAGCAAGATGCTTTGGATCCCAACTCGCCCTTTGGATAGAAGCCTGCACATTGTGCCTTTCAGCTCTAGGGCAATGTAGCACACCCAGAGCAGAAGTTCTACTTCAGCCAGATCAGGCCTGCAAAGAAACTGCGTGTCACAGGCCTTTGTAAGAGATGTTCCCGGTAGGCTGTAAGAGCACTGTGCAGAGAGTTGTTTCTTAGCTTCCCAAACAGCTGGAAACAAGATGCTTTGGGTCCTCTCTCCGTCTATGGAAATAATGCAGCACTTTGTGCCTTCGAGCTCTAGGGCAATGTAGCACACTCAGAGCAGAAGTTCTACTTCAGCCAGATCAGGCCTGCAAAGAAACTGCGTTTCACAGGCCTTTGTAAGAGATGTTCCCGGTAGGCTGTAAGAGCACGGTGCAGAGCGAGTTGTTTCTTAGCTTCCCAAAGAGCTGGAAGCAAGATACTTTGGGGCCTCTCTTCCCCTTTGTAAACAAGGCTGGGCTTTGTGCCTTTCAGATCTAGGGCAATGTAGCACACCCAGAGCAGAAGTTCTACTTCAGCCAGATCAGGCCTGCAAAGAAACTGCGTTTCACAGGCCTTTGTAAGAGATGTTCCGGGTAGGCTGTAAGCGCACTGTGCACAGCGAGTTGTTTCTTAGCTTCCCAAAGAGCTGGAAACAGATGTTTTGGGGCGTATCTCCGTCTTTGGAAATGATTCAGCACTTTGTGCCTTGGAGCTCTAGGGCAATGTAGCACACCCAGAGCAGAAGTTCTACTTCAGCCAAATCAGGCCTGCAAAGGAACTGCGTTTCACAGGACTTTGCAAGTGATGTTCACAGTAGGCTGTAATACCACGGTGCACAGCGAGTTGTTTCTTAGATTCCCAAAGAGCTGGAAGCAAGAAGCTTTGGGGCCCAACTCCCCCTTTGGAAAGGAGCCTGCACGTAGTGCCTTACAGCTCTAGGGCAATGTAGCACACGCAGAGCAGAAGTTCTACTTCAGCCAGATCAGGCCTGCCAAGAAACTGCGTTTCACTGGCCTTTGTAAGATATATTCCCTGTAGGCTGTAAGAGCTCTGTGCAGAGCGAGTTGTTTCTTAGCTTCCCAAAGAGCTGGAAGCAAGATGATTTGGGGCCTCCCTCCCCCTTTGGATACAAGACTGTGCTTTGTGCCTTGAAGCTCTAGGGCAATGAAGAACACCCAAAGCAGAAGTTCTACTTCAACCAGATCACACCTGCAAAGAAATTGCGTTTCACAGGCCTTTGTAAGAGATGTTCCCGGTAGGCTGTAAGAGCAATGACCACAGCGAGTTGTTTCTTAGCTTCCCATAGAGCTGGAAGCAAGATTCTTTAGGGCCTCTCTCCAGGTGGATACAAGCTATGGCCTTGTGCATGGAAGCTCTAGGGCAATGTAGCACACCCAGAGGAGAAGTTCTACTTCAGTCAGATCAGGCCTGCAAAGAAAGTGCGAGTCACAGGCCTTTGTAAGAGATGTTCCCTGTAGGCTGTAAGAGCACTGTGCAGTGCGAGTTGTTTCTTAGCTTCCCGAAGAGCTGGAAGCAAGATGCTTTGGGGCCTAACTTGCCCTTTGGAAAGAAGACTGCACGTTGTGCCTTTCAGCTCTCGGGCAATGTAGCACACCCAGAGGAGAAGTTCTACTACAGCCACATCAGGCCTGCAAAGAAACTTCGTTTCACAGGCCTTTGTAAGAGATGTTCCCTGTAGGCTGTAAGAGCACTGTGCAGTGCGAGTGGTTCTTAGCTTCCCGAAGAGCTGGAAGCAAGATGCTTTAGGGCCTCTCTCCAGTTTGCATACAAGGCAGGGCCTTGTGCATGGAAGCACTAGGGCAATGTACCACACCTAGAGCATAAGTTCTACTTCAGTCAGATCAGGCCTGCTAAGGAACTGCGTTTCACAGGCCTTTTTAAGAGATATTCTCGGCAGCCGGTAAGAGCACTGTGCAGAGCGAGTTGTTTCTTAGCTTCTGAAAGAGCTAGAAGCAAGATGCTTTGGGGTCTCACTCCCCCTTTGGATACAAGACTCGGCTTTGTGCTTTGAAGCTCTAGGGTAATGTAGAACACCCACAGCAGAAGTTCTACTTCAGCCAGATCAGGCCTGCGAAGAAACTGAGTTTCACAGGCCTTTTAAGAGATGTTCCCGGTAGGCTGTAAGAGCACTGAGCAGAGCGGTTTGTTTCTTAGCTTCCCAAAGTGCTGGAAGCAAGATGCTTTAGATCCCAACTCGCCCTTTGGATAGATGCCTGCACATTGTGCCTTTCAGCTGTAGGGCAATGTATCACACCCAGAGAAGAAGTTCTACTTCAGCCCGATCAGGCCTGCAAGGAAACTGCGTGTCACAGGCCTTTGTAAGAGATGTTCCCGGTAGGCTGTAAGAGCACTGTGCAGAGCGAGCTGTTTCTTAGCTTCCCAAAGAGCTGGAAGCAAGATGCTTTGGGGCCTCTCTCCCACTTTGGATACAAGGCAGGGCCTTGTGCGTTGAAGCTCTAGGGCAATGAACAACACCCAGAGAATAAGTTCTACTTCAGCCAGATCAGGCCTGCAAAGAAACTGCGTTTCACAGGCCTTAGTAAGAGATGTCCCCGGTTGGCTGTAAGAGCACTGTGCAGAGTGAGTTGTTTGTTAGCTTCCCAAAGAGCTGGAAGCAAGATGCTTTGGTGCCCAAATCGCCCTTTGGAAAGAAGCCTGCACGTTGTGCGTTTCAGCTCTAGGGCAATGTTGCACACACAGAGCAGAAGTTCTACTTCAGCCAGATCAGGCCTGCAAAGAAACTGCGTTTCACAGGCCTTTGTAAGAGATGTTCCCGGTAGGCTGTAAGAGCACTGTGCAGAGTGAGTTGTTTCTTAGATTCCCAAAGAGCTGCACGCAAGATGCCTTGGGGCATATCTCTGTCTTTGGAAATGATTCAGCACTTTGTGCCTTGGAGCTCTAGGGCAATTTTGCACACCCAGAGCAGAATTTCTACTTCACCCAGATCAGGCCTGCAAAGCAACTGCGTTTCACAGGCCTTTGTAAAAGATGTTTCTGGTAGGCTTTAAGAGCACTGTGCCGAGCGAGTTGTGTCTTAGCTTCCTAAAGGGCTGGAAGCAAGATGCTTTAGGGCCTATCTTCCACTCTGGAAACAAGGCAGGGCTTTGTGCCATGAAGCTCTATGACAATGTAGCTCTCCCACAGCAGAAGTTCTACTTCAGCCAGATCAGGCCTGCAAAGAAACTGCGTTTCACAGGCCTTTGTAAGAGATGTTCCGGTAGGCTGTAAGAGAACTGTGCAGAGCGAGTTGTTTCTTAGCTTCCCAAAGAGCTGGAAGCAAGATGCTTTGGGGCGTATCTCCGTCTTTGGAAATGATTCAGCACTTTGTGCCTTGGAGCTCTAGGGCAATGTAACACACCCACAGCAGAAGTTCTACTTCAGCCAGATCAGGCCTGCAAAGAAAGTGCGTTTCATAGGCCTTTGTAAGAGATGTTCCCGCTAGGCTGTAAGAGCACTGTGCAGAGCGAACTGTTTCTTAGCTTCCCGAAGAGCTGGAAGCAAGATGCTTTATGGCCTATCTTCCACTCTGGAAACAAGGCAGGGCTTTGTGCCTTGAAGCTCTATGACAATGTAGCTCTCCCACAGCAGAAGTTGTACTTAAGCTAAAAAAGGCCTGCAAAGGCATTGCGTTTCACAGGCCTTTGTAAGAGATGTTCCCGGTAGGCTGTAAGAGCACTGTGCAGAGCGAGTTGTTTCTTAGCTTCCCAAAGAGCTGGAAGCAAGATGCTTTGGGGCGTATCACCGTGTTTGGAAATGATTCAGCACTTTGTGCCTTGGAGCTCTCGGGCAATGTAGCACACCCAGAGGAGAAGTTCTACTACAGCCAGATCAGGCCTGCAATGAATCTTGTTTCACAGGCCTTTGTAAGAGATGTTCCCCGTAGGCTGTAAGAGCACTGTGCACAGCGAGTTGTTTCTTTGCTTCCCAACGAGCTGGAACCTAGTTGCTTTGGGACCCAACTCGCCCTTTGGAAAGAAGCCTGCACGTTGTGCCTTTCAGCTCTACACCAATGTAGCACACGCAGAGCAGAAGTTCTACTTCAGCCATACCAGGCCTGCAAAGAAAGTGCGTTTCACAGGCCTTTGTAAGAGATGTTCCCGGTAGGCTGTAAGAGCACTGTGCAGAGCGAGTTGTTTCTTAGGTTCCCAAAAAGCTGGAAGCAAGATGCTTTGGGCCCCAACTCGCCCTTTTTAAATAAGACTGCACGTTGTGCCTTTCAGCTCTCGGTCAATGTAGCACACACAGAGCAGAAGTTCTACTTCAGCCAGATCAGGCCTGCAAAGAAACTGCGTTTCACAGGCCTTAGTAAGAGATGTTCCCGGTTGGCTGTAAGAGCACTGTGCAGAGTGAGTTGTTTCTTAGCTTCCCAAAGAGCTGGAAGCAAGATGCTTTGGGCCCAACTCGCCCTTTGGAAAGAAGCCTGCACGTTGTGCGTTTCAGCTCTAGGGCAATGTAGCACTCCCAGAGCAGAGGTTCTACTTCAGCCAGATAAGGCCTGCAAAGAAACTGCTTTTCACAGGCCTTTGTAAGAGATGTTCCCGGTAGGCTGTAAGAGCACTGTGCAGAGTGAGTTGTTTCTTAGATTCCCAAAGAGCTGCACGCAAGATGCCTTGGGGCATATCTCCGTCTTTGGAAATGATTCAGCACTTTGTGCCTTTTAGCTCTAGGGCAATTTTGCACACCCAGAGCAGAATTTCTTCTTCACCTAGATCAGGCCTGCAAAGCAACTGCGTTTCACAGGCCTTTGTAAGAGATGTTTCTGGTAGGCTTTAAGAGCACTGTGCCGAGCGAGTTGTGTCTTAGCTTCCCAAAGGCCTGGAAGCAAGATGCTTTAGGGCCTATCTTCCACTCTGGAAACAAGGCAGGGCTTTGTGCCTTGAAGCTCTATGACAATGTAGCTCTCCCACAGCAGAAGTTGTGCTTTAGCTATATAAGGCCTGCAAAGGCATTGAGTTTCACAGGCCTTTGTAAGAGATGTTCCCGGTAGGCTGTAAGAGCACTGTGCAGAGCGAGCTGTTTCTTAGCTTCCCAAGGAGCTGGAAGCAAGATGCTTTGGGGCCTCTCTCCCCCTTTGGATACAAGGCAGGGCCTTGTGCGTTGAAGCTCTAGGGCAATGTACAACACCCAGAGCATAAGTTCTACTTCAGCCAGATCAGGGCTGCAAAGAAACTGCGTTTCACAGGCCTTTGTAAGAGATGTTTCCGGTGCTGTAAGAGCACTGTGCAGAGCGAGTTGTTTCTTAGCTTCCCATAGAGCTGGAAGCAAGATTCTTTAGGGCCTCTCTCGCGGTGGATACAAGGTATGGCCTTGTGCATGGAAGCTCTAGGGCAATGTAGCACACCCAGAGGAGAAGTTCTACTTCAGTCAGATCAGGCCTTCAAAGAAACTGCGTGTCACAGGCCTTTGTAAGAGATGTTCCCGGTAGGCTGTAAGAGCACTGTGCAGAGCGAGTTGTTTCTTAGCTTCCCAAAGAGCTGGAAGCAAGATGCTTTTGGCCCAACTTGCCCTTTGGAAAGAAGACTGCACGTTGTGCCTTTCAGCTGTCGGGCAATGCAGCACACCCAGAGCAGAAGTTCTACTTCAGCCAGATCAGGCCTGCAAAGAACTGCGTTTCACAGGCCTTTGTAGAAGATGTCCCAGGTAGGCTGTAAGAGCACTTTGCAGAGTGAGTTGTTTCTTAGCTTCCCAAAGAGCTGGAAGCAAGATGCTTTGGGGCCCAACTCGCCCTTTGGAAAGAAGACTGCACGTTGTGCCTTTCAGCTCTAGGGCAATGTAGCACACCCAAAGCAGAAGTTCTACTTCAGTCAGAGCAGGCATGCAAAGAAACTGCGTTTCACAGGCCTTTGTAAGAGATGTTCCCGGTAGGCTGTAAGAGCACTGTGCAGCGCGAGTTGTTTCTGAGCTCTCCAGAGAGCTGGAAGCAAGATGCTTTGGGGCGTATCTCCGTCTTTGGAAAAGATTCAGCACTTTGTGCCTTGGAGCTCTAGGGCAATGTAGCACACCCACAGCAGAAGTTCTAATCCAGCCAGATCAGGAGTGCAAAGAAACTGCGTTTCACCGGCCTTTGTAAGAGATGTTCCCGGTAGACTGTAGAGCACTGTGCAGACCAAGTTGTTTCTTAGCTTCCCGAAGAGTTGGAAGCAAGATGCATTAGGGCCTCTCTCCAGTTTGGATACAAGGCAGGGCCTTGTGCATGGAAGCTCTAGGGCAATGTACAACACCTAGAGCATAAGTTCTACTTCAGGCAGATCAGTCCTGCAAAGGAACTGCGTTTCACAGGCCTTTGTAAGAGATGTTCTCGGTAGGCTCTAAGAGCACTGTGCAGAGCGAGTTGTTTCTTAGCTTCCCAAAGAGCTGGAAGCAAGATGCTTTGGGGCCTCACTCCCCCTTTGGATACAAGACTGGGCTTTGTGTTTTGAAGCTCTAGGGCAAGGTAGAACACCCACAGCAGAAGTTTTACTTCAGCGAGATCAGGCCTGCAAAGAAACTGTGTTTCACAGGCATTTGTAAGAGATGTTCCTGGTAGGCTGTAAGAGAACTGTGCAGAGCGAGTTGTTTCTTAGCTTGCCTAAGAGCTGGAAGCAAGATGCTTTGGGGCGTATCACCGTGTTTGGAAATGATTCAGCACTTTGTGCCTTGGAGCTCTAGGGCAATGTAGCACACCCAGAGCAGAAGTTCTACTTCAGCCAAATCAGGCCTGCAAGGGAACTGCGTTTCACAGGACTTTGTAAGTGATGTTCACAGTAGGCTGTAAGAGCACTGTGCAGAGCGAGTTGTTTCTTAGCTTCCCAAAGAGCTGGAAGCAAGATGATTTGGGGCCTCCCTCCCCCTTTGGATACAAGACTGGGCTTTGTGCCTTGAAGCTCTAGGGCAATGAAGAACACCCACAGCAGAAGTTCTACTTCAACCAGATCACGCCTGCAAAGAAATTGCGTTTCACAGGCCTTTGGAAGAGATGTTCCCGGTAGGCTGTAAGAGCAATGACCACAGCGAGTTGTTTCATAGCTTCCCATAGAGCTGGAAGCAAGATTCTTTAGGGCCTCTCTCCAGGTGGATACAAGGTATGGCCTTGTGCATGGAAGCTCTAGGGCAATGTAGCACACCCAGAGGAGAAGTTCTACTTCAGTCAGATAAGGCCTGCAAAGAAAGTGCGAGTCACAGGCCTTTGTAAGAGATGTTCCCGGTAGGCTGTAAGAGCACTGTGCAGAGCGAGATGTTTCTTAGCTTCCCAAAGAGCTGGAAGCAAGATGCTTTGGGGCCTAACTCGCCCTTTGGAAAGAAGACTGCACATTGTGCCTTTCAGCTCTCGGGCAATGTAGCACACCCAGAGGAGAAGTTCTACTACAGCCAGATCAGGCCTGCAAAGAAACTGCGTTTCACAGGTCTTTGTAAGAGATGTTCCCTGTAGGCTGTAAGAGCACTGTGCAGTGTGAGTTGTTTCTTAGCTTCCCAAAGAGCTGGAAGCAAGATGCTTTAGGGCCTCTCTCCAGTTTGGATACAAGGCAGGGCCTTGTGCATGGAAGCTCTAGGGCAATGTACAACACCTAGAGCATAAGTTCTACTTCAGTCAGATCAGTCCTGCAAAGGAACTGCGTTTCACAGGCCTTTTTAAGAGATATTCTCGGCAGCCTGTAAGAGCACTGTGCAGAGCGAGTTGTTTCTTAGCTTCCCAAAGAGCTAGAAGCAAGATGCTTTGGGGTCTCACTCCCCCTTTGGATACAAGACTCGGCTTTGTGCTTTGAAGCTCTAGGGCAATGTAGAACACCCACAGCAGAAGTTCTACTTCAGCCAGATCAGGCCTGCAAAGAAACTGAATTTCACAGGCCTTTTAAGAGATGTTCCCGGTAGGCTGTAAGAGCACTGAGCAGAGCGGTTTGTTTCTTAGCTTCCCAAAGAGCTGGAAGCAAGATGCTTTAGATCCCTACTCGCCCTTTGGATAGATGCCTGCACATTGTGCCTTTCAGCTGTAGGGCAATGTATCACACCCAGAGAAGAAGTTCTACTTCAGCCCGATCAGGCCTGCAAAGAAACTGCGTTTCACAGGCCTTTGTAAGAGATGTTCCCGGTAGGCTGTAAGAGCACTGTGCAGAGTGAGTTGTTTCTTAGATTCCCAAAGAGCTGCACGCAAGATGCCTTGGGGCATATCTCCGTCTTTGGAAATGATTCAGCACTTTGTGCCTTGGAGCTCTAGGGCAATTTTGCACACCCAGAGCAGAATTTCTACTTCACCCAGATCAGGCCTGCAAAGCAACTGCGTTTCACAGGCCTTTGTAAGAGATGTTTCTGGTAGGCTGTAAGAGCACTGTGCCGAGCGAGTTGTGTCTTAGCTTCCCAAAGGGTTGGAAGCAAGATGCTTTAGGGCCTATCTTCCACTCTGGAAACAAGGCAGGGCTTTGTGCCTTGAAGCTCTATGACAATGTAGCTCTCCCACAGCAGAAGTTGTACTTCAGCTAGATAAGGCCTGCAAAGGCATTGCGTTTCACAGGCCTTTGTAAGAGATGTTCCCGGTAGGCTGTAAGAGCACTGTGCAGAGCGAGCTGTTTCTTAGCTTCCCAAGGAGCTGGAAGCAAGATGCTTTGGGGCCTCTCTCCCCCTTTGGATACAAGGCAGGGCCTTGTGCGTTGAAGCTCTAGGGCAATGTACAACACCCAGAGCATAAGTTGTACTTCAGCCAGATCAGGCCTGCAAAGAAACTGCGTTTCACAGGCCTTTGTAAGAGATGTTTCCGGTGCTGTAAGAGCACTGTGCAGAGCGAGTTGTTTCTTAGCTTCCCATAGAGCTGGAAGCAAGATTCTTTAGGGCCTCTCTCGAGGTGGATACAAGGTATGGCCTTGTGCATGGAAGCTCTAGGTCAATGTAGCACACCCAGAGGAGAAGTTCTACTTCAGTCAGATCAGGCCTTCAAAGAAACTGCGTGTCACAGGCCTTTGTAAGAGATGTTCCCGGTAGGCTGTAAGAGCACTGTGCAGAGCGAGTTGTTTCTTAGCTTCCCAAAGAGCTGGAAGCAAGATGCTTTTGGCCCAACTTGCCCTTTGGAAAGAAGACTGCACGTTGTGCCTTTCAGCTGTCGGGCAATGTAGCACACCCATAGCAGAAGTTCTACTTCAGCCAGATCATGCCTGCAAAGAAACTGCGTTTCACAGGCCTTTGTAAGAGATGTTCCCGGTAGGCTGTAAGAGCACTATGCACAGCGAGTTGTTTCTTAGCTTCCCAAAGAGCTGGAAGAAAGAATCTTTGGTGCCCAACTCGCCCTTTGGAAAGAAGCCTGCACGTTGTGCCTTTCAGCTGTAGGGCAATGTAGCACACCCAAATCACAAGTTCTACTTCAGCCAGATCAGGCCTGCAAAGAAACTGAGTTTCACAGGCCTTTGTAAGAGATGTTCCCGGTGGCTGTAAGAGCTCTGTGCAGAGCGAGTTGTTTCTTAGCTTCCTACAGAGCT
The DNA here is from genome assembly GCF_041296265.1 of Equus caballus. NCBI lineage: Eukaryota > Metazoa > Chordata > Mammalia > Perissodactyla > Equidae > Equus > Equus caballus. Next base: position 68,950,697 of record NC_091684.1, read on the forward strand.
GGAAGCTAGATGCTTTGGGCCCAACTGGCCCTTTGGAAAAAAGACTGCACGTTGTGCTTTTCAGATCTAGGGCAATGCAGCACACGCAGAGCAGAAGTTCTACTTCAGCCAGACCAGGCCTGCAAAGAAAGTGCGTTTCACAGGCCTTTGTAAGATATGTTCCCAGTAGGCTGTAAGAGCACTGTGCAGAGCGAGTTGTTTCTTAGCTTCCCAAAGAGCTGGAAGCAAGATGCTGTGGGGCCCAACTCGCCCTTTGGAAAGAAGCCTGCACGTTGTGCGTTTCAGCTCTAGGGCAATGTAGCACACCCAGAGCAGAAGTTCTACTTCAGCCAGATCAGGCCTGCAAAGAAACTGCGTTTCACAGGCCTTTGTAAGAGATGTTCCCGCTAGGCTGTAAGAGCACTGTGCAGAGCGAGCTGTTTCTTAGCTTCCCTAGGAGCTGGAAGCAAGATGCTTTGGGGCCTCTCTCCCCCTTTGTAAACAAGGCTGGGCTTTGTGCCTTTCAGATCTAGGGCAATGTAGCACACCCAGAGCAGAAGTTCTACTTCAGCCATATCAGGCCTGCAAAGAAACTGCGTTTCACAGGCCTTTGTAAGAGATGTTCCGGGTAGGCTGTAAGCGCACTGTGCACAGCGAGTTGTTTCTTAGCTTCCCAAAGAGCTGGAAGCAAGAAGCTTTGGGGCCCAACTCGCCCTTTGGAAAGAAGCCTGCACGTTGTGCCTTTCAGCTGTAGGGCAATGTAGCACACCCAAATCACAAGTTCTACTTCAGCCAGATCAGGCCTGCAAAGAAACTGCGTTTCACAGGCCTTTGTAAGAGATGTTCCTGGTAGCCTGTAAGAGCACTGTGCAGAGCGAGTTGTTTCTTAGCTTCCTAAAGAGCTGGAAGCTAGATGCTTTGGGCCCAACTCTCCCTTTGGAAAGAAGACTGCACGTTGTGCCTTTCAGCTCTAGGGCCATGTAGCACACGCAGAGCAGAAGTTCTACTTCAGCCATACCAGGCCTGCAAAGAAAGTTCGTTTCACAGGCCTTTGTAAGAGATGTTCCCGGTAGGCTGTAAGAGCACTGTGCAGAGCGAGTTGTTTCTTAGGTTCCCAAAGAGCTGGAAGCAAGATGCTTTGGGCACCAACTCGCCCTTTTTAAATAAGTCTGCACGTTGTGCCTTTCAGCCCTCGGGCAATGTAGCACACACATAGCAGAAGTTCTACTTCAGCCAGATCAGGCCTGCAAAGAAACTGCGTTTCACAGGCCTTAGTAAGAGATGTTCCCGGTTGGCTGTAAGAGCACTGTGCAGAGTGAGTTGTTTCTTAGCTTATCAAAGAGCTGCAAGCAAGATGCTTTGGGGCCCAACTCGCCCTTTGGAAAGAAGCCTGCACGTTGTGCGTTTCAGCTCTAGGGCAATGTAGCACACCCAGAGCAGAGGTTCTACTTCAGCCAGATCAGGCCTTCAAAGAAACTGAGTTTCACAGGCGTTTTAAGAGATGTTCCCGGTAGGCTGTAAGAGCACTGAGCAGAGCGGTTTGTTTCTTAGCTTCCCAAAGAGCTGGAAGCAAGATGCTTTGGATCCCAACTCGCCCTTTGGATAGAAGCCTGCACATTGTGCCTTTCAGCTCTAGGGCAATGTAGCACACCCAGAGCAGAAGTTCTACTTCAGCCAGATCAGGCCTGCAAAGAAACTGCGTGTCACAGGCCTTTGTAAGAGATGTTCCCGGTAGGCTGTAAGAGCACTGTGCAGAGAGTTGTTTCTTAGCTTCCCAAACAGCTGGAAACAAGATGCTTTGGGTCCTCTCTCCGTCTATGGAAATAATGCAGCACTTTGTGCCTTCGAGCTCTAGGGCAATGTAGCACACTCAGAGCAGAAGTTCTACTTCAGCCAGATCAGGCCTGCAAAGAAACTGCGTTTCACAGGCCTTTGTAAGAGATGTTCCCGGTAGGCTGTAAGAGCACGGTGCAGAGCGAGTTGTTTCTTAGCTTCCCAAAGAGCTGGAAGCAAGATACTTTGGGGCCTCTCTTCCCCTTTGTAAACAAGGCTGGGCTTTGTGCCTTTCAGATCTAGGGCAATGTAGCACACCCAGAGCAGAAGTTCTACTTCAGCCAGATCAGGCCTGCAAAGAAACTGCGTTTCACAGGCCTTTGTAAGAGATGTTCCGGGTAGGCTGTAAGCGCACTGTGCACAGCGAGTTGTTTCTTAGCTTCCCAAAGAGCTGGAAACAGATGTTTTGGGGCGTATCTCCGTCTTTGGAAATGATTCAGCACTTTGTGCCTTGGAGCTCTAGGGCAATGTAGCACACCCAGAGCAGAAGTTCTACTTCAGCCAAATCAGGCCTGCAAAGGAACTGCGTTTCACAGGACTTTGCAAGTGATGTTCACAGTAGGCTGTAATACCACGGTGCACAGCGAGTTGTTTCTTAGATTCCCAAAGAGCTGGAAGCAAGAAGCTTTGGGGCCCAACTCCCCCTTTGGAAAGGAGCCTGCACGTAGTGCCTTACAGCTCTAGGGCAATGTAGCACACGCAGAGCAGAAGTTCTACTTCAGCCAGATCAGGCCTGCCAAGAAACTGCGTTTCACTGGCCTTTGTAAGAGATATTCCCTGTAGGCTGTAAGAGCTCTGTGCAGAGCGAGTTGTTTCTTAGCTTCCCAAAGAGCTGGAAGCAAGATGATTTGGGGCCTCCCTCCCCCTTTGGATACAAGACTGTGCTTTGTGCCTTGAAGCTCTAGGGCAATGAAGAACACCCAAAGCAGAAGTTCTACTTCAACCAGATCACACCTGCAAAGAAATTGCGTTTCACAGGCCTTTGTAAGAGATGTTCCCGGTAGGCTGTAAGAGCAATGACCACAGCGAGTTGTTTCTTAGCTTCCCATAGACCTGGAAGCAAGATTCTTTAGGGCCTCTCTCCAGGTGGATACAAGCTATGGCCTTGTGCATGGAAGCTCTAGGGCAATGTAGCACACCCAGAGGAGAAGTTCTACTTCAGTCAGATCAGGCCTGCAAAGAAAGTGCGAGTCACAGGCCTTTGTAAGAGATGTTCCCTGTAGGCTGTAAGAGCACTGTGCAGTGCGAGTTGTTTCTTAGCTTCCCGAAGAGCTGGAAGCAAGATGCTTTGGGGCCTAACTTGCCCTTTGGAAAGAAGACTGCACGTTGTGCCTTTCAGCTCTCGGGCAATGTAGCACACCCAGAGGAGAAGTTCTACTACAGCCACATCAGGCCTGCAAAGAAACTTCGTTTCACAGGCCTTTGTAAGAGATGTTCCCTGTAGGCTGTAAGAGCACTGTGCAGTGCGAGTTGTTTCTTAGCTTCCCGAAGAGCTGGAAGCAAGATGCTTTAGGGCCTCTCTCCAGTTTGGATACAAGGCAGGGCCTTGTGCATGGAAGCACTAGGGCAATGTACCAAACCTAGAGCATAAGTTCTACTTCAGTCAGATCAGGCCTGCTAAGGAACTGCGTTTCACAGGCCTTTTTAAGAGATATTCTCGGCAGCCGGTAAGAGCACTGTGCAGAGCGAGTTGTTTCTTAGCTTCCGAAAGAGCTAGAAGCAAGATGCTTTGGGGTCTCACTCCCCCTTTGGATACAAGACTCGGCTTTGTGCTTTGAAGCTCTAGGGTAATGTAGAACACCCACAGCAGAAGTTCTACTTCAGCCAGATCAGGCCTGCGAAGAAACTGAGTTTCACAGGCCTTTTAAGAGATGTTCCCGGTAGGCTGTAAGAGCACTGAGCAGAGCGGTTTGTTTCTTAGCTTCCCAAAGTGCTGGAAGCAAGATGCTTTAGATCCCAACTCGCCCTTTGGATAGATGCCTGCACATTGTGCCTTTCAGCTGTAGGGCAATGTATCACACCCAGAGAAGAAGTTCTACTTCAGCCCGATCAGGCCTGCAAGGAAACTGCGTGTCACAGGCCTTTGTAAGAGATGTTCCCGGTAGGCTGTAAGAGCACTGTGCAGAGCGAGCTGTTTCTTAGCTTCCCAAACAGCTGGAAGCAAGATGCTTTGGGGCCTCTCTCCCACTTTGGATACAAGGCAGGGCCTTGTGCGTTGAAGCTCTAGGGCAATGAACAACACCCAGAGAATAAGTTCTACTTCAGCCAGATCAGGCCTGCAAAGAAACTGCGTTTCACAGGCCTTAGTAAGAGATGTCCCCGGTTGGCTGTAAGAGCACTGTGCAGAGTGAGTTGTTTGTTAGCTTCCCAAAGAGCTGGAAGCAAGATGCTTTGGTGCCCAAATCGCCCTTTGGAAAGAAGCCTGCACGTTGTGCGTTTCAGCTCTAGGGCAATGTTGCACACACAGAGCAGAAGTTCTACTTCAGCCAGATCAGGCCTGCAAAGAAACTGCGTTTCACAGGCCTTTGTAAGAGATGTTCCCGGTAGGCTGTAAGAGCACTGTGCAGAGTGAGTTGTTTCTTAGATTCCCAAAGAGCTGCACGCAAGATGCCTTGGGGCATATCTCTGTCTTTGGAAATGATTCAGCACTTTGTGCCTTGGAGCTCTAGGGCAATTTTGCACACCCAGAGCAGAATTTCTACTTCACCCAGATCAGGCCTGCAAAGCAACTGCGTTTCACAGGCCTTTGTAAAAGATGTTTCTGGTAGGCTTTAAGAGCACTGTGCCGAGCGAGTTGTGTCTTAGCTTCCCAAAGGGCTGGAAGCAAGATGCTTTAGGGCCTATCTTCCACTCTGGAAACAAGGCAGGGCTTTGTGCCATGAAGCTCTATGACAATGTAGCTCTCCCACAGCAGAAGTTCTACTTCAGCCAGATCAGGCCTGCAAAGAAACTGCGTTTCACAGGCCTTTGTAAGAGATGTTCCCGGTAGGCTGTAAGAGAACTGTGCAGAGCGAGTTGTTTCTTAGCTTCCCAAAGAGCTGGAAACAAGATGCTTTGGGGCGTATCTCCGTCTTTGGAAATGATTCAGCACTTTGTGCCTTGGAGCTCTAGGGCAATGTAACACACCCACAGCAGAAGTTCTACTTCAGCCAGATCAGGCCTGCAAAGAAAGTGCGTTTCATAGGCCTTTGTAAGAGATGTTCCCGCTAGGCTGTAAGAGCACTGTGCAGAGCGAACTGTTTCTTAGCTTCCCGAAGAGCTGGAAGCAAGATGCTTTATGGCCTATCTTCCACTCTGGAAACAAGGCAGGGCTTTGTGCCTTGAAGCTCTATGACAATGTAGCTCTCCCACAGCAGAAGTTGTACTTAAGCTAGAAAAGGCCTGCAAAGGCATTGCGTTTCACAGGCCTTTGTAAGAGATGTTCCCGGTAGGCTGTAAGAGCACTGTGCAGAGCGAGTTGTTTCTTAGCTTCCCAAAGAGCTGGAAGCAAGATGCTTTGGGGCGTATCACCGTGTTTGGAAATGATTCAGCACTTTGTGCCTTGGAGCTCTCGGGCAATGTAGCACACCCAGAGGAGAAGTTCTACTACAGCCAGATCAGGCCTGCAATGAATCTTGTTTCACAGGCCTTTGTAAGAGATGTTCCCCGTAGGCTGTAAGAGCACTGTGCACAGCGAGTTGTTTCTTTGCTTCCCAACGAGCTGGAACCTAGTTGCTTTGGGGCCCAACTCGCCCTTTGGAAAGGAGCCTGCACGTTGTGCCTTTCAGCTCTACACCAATGTAGCACACGCAGAGCAGAAGTTCTACTTCAGCCATACCAGGCCTGCAAAGAAAGTGCGTTTCACAGGCCTTTGTAAGAGATGTTCCCGGTAGGCTGTAAGAGCACTGTGCAGAGCGAACTGTTTCTTAGCTTCCCAAAAAGCTGGAAGCAAGATGCTTTGGGCCCCAACTCGCCCTTTTTAAATAAGACTGCACGTTGTGCCTTTCAGCTCTCGGTCAATGTAGCACACACAGAGCAGAAGTTCTACTTCAGCCAGATCAGGCCTGCAAAGAAACTGCGTTTCACAGGCCTTAGTAAGAGATGTTCCCGGTTGGCTGTAAGAGCACTGTGCAGAGTGAGTTGTTTCTTAGCTTCCCAAAGAGCTGGAAGCAAGATGCTTTGGGCCCAACTCGCCCTTTGGAAAGAAGCCTGCACGTTGTGCGTTTCAGCTCTAGGGCAATGTAGCACTCCCAGAGCAGAGGTTCTACTTCAGCCAGATAAGGCCTGCAAAGAAACTGCTTTTCACAGGCCTTTGTAAGAGATGTTCCCGGTAGGCTGTAAGAGCACTGTGCAGAGTGAGTTGTTTCTTAGATTCCCAAAGAGCTGCACGCAAGATGCCTTGGGGCATATCTCCGTCTTTGGAAATGATTCAGCACTTTGTGCCTTTTAGCTCTAGGGCAATTTTGCACACCCAGAGCAGAATTTCTTCTTCACCTAGATCAGGCCTGCAAAGCAACTGCGTTTCACAGGCCTTTGTAAGAGATGTTTCTGGTAGGCTTTAAGAGCACTGTGCCGAGCGAGTTGTGTCTTAGCTTCCCAAAGGCCTGGAAGCAAGATGCTTTAGGGCCTATCTTCCACTCTGGAAACAAGGCAGGGCTTTGTGCCTTGAAGCTCTATGACAATGTAGCTCTCCCACAGCAGAAGTTGTGCTTTAGCTATATAAGGCCTGCAAAGGCATTGAGTTTCACAGGCCTTTGTAAGAGATGTTCCCGGTAGGCTGTAAGAGCACTGTGCAGAGCGAGCTGTTTCTTAGCTTCCCAAGGAGCTGGAAGCAAGATGCTTTGGGGCCTCTCTCCCCCTTTGGATACAAGGCAGGGCCTTGTGCGTTGAAGCTCTAGGGCAATGTACAACACCCAGAGCATAAGTTCTACTTCAGCCAGATCAGGGCTGCAAAGAAACTGCGTTTCACAGGCCTTTGTAAGAGATGTTTCCGGTGCTGTAAGAGCACTGTGCAGAGCGAGTTGTTTCTTAGCTTCCCATAGAGCTGGAAGCAAGATTCTTTAGGGCCTCTCTCGCGGTGGATACAAGGTATGGCCTTGTGCATGGAAGCTCTAGGGCAATGTAGCACACCCAGAGGAGAAGTTCTACTTCAGTCAGATCAGGCCTTCAAAGAAACTGCGTGTCACAGGCCTTTGTAAGAGATGTTCCCGGTAGGCTGTAAGAGCACTGTGCAGAGCGAGTTGTTTCTTAGCTTCCCAAAGAGCTGGAAGCAAGATGCTTTTGGCCCAACTTGCCCTTTGGAAAGAAGACTGCACGTTGTGCCTTTCAGCTGTCGGGCAATGCAGCACACCCAGAGCAGAAGTTCTACTTCAGCCAGATCAGGCCTGCAAAGAACTGCGTTTCACAGGCCTTTGTAGAAGATGTCCCAGGTAGGCTGTAAGAGCACTTTGCAGAGTGAGTTGTTTCTTAGCTTCCCAAAGAGCTGGAAGCAAGATGCTTTGGGGCCCAACTCGCCCTTTGGAAAGAAGACTGCACGTTGTGCCTTTCAGCTCTAGGGCAATGTAGCACACCCAAAGCAGAAGTTCTACTTCAGTCAGAGCAGGCATGCAAAGAAACTGCGTTTCACAGGCCTTTGTAAGAGATGTTCCCGGTAGGCTGTAAGAGCACTGTGCAGCGCGAGTTGTTTCTGAGCTCTCCAGAGAGCTGGAAGCAAGATGCTTTGGGGCGTATCTCCGTCTTTGGAAAAGATTCAGCACTTTGTGCCTTGGAGCTCTAGGGCAATGTAGCACACCCACAGCAGAAGTTCTAATCCAGCCAGATCAGGAGTGCAAAGAAACTGCGTTTCACCGGCCTTTGTAAGAGATGTTCCCGGTAGACTGTAGAGCACTGTGCAGACCAAGTTGTTTCTTAGCTTCCCGAAGAGTTGGAAGCAAGATGCATTAGGGCCTCTCTCCAGTTTGGATACAAGGCAGGGCCTTGTGCATGGAAGCTCTAGGGCAATGTACAACACCTAGAGCATAAGTTCTACTTCAGGCAGATCAGTCCTGCAAAGGAACTGCGTTTCACAGGCCTTTGTAAGAGATGTTCTCGGTAGGCTCTAAGAGCACTGTGCAGAGCGAGTTGTTTCTTAGCTTCCCAAAGAGCTGGAAGCAAGATGCTTTGGGGCCTCACTCCCCCTTTGGATACAAGACTGGGCTTTGTGTTTTGAAGCTCTAGGGCAAGGTAGAACACCCACAGCAGAAGTTTTACTTCAGCGAGATCAGGCCTGCAAAGAAACTGTGTTTCACAGGCATTTGTAAGAGATGTTCCTGGTAGGCTGTAAGAGAACTGTGCAGAGCGAGTTGTTTCTTAGCTTGCCTAAGAGCTGGAAGCAAGATGCTTTGGGGCGTATCACCGTGTTTGGAAATGATTCAGCACTTTGTGCCTTGGAGCTCTAGGGCAATGTAGCACACCCAGAGCAGAAGTTCTACTTCAGCCAAATCAGGCCTGCAAGGGAACTGCGTTTCACAGGACTTTGTAAGTGATGTTCACAGTAGGCTGTAAGAGCACTGTGCAGAGCGAGTTGTTTCTTAGCTTCCCAAAGAGCTGGAAGCAAGATGATTTGGGGCCTCCCTCCCCCTTTGGATACAAGACTGGGCTTTGTGCCTTGAAGCTCTAGGGCAATGAAGAACACCCACAGCAGAAGTTCTACTTCAACCAGATCACGCCTGCAAAGAAATTGCGTTTCACAGGCCTTTGGAAGAGATGTTCCCGGTAGGCTGTAAGAGCAATGACCACAGCGAGTTGTTTCATAGCTTCCCATAGAGCTGGAAGCAAGATTCTTTAGGGCCTCTCTCCAGGTGGATACAAGGTATGGCCTTGTGCATGGAAGCTCTAGGGCAATGTAGCACACCCAGAGGAGAAGTTCTACTTCAGTCAGATAAGGCCTGCAAAGAAAGTGCGAGTCACAGGCCTTTGTAAGAGATGTTCCCGGTAGGCTGTAAGAGCACTGTGCAGAGCGAGATGTTTCTTAGCTTCCCAAAGAGCTGGAAGCAAGATGCTTTGGGGCCTAACTCGCCCTTTGGAAAGAAGACTGCACATTGTGCCTTTCAGCTCTCGGGCAATGTAGCACACCCAGAGGAGAAGTTCTACTACAGCCAGATCAGGCCTGCAAAGAAACTGCGTTTCACAGGTCTTTGTAAGAGATGTTCCCCGTAGGCTGTAAGAGCACTGTGCAGTGTGAGTTGTTTCTTAGCTTCCCGAAGAGCTGGAAGCAAGATGCTTTAGGGCCTCTCTCCAGTTTGGATACAAGGCAGGGCCTTGTGCATGGAAGCTCTAGGGCAATGTACAACACCTAGAGCATAAGTTCTACTTCAGTCAGATCAGTCCTGCAAAGGAACTGCGTTTCACAGGCCTTTTTAAGAGATATTCTCGGCAGCCTGTAAGAGCACTGTGCAGAGCGAGTTGTTTCTTAGCTTCCCAAAGAGCTAGAAGCAAGATGCTTTGGGGTCTCACTCCCCCTTTGGATACAAGACTCGGCTTTGTGCTTTGAAGCTCTAGGGCAATGTAGAACACCCACAGCAGAAGTTCTACTTCAGCCAGATCAGGCCTGCAAAGAAACTGAGTTTCACAGGCCTTTTAAGAGATGTTCCCGGTAGGCTGTAAGAGCACTGAGCAGAGCGGTTTGTTTCTTAGCTTCCCAAAGAGCTGGAAGCAAGATGCTTTAGATCCCTACTCGCCCTTTGGATAGATGCCTGCACATTGTGCCTTTCAGCTGTAGGGCAATGTATCACACCCAGAGAAGAAGTTCTACTTCAGCCCGATCAGGCCTGCAAAGAAACTGCGTTTCACAGGCCTTTGTAAGAGATGTTCCCGGTAGGCTGTAAGAGCACTGTGCAGAGTGAGTTGTTTCTTAGATTCCCAAAGAGCTGCACGCAAGATGCCTTGGGGCATATCTCCGTCTTTGGAAATGATTCAGCACTTTGTGCCTTGGAGCTCTAGGGCAATTTTGCACACCCAGAGCAGAATTTCTACTTCACCCAGATCAGGCCTGCAAAGCAACTGCGTTTCACAGGCCTTTGTAAGAGATGTTTCTGGTAGGCTGTAAGAGCACTGTGCCGAGCGAGTTGTGTCTTAGCTTCCCAAAGGGCTGGAAGCAAGATGCTTTAGGGCCTATCTTACACTCTGGAAACAAGGCAGGGCTTTGTGCCTTGAAGCTCTATGACAATGTAGCTCTCCCACAGCAGAAGTTGTACTTCAGCTAGATAAGGCCTGCAAAGGCATTGCGTTTCACAGGCCTTTGTAAGAGATGTTCCCGGTAGGCTGTAAGAGCACTGTGCAGAGCGAGCTGTTTCTTAGCTTCCCAAGGAGCTGGAAGCAAGATGCTTTGGGGCCTCTCTCCCCCTTTGGATACAAGTCAGGGCCTTGTGCGTTGAAGCTCTAGGGCAATGTACAACACCCAGAGCATAAGTTCTACTTCAGCCAGATCAGGCCTGCAAAGAAACTGCGTTTCACAGGCCTTTGTAAGAGATGTTTCCGGTGCTGTAAGAGCACTGTGCAGAGCGAGTTGTTTCTTAGCTTCCCATAGAGCTGGAAGCAAGATTCTTTAGGGCCTCTCTCGAGGTGGATACAAGGTATGGCCTTGTGCATGGAAGCTCTAGGTCAATGTAGCACACCCAGAGGAGAAGTTCTACTTCAGTCAGATCAGGCCTTCAAAGAAACTGCGTGTCACAGGCCTTTGTAAGAGATGTTCCCGGTAGGCTGTAAGAGCACTGTGCAGAGCGAGTTGTTTCTTAGCTTCCCAAAGAGCTGGAAGCAAGATGCTTTTGGCCCAACTTGCCCTTTGGAAAGAAGACTGCACGTTGTGCCTTTCAGCTGTCGGGCAATGTAGCACACCCATAGCAGAATTTCTACTTCAGCCAGATCATGCCTGCAAAGAAACTGCGTTTCACAGGCCTTTGTAAGAGATGTTCCCGGTAGGCTGTAAGAGCACTATGCACAGCGAGTTGTTTCTTAGCTTCCCAAAGAGCTGGAAGAAAGAATCTTTGGTGCCCAACTCGCCCTCGGAAAGAAGCCTGCACGTTGTGCCTTTCAGCTGTAGGGCAATGTAGCACACCCAAATCACAAGTTCTACTTCAGCCAGATCAGGCCTGCAAAGAAACTGAGTTTCACAGGCCTTTGTAAGAGATGTTCCCGGTGGCTGTAAGAGCTCTGTGCAGAGCGAGTTGTTTCTTAGCTTCCCAAAGAGCTGGAAGCAAGATGCTGTGGGGCCCAACTCGCCCTTTGGAAAGAAGCCTGCACGTTGTGCGTTTCAGCTCTAGGGCAATGTAGCACACCCAGAGCAGAAGTTCTACTTCAGCCAGATCAGGCCTGCAAAGAAACTGCGTTTCACAGGCCTTTGTAAGAGATGTTCCCGCTAGGCTGTAAGAGCACTGTGCAGAGCGAGCTGTTTCTTAGCTTCCCTAGGAGCTGGAAGCAAGATGCTTTGGGGCCTCTCTCCCCCTTTGTAAACAAGGCTGGGCTTTGTGCCTTTCAGATCTAGGGCAATGTAGCACACCCAGAGCAGAAGTTCTACTTCAGCCAGATCAGGCCTGCAAAGAAATTGCATTTCACAGGCCTTTGTAAGAGATGTTCCGGGTAGGCTGTAAGCGCACTGTGCACAGCGAGTTGTTTCTTAGCTTCCCAAAGAGCTGGAAGCAAGAAGCTTTGGGGCCCAACTCGCCCTTTGGAAAGAAGCCTGCACGTTGTGCCTTTCAGCTCTAGGACAATGTAGCACACCCAAAGCGGAAGTTCTACTTCAGCCAGATCAGGCCTGCAAAGAAACTGCGTTTCACAGGCCTTTGTAAGAGATGTTCCCGGTAGCCTGTAAGAGCACTGTGCAGAGCGAGTTGTTTCTTAGCTTCCTAAAGAGCTGGAAGCTAGATGCTTTGGGCCCAACTCGCCCTTTGGAAAGAAGACTGCACGTTGTGCCTTTCAGCTCTAGGGCCATGTAGCACACGCAGAGCAGAAGTTCTACTTCAGCCATACCAGGCCTGCAAAGAAAGTTCGTTTCACAGGCCTTTGTAAGAGATGTTCCCGGTAGGCTGTAAGAGCACTGTGCAGAGCGAGTTGTTTCTTAGGTTCCCAAAGAGCTGGAAGCAAGATGCTTTGGGCACCAACTCGCCCTTTTTAAATAAGTCTGCACGTTGTGCCTTTCAGCCCTCGGGCAATGTAGCACACACATAGCAGAAGTTCTACTTCAGCCAGATCAGGCCTGCAAAGAAACTGCGTTTCACAGGCCTTAGTAAGAGATGTTCCCGGTTGGCTGTAAGAGCACTGTGCAGAGTGAGTTGTTTCTTAGCTTATCAAAGAGCTGCAAGCAAGATGCTTTGGGGCCCAACTCGCTCTTTGGAAAGAAGCCTGCACGTTGTGCGTTTCAGCTCTAGGGCAATGTAGCACACCCAGAGCAGAGGTTCTACTTCAGCCAGATCAGGCCTGCAAAGAAACTGAGTTTCACAGGCGTTTTAAGAGATGTTCCCGGTAGGCTGTAAGAGCACTGAGCAGAGCGGTTTGTTTCTTAGCTTCCCAAAGAGCTGGAAGCAAGATGCTTTGGATCCCAACTCGCCCTTTGGATAGAAGCCTGCACATTGTGCCTTTCAGCTCTAGGGCAATGTAGCACACCCAGAGCAGAAGTTCTACTTCAGCCAGATCAGGCCTGCAAAGAAACTGCGTGTCACAGGCCTTTGTAAGAGATGTTCCCGGTAGGCTGTAAGAGCACTGTGCAGAGAGTTGTTTCTTAGCTTCCCAAACAGCTGGAAACAAGATGCTTTGGGTCCTCTCTCCGTCTATGGAAATAATGCAGCACTTTGTGCCTTCGAGCTCTAGGGCAATGTAGCACACTCAGAGCAGAAGTTCTACTTCAGCCAGATCAGGCCTGCAAAGAAACTGCGTTTCACAGGCCTTTGTAAGAGATGTTCCCGGTAGGCTGTAAGAGCACGGTGCAGAGCGAGTTGTTTCTTAGCTTCCCAAAGAGCTGGAAGCAAGATGCTTTAGGGCCTATCTTACACTCTGGAAACAAGGCAGGGCTTTGTGCCTTGAAGCTCTATGACAATGTAGCTCTCCCACAGCAGAAGTTGTACTTCAGCTAGATAAGGCCTGCAAAGGCATTGCGTTTCACAGGCCTTTGTAAGAGATGTTCCCGGTAGGCTGTAAGAGCACTGTGCAGAGCGAGCTGTTTCTTAGCTTCCCAAGGAGCTGGAAGCAAGATGCTTTGGGGCCTCTCTCCCCCTTTGGATACAAGGCAGGGCCTTGTGCGTTGAAGCTCTAGGGCAATGTACAACACCCAGAGCATAAGTGCTACTTCAGCCAGATCAGGCCTGCAAAGAAACTGCGTTTCACAGGCCTTTGTAAGAGATGTTTCCGGTGCTGTAAGAGCACTGTGCAGAGCGAGTTGTTTCTTAGCTTCCCATAGAGCTGGAAGCAAGATTCTTTAGGGCCTCTTTCGAGGTGGATACAAGGTATGGCCTTGTGCATGGAAGCTCTAGGTCAATGTAGCACACCCAGAGGAGAAGTTCTACTTCAGTCAGATCAGGCCTTCAAAGAAACTGCGTGTCACAGGCCTTTGTAAGAGATGTTCCCGGTAGGCTGTAAGAGCACTGTGCAGAGCGAGTTGTTTCTTAGCTTCCCAAAGAGCTGGAAGCAAGATGCTTTTGGCCCAACTTGCCCTTTGGAAAGAAGACTGCACGTTGTGCCTTTCAGCTGTCGGGCAATGTAGCACACCCATAGCAGAAGTTCTACTTCAGCCAGATCAGGCCTGCAAAGAAACTGCGTTTCACAGGCCTTTGTAAGAGATGTTCCCGGTAGGCTGTAAGAGAACTATGCACAGCGAGTTGTTTCTTAGCTTCCCAAAGAGCTGGAAGAAAGAATCTTTGGTGCCCAACTCGCCCTTTGGAAAGAAGCCTGCACGTTGTGCCTTTCAGCTGTAGGGCAATGTAGCACACCCAAATCACAAGTTCTACTTCAGCCAGATCAGGCCTGCAAAGAAACTGAGTTTCACAGGCCTTTGTAAGAGATGTTCCCGGTGGCTGTAAGAGCTCTGTGCAGAGCGAGTTGTTTCTTAGCTTCCTACAGAGCTGGAAGCTAGATGCTTTGGGCCCCACTGGCCCTTTGGAAAAAAGACTGCACGTTGTGCATTTCAGCTCTAGGGCAATGCAGCACACGCAGAGCAGAAGTTCTACTTCAGCCAGACCAGGCCTGCAAAGAAAGTGCGTTTCACAGGCCTTTGTAAGAGATGGTCACTGTAGGCTGTAAGAGCACTGTGCAGAGCGAGTTGTTTCTTAGCTTCCCAAAGAGCTGGAAGCAAGATGCTGTGGGGCCCAACTCGCCCTTTGGAAAGAAGCCTGCACGTTGTGCGTTTCAGCTCTAGGGCAATGTAGCACACCCAGAGCAGAAGTTCTACTTCAGCCAGATCAGGCCTGCAAAGAAACTGCGTTTCACAGGCCTTTGTAAGAGATGTTCCCGCTAGGCTGTAAGAGCACTGTGCAGAGCGAGCTGTTTCTTAGCTTCCCTAGGAGCTGGAAGCAAGATGCTTTGGGGCCTCTCTCCCCCTTTGGATGCAATTCAGGGCCTTGTGCGTTGAAGCTCTAGGACAATGTACAACACCCAGAGCATAAGTTGTACTTCAGCCAGATTCAGGCCTACAAAGAAACTGCGTTTCACAGGCCTTTGTAAGAGATGTTCCCGGTGCTGTAAGAGCACAGTGCAGAGCGAGTTGTTTCTTAGCTTCCCATAGAGCTGGAAGCAAGATTCTTTAGGGCCTCTCTCCAGGTGGATACAAGGTATGGCCTTGTGCATGGAAGCTCTAAGGCAATGTAGCAGTCCCAGAGGAGAAGTTCTACTTCAGTCAGATCAGGCCTTCAAAGAAACTGCGTGTCACAGGCCTTTGTAAGAGATCTTCCCGGTAGGCTGTAAGAGCACTGTGCAGAGCGAGTTGTTTCTTAGCTTCCCAATGAGCTGGAAGAAAGATACTTTGGGGCCTCTCTTCCCCTTTGTAAACAAGGCTGGGCTTTGTGCCTTTCAGATCTAGGGCAATGTAGCACACCCAGAGCAGAAGTTCTACTTCAGCCAGATCAGGCCTGCAAAGGAACTGCGTTTCACAGGACTTTGTAAGAGAAGTTCACAGTAGGCTGTAATACCACTGTGCACAGCGAGTTTTTTCTTAGATTCCCAAAGAGCTGGAAGCAAGAAGCTTTGGGGCCCAAATCCCCCTTTGGAAAGAAGCCTGAACGTAGTGCCTTACAGCTCTAGGGCAATGTAGCACACCCAGAGCAGTAGTTCTACTTCAGCCAGATCAGGCCTGCAAAGAAACTGCATTTCACAGGCCTTTGTAAGAGATATTCCCGGTAGGCTGTAAGAGCTCAGTGCAGAGCGAGTTGTTTCTTAGCTTCTAAAAGAGCTGGAAGCAAGATGCTTTGGGGCCTCCCTACCCCTTTTGATACAAGACAGGGCTTTGTGCCTTGAAGCTCTAGGGCAATGAAGAACACCCAGAGCAGAAGTTATACTTCAGCCAGATCAGTACTGCAATGAAACTGCATTTCACAGGCCTTTGTAAGAGATGTTCCCGGTAGGCTGTAGGAGCACTGTGCAGAGCGAGTTGTTTCTTAGCCTCCCAAAGAGCTGGAAGCAAGATGCTTTTGGCCCAACTTGCCCTTTGGAAAGAAGACTGCACATTGTGCCTTTCAGCTCTCAGGCAATGTAGCACACCCAGAGCGGAAGTTCTACTTAAGCCTGATCAGGCCTGCAAAGGAACAGCGTTTCACATGCCTTTGTAAGAGATGTTCTCGGTAGGCTGTAAGAGCACTGTGCACAGCGAGTTGTTTCTTAGCTTCCCAAAGAGCTGGAAGCAAGAAGCTTTGGGTCCTAACTCACCCTTTGGAAAGAAGCCTGCACCTAGTGCCTTACAGCTCTAGGGCAATGTAGCACACCCAGAGCAGAAGTTCTACTTCAGCCAGATCAGGCCTGCAAAGAAACTGCGTTTCACAGGCCCTTGTAAGAGATGTTCCCGGTAGGCTGTAAGACCACTGAGCACAGCGAGTTGTTTCTTATCTTCCCATAGAGCTGAAAGCAAGATTCTTTAGGGCCTCTCTCCAGGTGGATACAAGGTATGACCTTGTGCATGGAAGCTCTAGGGCAATGTAGCACACCCAGAGGAGAAGTTCCACTTGAGTCAGATCAGGCCTGCAAAGAAACTGCGTGTCACAGGCCTTTGTAAGAGATGTTCCCGGTAGGCTGTAAGAGCACTGTCCACAGCGAGTTGTTTCTAAGCTTCCCGAAGAGCTGGAAGCAAGATGCTTTAGGGCCTCTCTCCAGTTTGGGTACAAGGCAGGGCCTTGTGCATGGAAGCTCTAGGGTAATGTAGCACACCCAGAGGAGAAGTTCTACTTCAGCCAGATCAGGCCTGCAAGGAAAATGCGTTTCACAGGACTTTGTAAGAGATGTTCCCTGTAGGCTGTAAGAGCACTGTGCAGAGCGAGTTGTTTCTTAGCTTCCCAAAGAGCTGGAAGCAAGATGCTTTGGGGCCCAACTCGCCCTTTGGAAAGAAGACTGCACGTTGTGCCTTTCAGCTCTAGGGCAATGTAGCACATCCAGAGCAGAAGTCCTACTTCAGCCAGATCAGGCCTGCAAAGAAACTGCGTTTCACAGGCCTTTGTAAGAGATGTTCCCGGTAGGCTGTGAGAGCACTGTGCAGAGCGAGTTGTTTCTTAGCTTCCCAAAGAGCTGGAAGCAAGATGCTCTGGGGCGTATCTCCGTCTTTGGAAATGATTCAGCACTGTGTGCCTTGGAGCTCTAGGGCAATGTAGCACACCCACAGCAGAAGTTCTACTTCAGCCAGATCATGCCTGCAAAGAAACTGCGTTTCACAGGCCTTTGTAAGAGATGTTCCCGCTGGGCTGTAAGAGCACTGTGCAGAGCGAACTGTTTCTTAGCTTCCCGAAGAGCTGGAAGCATGATGCTTTAGGGCCTCTCTCCAGTTTGGATACAAGGCAGGGCCTTGTGCATGGAAGCTCTAGGGCAGTGTACAACACGTAGAGCATAAGTTATACTTCAGGCAGATCAGGCCTGCAAAGGAACTGCGTTTCACAGGCCTTTGTAAGAGATGTTCTCGGTAGGCTGTAAGAGCACTGTGCAGAGCGAGTTGTTTCTTAGCTTCCCAAAGAGCTAGAAGCAAGATGCTTTGGGGTCTCCCTCCCCCTTTGGATTCAAGACTCGGCTTTGTGCCTTGAAGCTCCAGGGCAATGTAGAACACCCACAGCAGAAGTTCTACTTCAGCCAGATCAGGCCTGCAAAGAAACTGAGTTTCACAGGCCTTTTAAGAGATGTTCCCTGTAGGCTGTAAGAGCACTTAGCAGAGCGGTTTGTTTCTTAGCTTCCCAAAGAGCTGGAAGCAAGATACTTTGGGGCCTCTCTTCTCCTTTTAAACAAGGCTGGGCTTTGTGACTTTCAGATATAGGGCAATGTAGCACACCCAGAACAGAAGTTCTACTTCAGCCAGATCAGGCCTGCAAAGAAACTGCGTTTCACAGGCCTTTGTAAGAGATGTTCCCGGTAGGCTGTAAGAGCACTGTGCAGAGCGAGTTGATTCTTAGCTTCCCAAAGAGCTGGAAACAAGATGGTTTGGGGCCTCTCTCCGTCTATGGAAATAATGCAGCACTTTGTGCCTTCGAGCTCTAGGGCAATGTAGCACACTCAGAGCAGAAGTTCTACTTCAGCCAGATCAGGCCTGCAAGAAACTGCATTTCACAGGCCTTTGTAAGAGATGTTCCCGGTAGGCTGTAAGACCACTGTGCAGAGCGAGCTGTTTCTTAGCTT
This sequence comes from Equus caballus, assembly GCF_041296265.1. Classification (NCBI taxonomy): domain Eukaryota; kingdom Metazoa; phylum Chordata; class Mammalia; order Perissodactyla; family Equidae; genus Equus; species Equus caballus. The sequence goes on from NC_091684.1 coordinate 68,968,313, forward strand.
CCCAAAGAGCTGGAAGCAAGATGCTTTGGGGCCTCTCTCCCACTTTGGATACAAGGCAGGGCCTTGTGCGTTGAAGCTCTACGGCAATGAACAACACCCAGAGAATAAGTTCTACTTCAGCCAGATCAGGCCTGCAAAGGAACTGCGTTTCACAGGCCTTTGTAAGAGATGTTCCCGGTAGGCTGTAAGAGCACTGTGCAGAGCGAGTTGTTTCTTAGCTTCCCAAAGAGCTGGAAGCAAGATGCTTTGGGGCCTCTCTTCTCCTTTTAAACAAGGCTGGGCTTTGTTCCTTTCAGATATAGGGCAATGTAGCACACCCAGAGCAGAAGTTCTACTTCAGACAGATCAGGCCTGCAAGGAAACTGCGTTTCACAGGACTTTGTAAGAGATGTTCCCGGTAGGCTGTAAGAGCACTGTGCAGAGCGAGTTGTTTCTTAGCTTCCCAAAGAGCTGGAAGCAAGATGCTTTGGGTCGTATCTCCGGCTTTGGAAATGATTCAGCACTTTGTGCCTTGGAGCTCTAGGGCAATGTAGCACACCCACAGCAAAGTTCTACTTCAGCCAGATCAGGACTGCAAAGGAACTGCGTGTCGCAGGCCTTTGTAAGAGATGTTCCCGGTAGGCTGTGAGAGCCCTGTGCAGAGCGAGTTGTTTCTTAGCTTCCCAAAGAGCTGGAAGCAGGATGCTTTAGGGCCTCTCTACAGTTTGGATACAAGGCAGGGCCTTGTGCATGGAAGCTCTAGGGCAATGTACAACACCTAGAGCACAAGTTCTACTTCAGGCAGATCAGTCCTGCAAAGGAACTGCGTTTCACAGGCCTTTGTAAGTGATGTTCTCGGAAGGTTGTCAGAGCACTGTGAAGAGCGAGTTGTTTCTTAGCTTCCCAAAGAGCTGGAAGCAAGATGCTTTGGGGCCTCACTCCCCTTTTGGATACAAGACTGGCCTTTGTGCCTTGAAGCACTAGGGCAATGTAGAACACCCACAGCAGAAGTTTTACTTCAGCGAGATCAGGCCTGCAAAGAAACTGCGTTTCACAGGCCTTTGTAAGAGATGTTCCCAGTAGGCTGTAAGAGCACTGTGCAGAGCGAGCTGTTTCTTAGCTTCCCAAGGAGCTGGAAGCAAGATGCTTTGGGGCCTCTCTCCCCCTTTGGATACAAGGCAGGGCCTTGTGCGTTGAAGCTCTAGGGCAATGTACAACACCCAGAGCATAAGTTCTACTTCAGCCAGATCAGGCCTGCAAAGAAACTGCGTTTCACAGGCCTTTGTAAGAGATGTTCCCGGTAGGCTGTAAGAGCACTGTGCAGAGCGAGTTGTTTCTGAGCTCTCCAGAGAGCTGGAAGCAAGATGCTTTGGGGCGTATCTCCGTCTTTGGAAATGATTCAGCACTTTGTGCCTTGGAGCTCTAGGGCAATGTAGCACACCCACAGCAGAAGTTCTAATCCAGCCAGATCAGGAGTGCAAAGAAACTGCGTTTCACCGGCCTTTGTAAGAGATGTTCCCGGTAGACTGTAAGAGCACTGTGCAGACCAAGTTGTTTCTTAGCTTCCCGAAGAGTTGGAAGCAAGATGCATTAGGGCCTCTCTCCAGTTTGGATACAAGGCAGGGCCTTGTGCATGGAAGCTCTAGGGCAATGTACAACACCTAGAGCATAAGTTCTACTTCAGGCAGATCAGTCCTGCAAAGGAACTGCGTTTCACAGGCCTTTGTAAGAGATGTTCTCGGTAGGCTCTAAGAGCACTGTGCAGAGCGAGTTGTTTCTTAGCTTCCCAAAGAGCTGGAAGCAAGATGCTTTGGGGCCTCACTCCCCCTTTGGATACAAGACTGGGCTTTGTGTTTTGAAGCTCTAGGGCAAGGTAGAACACCCACAGCAGAAGTTTTACTTCAGCGAGATCAGGCCTGCAAAGAAACTGTGTTTCACAGGCATTTGTAAGAGATGTTCCTGGTAGGCTGTAAGAGAACTGTGCAGAGCGAGTTGTTTCTTAGCTTGCCTAAGAGCTGGAAGCAAGATGCTTTGGGGCGTATCACCGTGTTTGGAAATGATTCAGCACTTTGTGCCTTGGAGCTCTAGGGCAATGTAGCACACCCAGAGCAGAAGTTCTACTTCAGCCAAATCAGGCCTGCAAGGGAACTGCGTTTCACAGGACTTTGTAAGTGATGTTCCCGGTAGTCTGTAAGAGCAATGACCACAGCGAGTTGTTTCATAGCTTCCCATAGAGCTGGAAGCAAGATTCTTTAGGGCCTCTCTCCAGGTGGATACAAGGTATGGCCTTGTGCATGGAAGCTCTAGGGCAATGTAGCACACCCAGAGGAGAAGTTCTACTTCAGTCAGATCAGGCCTGCAAAGAAAGTGCGAGTCACAGGCCTTTGTAAGAGATGTTCCCGGTAGGCTGTAAGAGCACTGTGCAGAGCGAGATGTTTCTTAGCTTCCCAAAGAGCTGGAAGCAAGATGCTTTGGGGCCTAACTCGCCCTTTGGAAAGAAGACTGCACATTGTGCCTTTCAGCTCTCGGGCAATGTAGCACACCCAGAGGAGAAGTTCTACTACAGCCAGATCAGGCCTGCAAAGAAACTGCGTTTCACAGGTCTTTGTAAGAGATGTTCCCTGTAGGCTGTAAGAGCACTGTGCAGTGTGAGTTGTTTCTTAGCTTCCCGAAGAGCTGGAAGCAAGATGCTTTAGGGCCTCTCTCCAGTTTGGATACAAGGCAGGGCCTTGTGCATGGAAGCTCTAGGGCAATGTACAACACCTAGAGCATAAGTTCTACTTCAGTCAGATCAGTCCTGCAAAGGAACTGCGTTTCACAGGCCTTTTTAAGAGATATTCTCGGCAGCCTGTAAGAGCACTGTGCAGAGCGAGTTGTTTCTTAGCTTCCCAAAGAGCTAGAAGCAAGATGCTTTGGGGTCTCACTCCCCCTTTTGATACAAGACTCGGCTTTGTGCTTTGAAGCTCTAGGGCAATGTAGAACACCCACAGCAGAAGTTCTACTTCAGCCAGATCAGGCCTGCAAAGAAACTGAGTTTCACAGGCCTTTTAAGAGATGTTCCCGGTAGGCTGTAAGAGCACTGAGCAGAGCGGTTTGTTTCTTAGCTTCCCAAAGAGCTGGAAGCAAGATGCTTTAGATCCCTACTCGCCCTTTGGATAGATGCCTGCACATTGTGCCTTTCAGCTGTAGGGCAATGTATCACACCCAGAGAAGAAGTTCTACTTCAGCCCGATCAGGCCTGCAAAGAAACTGCGTTTCACAGGCCTTTGTAAGAGATGTTCCCGGTAGGCTTTAAGAGCACTGTGCAGAGTGAGTTGTGTCTTAGATTCCCAAAGAGCTGCACGCAAGATGCCTTGGGGCATATCTCCGTCTTTGGAAATGATTCAGCACTTTGTGCCTTGGAGCTCTAGGGCAATTTTGCACACCCAGAGCAGAATTTCTACTTCACCCAGATCAGGCCTGCAAAGCAACTGCGTTTCACAGGCCTTTGTAAGAGATGTTTCTGGTAGGCTGTAAGAGCACTGTGCCGAGCGAGTTGTGTCTTAGCTTCCCAAAGGGCTGGAAGCAAGATGCTTTAGGGCCTATCTTACACTCTGGAAACAAGGCAGGGCTTTGTGCCTTGAAGCTCTATGACAATGTAGCTCTCCCACAGCAGAAGTTGTACTTCAGCTAGAAAAGGCCTGCAAAGGCATTGCGTTTCACAGGCCTTTGTAAGAGATGTTCCCAGTAGGCTGTAAGAGCACTGTGCAGAGCGAGCTGTTTCTTAGCTTCCCAAAGAGCTGGAAGCAAGATGCTGTGGGGCCCAACTCGCCCTTTGGAAAGAAGCCTGCACGTTGTGCGTTTCAGCTCTAGGGCAATGTAGCACACCCAGAGCAGAAGTTCTACTTCAGCCAGATCAGGCCTGCAAAGAAACTGCGTTTCACAGGCCTTTGTAAGAGATGTTCCCGCTAGGTTGTAAGAGCACTGTGCAGAGCGAGCTGTTTCTTAGCTTCCCTAGGAGCTGGAAGCAAGATGCTTTGGGGCCTCTCTCCCCCTTTGGATACAAGGCAGGGCCTTGTGCGTTGAAGCTCTAGGACAATGTACAACACCCAGAGCATAAGTTGTACTTCAGCCAGATCAGGCCTACAAAGAAACTGCGTTTCACAGGCCTTTGTAAGAGATGTTCCCGGTGCTGTAAGAGCACAGTGCAGAGCGAGTTGTTTCTTAGCTTCCCATAGAGCTGGAAGCAAGATTCTTTAGGGCCTCTCTCCAGGTGGATACAAGGTATGGCCTTGTGCATGGAAGCTCTAGGGCAATGTAGCAGTCCCAGAGGAGAAGTTCTACTTCAGTCAGATCAGGCCTGCAAAGAAACTGCGTGTCACAGGCCTTTGTAAGAGATCTTCCCGGTAGGCTGTAAGAGCACTGTGCAGAGCGAGTTGTTTCTTAGCTTCCCAATGAGCTGGAAGAAAGATACTTTGGGGCCTCTCTTCCCCTTTGTAAACAAGGCTGGGCTTTGTGCCTTTCAGATCTAGGGCAATGTAGCACACCCAGAGCAGAAGTTCTACTTCAGCCAGATCAGGCCTGCAAAGGAACTGCGTTTCACAGGACTTTGTAAGAGAAGTTCACAGTAGGCTGTAATACCACTGTGCACAGCGAGTTTTTTCTTAGATTCCCAAAGAGCTGTAAGCAAGAAGCTTTGGGGCCCAAATCCCCCTTTGGAAAGAAGCCTGAACGTAGTGCCTTACAGCTCTAGGGCAATGTAGCACACCCAGAGCAGTAGTTCTACTTCAGCCAGATCAGGCCTGCAAAGAAACTGCATTTCACAGGCCTTTGTAAGAGATATTCCCGGTAGGCTGTAAGAGCTCAGTGCAGAGCGAGTTGTTTCTTAGCTTCTAAAAGAGCTGGAAGCAAGATGCTTTGGGGCCTCCCTACCCCTTTTGATACAAGACAGGGCTTTGTGCCTTGAAGCTCTAGGGCAATGAAGAACACCCAGAGCAGAAGTTATACTTCAGCCAGATCAGTACTGCAATGAAACTGCATTTCACAGGCCTTTGTAAGAGATGTTCCCGGTAGGCTGTAAGAGCACTGTGCAGAGCGAGTTGTTTCTTAGCCTCCCAAAGAGCTGGAAGCAAGATGCTTTTGGCCCAACTTGCCCTTTGGAAAGAAGACTGCACGTTGTGCCTTTCAGCTCTCAGGCAATGTAGCACACCCCGAGCGGAAGTTCTACTTAAGCCTGATCAGGCCTGCAAAGGAACAGCGTTTCACATGCCTTTGTAAGAGATGTTCTCGGTAGGCTGTAAGAGCACTGTGCACAGCGAGTTGTTTCTTAGCTTCCCAAAGAGCTGGAAGCAAGAAGCTTTGGGTCCCAACTCGCCCTTTGGAAAGAAGCCTGCACCTAGTGCCTTACAGCTCTAGGGCAATGTAGCACACCCAGAGCAGAAGTTCTACTTCAGCCAGATCAGGCCTGCAAAGAAACTGCGTTTCACAGGCCCTTGTAAGAGATGTTCCCGGTAGGCTGTAAGACCACTGAGCACAGCGAGTTGTTTCTTATCTTCCCATAGAGCTGAAAGCAAGATTCTTTAGGGCCTCTCTCCAGGTGGATACAAGGTATGACCTTGTGCATGGAAGCTCTAGGGCAATGTAGCACACCCAGAGGAGAAGTTCCACTTGAGTCAGATCAGGCCTGCAAAGAAACTGCGTGTCACAGGCCTTTGTAAGAGATGTTCCCGGTAGGCTGTAAGAGCACTGTCCACAGCGAGTTGTTTCTAAGCTTCCCGAAGAGCTGGAAGCAAGATGCTTTAGGGCCTCTCTCCAGTTTGGGTACAAGGCAGGGCCTTGTGCATGGAAGCTCTAGGGTAATGTAGCACACCCAGAGGAGAAGTTCTACTTCAGCCAGATCAGGCCTGCAAGGAAAATGCGTTTCACAGGACTTTGTAAGAGATGTTCCCTGTAGGCTGAAAGAGCACTGTGCAGAGCGAGTTGTTTCTTAGCTTCCCAAAGAGCTGGAAGCAAGATGCTTTGGGGCCCAACTCGCCCTTTGGAAAGAAGACTGCACGTTGTGCCTTTCAGCTCTAGGGCAATGTAGCACACCCAGAGCAGAAGTCCTACTTCAGCCAGATCAGGCCTGCAAAGAAACTGCGTTTCACAGGCCTTTGTAAGAGATGTTCCCGGTAGGCTGTGAGAGCACTGTGCAGAGCGAGTTGTTTCTTAGCTTCCCAAAGAGCTGGAAGCAAGATGCTCTGGGGCGTATCTCCGTCTTTGGAAATGATTCAGCACTTTGTGCCTTGGAGCTCTAGGGCAATGTAGCACACCCACAGCAGAAGTTCTACTTCAGCCAGATCATGCCTGCAAAGAAACTGCGTTTCACAGGCCTTTGTAAGAGATGTTCCCGCTGGGCTGTAAGAGCACTGTGCAGAGCGAACTGTTTCTTAGCTTCCCGAAGAGCTGGAAGCATGATGCTTTAGGGCCTCTCTCCAGTTTGGATACAAGGCAGGGCCTTGTGCATGGAAGCTCTAGGGCAGTGTACAACACCTAGAGCATAAGTTATACTTCAGGCAGATCAGGCCTGCAAAGGAACTGCGTTTCACAGGCCTTTGTAAGAGATGTTCTCGGTAGGCTGTAAGAGCACTGTGCAGAGCGAGTTGTTTCTTAGCTTCCCAAAGAGCTAGAAGCAAGATGCTTTGGGGTCTCCCTCCCCCTTTGGATTCAAGACTCGGCTTTGTGCCTTGAAGCTCCAGGGCAATGTAGAACACCCACAGCAGAAGTTCTACTTCAGCCAGATCAGGCCTGCAAAGAAACTGAGTTTCACAGGCCTTTTAAGAGATGTTCCCTGTAGGCTGTAAGAGCACTTAGCAGAGCGGTTTGTTTCTTAGCTTCCCAAAGAGCTGGAAGCAAGATACTTTGGGGCCTCTCTTCTCCTTTTAAACAAGGCTGGGCTTTGTGACTTTCAGATATAGGGCAATGTAGCACACCCAGAACAGAAGTTCTACTTCAGCCAGATCAGGCCTGCAAAGAAACTGCGTTTCACAGGCCTTTGTAAGAGATGTTCCCGGTAGGCTGTAAGAGCACTGTGCAGAGCGAGCTGTTTCTTAGCTTCCCAAAGAGCTGGAAGCAAGATGCTTTGGGGCCTCTCTCCCACTTTGGATACAAGGCAGTGCCTTGTGCGTTGAAGCTCTACGGCAATGAACAACACCCAGAGAATAAGTTCTACTTCAGCCAGATCAGGCCTGCAAAGGAACTGCGTTTCACAGGCCTTTGTAAGAGATGTTCCCGGTAGGCTGTAAGAGCACTGTGCAGAGCGAGTTGTCTCTTAGCTTCCCAAAGAGCTGGAAGCAAGATGCTTTGGGTCGTATCTCCGGCTTTGGAAATGATTCAGCACTTTGTGCCTTGGAGCTCTAGGGCAATGTAGCACACCCACAGCAGAAGTTCTACTTCAGCCAGATCAGGACTGCAAAGGAACTGCGTGTCGCAGGCCTTTGTAAGAGATGTTCCCGGTAGGCTGTGAGAGCCCTATGCAGAGCGAGTTGTTTCTTAGCTTCCCAAAGAGCTGGAAGGAGGATGCTTTAGGGCCTCTCTCCAGTTTGGATACAAGGCAGGGCCTTGTGCATGGAAGCTCTAGGGCAATGTACAACACCTAGAGCACAAGTTCTACTTCAGGCAGATCAGTCCTGCAAAGGAACTGCGTTTCACAGGCCTTTGTAAGTGATGTTCTCGGAAGGTTGTCAGAGCACTGTGAAGAGCGAGTTGTTTCTTAGCTTCCCAAAGAGCTGGAAGCAAGATGCTTTGGGGCCTCACTCCCCTTTTGGATACAAGACTGGCCTTTGTGCCTTGAAGCACTAGGGCAATGTAGAACACCCACAGCAGAAGTTTTACTTCAGCGAGATCAGGCCTGCAAAGAAACTGCGTTTCACAGGCCTTTGTAAGAGATGTTCCCAGTAGGCTGTAAGAGCACTGTGCAGAGCGAGCTGTTTCTTAGCTTCCCAAGGAGCTGGAAGCAAGATGCTTTGGGGCCTCTCTCCCCCTTTGGATACAAGGCAGGGCCTTGTGCGTTGAAGCTCTAGGGCAATGTACAACACCCAGAGCATAAGTTCTACTTCAGCCAGATCAGGCCTGCAAAGAAACTGCGTTTCACAGGCCTTTGTAAGAGATGTTCCCGGTAGGCTGTAAGAGCACTGTGCAGAGCGAGTTGTTTCTGAGCTCTCCAGAGAGCTGGAAGCAAGATGCTTTGGGGCGTATCTCCGTCTTTGGAAATGATTCAGCACTTTGTGCCTTGGAGCTCTAGGGCAATGTAGCACACCCACAGCAGAAGTTCTAATCCAGCCAGATCAGGAGTGCAAAGAAACTGCGTTTCACCGGCCTTTGTAAGAGATGTTCCCGGTAGACTGTAAGAGCACTGTGCAGACCAAGTTGTTTCTTAGCTTCCCGAAGAGTTGGAAGCAAGATGCATTAGGGCCTCTCTCCAGTTTGGATACAAGGCAGGGCCTTGTGCATGGAAGCTCTAGGGCAATGTACAACACCTAGAGCATAAGTTCTACTTCAGGCAGATCAGTCCTGCAAAGGAACTGCGTTTCACAGGCCTTTGTAAGAGATGTTCTCGGTAGGCTCTAAGAGCACTGTGCAGAGCGAGTTGTTTCTTAGCTTCCCAAAGAGCTGGAAGCAAGATGCTTTGGGGCCTCACTCCCCCTTTGGATACAAGACTGGGCTTTGTGTTTTGAAGCTCTAGGGCAAGGTAGAACACCCACAGCAGAAGTTTTACTTCAGCGAGATCAGGCCTGCAAAGAAACTGTGTTTCACAGGCATTTGTAAGAGATGTTCCTGGTAGGCTGTAAGAGAACTGTGCAGAGCGAGTTGTTTCTTAGCTTGCCTAAGAGCTGGAAGCAAGATGCTTTGGGGCGTATCACCATGTTTGGAAATGATTCAGCACTTTGTGCCTTGGAGCTCTAGGGCAATGTAGCACACCCAGAGCAGAAGTTCTACTTCAGCCAAATCAGGCCTGCAAGGGAACTGCGTTTCACAGGACTTTGTAAGTGATGTTCACAGTAGGCTGTAAGAGCACTGTGCAGAGTGAGTTGTTTCTTAGCTTCCCAAAGAGCTGGAAGCAAGATGATTTGGGGCCTCCCTCCCCCTTTGGATACAAGACTGGGCTTTGTGCCTTGAAGCTCTAGGGCAATGAAGAACACTCACAGCAGAAATTCTACTTCAACCAGATCACGCCTGCAAAGAAATTGCGTTTCACAGGCCTTTGGAAGAGATGTTCCTGGTAGGCTGTAAGGGCAATGACCACAGCGAGTTGTTTCATAGCTTCCCATAGAGCTGGAAGCAAGATTCTTTAGGGCCTCTCTCCAGGTGGATACAAGGTATGGCCTTGTGCATGGAAGCTCTAGGGCAATGTAGCACACCCAGAGGAGAAGTTCTACTTCAGTCAGATCAGGCCTGCAAAGAAAGTGCGAGTCACAGGCCTTTGTAAGTGATGTTCCCGGTAGGCTGTAAGAGCACTGTGCAGAGCGAGATGTTTCTTAGCTTCCCAAAGAGCTGGAAGCAAGATGCTTTGGGGCCTAACTCGCCCTTTGGAAAGAAGACTGCACATTGTGCCTTTCAGCTCTCGGGCAATGTAGCACACCCAGAGGAGAAGTTCTACTACAGCCAGATCAGGCCTGCAAAGAAACTGCGTTTCACAGGTCTTTGTAAGAGATGTTCCCTGTAGGCTGTAAGAGCACTGTGCAGTGTGAGTTGTTTCTTAGCTTCCCGAAGAGCTGGAAGCAAGATGCTTTAGGGCCTCTCTCCAGTTTGGATACAAGGCAGGGCCTTGTGCATGGAAGCTCTAGGGCAATGTACAACACCTAGAGCATAAGTTCTACTTCAGTCAGATCAGTCCTGCAAAGGAACTGCGTTTCACAGGCCTTTTTAAGAGATATTCTCGGCAGCCTGTAAGAGCACTGTGCAGAGCGAGTTGTTTCTTAGCTTCCCAAAGAGCTAGAAGCAAGATGCTTTGGGGTCTCACTCCCCCTTTGGATACAAGACTCGGCTTTGTGCTTTGAAGCTCTAGGGCAATGTAGAACACCCACAGCAGAAGTTCTACTTCAGCCAGATCAGGCCTGCAAAGAAACTGAGTTTCACAGGCCTTTTAAGAGATGTTCCCGGTAGGCTGTAAGAGCACTGAGCAGAGCGGTTTGTTTCTTAGCTTCCCAAAGAGCTGGAAGCAAGATGCTTTAGATCCCTACTCGCCCTTTGGATAGATGCCTGCACATTGTGCCTTTCAGCTGTAGGGCAATGTATCACACCCAGAGAAGAAGTTCTACTTCAGCCCGATCAGGCCTGCAAAGAAACTGCGTTTCACAGGCCTTTGTAAGAGATGTTCCCGGTAGGCTGTAAGAGCACTGTGCAGAGTGAGTTGTTTCTTAGATTCCCAAAGAGCTGCACGCAAGATGCCTTGGGGCATATCTCCGTCTTTGGAAATGATTCAGCACTTTGTGCCTTGGAGCTCTAGGGCAATTTTGCACACCCAGAGCAGAATTTCTACTTCACCCAGATCAGGCCTGCAAAGCAACTGCGTTTCACAGGCCTTTGTAAGAGATGTTTCTGGTAGGCTGTAAGAGCACTGTGCCGAGCGAGTTGTGTCTTAGCTTCCCAAAGGGCTGGAAGCAAGATGCTTTAGGGCCTATCTTACACTCTGGAAACAAGGCAGGGCTTTGTGCCTTGAAGCTCTATGACAATGTAGCTCTCCCACAGCAGAAGTTGTACTTCAGCTAGAAAAGGCCTGCAAAGGCATTGCGTTTCACAGGCCTTTGTAAGAGATGTTCCCAGTAGGCTGTAAGAGCACTGTGCAGAGCGAGCTGTTTCTTAGCTTCCCAAAGAGCTGGAAGCAAGATGCTGTGGGGCCCAACTCGCCCTTTGGAAAGAAGCCTGCACGTTGTGCGTTTCAGCTCTAGGGCAATGTAGCACACCCAGAGCAGAAGTTCTACTTCAGCCAGATCAGGCCTGCAAAGAAACTGCGTTTCACAGGCCTTTGTAAGAGATGTTCCCGCTAGGCTGTAAGAGCAGTGTGCAGAGCGAGCTGTTTCTTAGCTTCCCTAGGAGCTGGAAGCAAGATGCTTTGGGGCCTCTCTCCCCCTTTGGATACAAGGCAGGGCCTTGTGCGTTGAAGCTCTAGGACAATGTACAACACCCAGAGCATAAGTTGTACTTCAGCCAGATCAGGCCTACAAAGAAACTGCGTTTCACAGGCCTTTGTAAGAGATGTTCCCGGTGCTGTAAGAGCACAGTGCAGAGCGAGTTGTTTCTTAGCTTCCCATAGAGCTGGAAGCAAGATTCTTTAGGGCCTCTCTCCAGGTGGATACAAGGTATGGCCTTGTGCATGGAAGCTCTAGGGCAATGTAGCAGTGCCAGAGGAGAAGTTCTACTTCAGTCAGATCAGGCCTGCAAAGAAACTGCGTGTCACAGGCCTTTGTAAGAGATCTTCCCGGTAGGCTGTAAGAGCACTGTGCAGAGCGAGTTGTTTCTTAGCTTCCCAATGAGCTGGAAGCAAGATACTTTGGGGCCTCTCTTCCCCTTTGTAAACAAGGCTGGGCTTTGTGCCTTTCAGATCTAGGGCAATGTAGCACACCCAGAGCAGAAGTTCTACTTCAGCCAGATCAGGCCTGCAAAGAAATTGCGTTTCACAGGCCTTTGTAAGAGATGTTCCGGGTAGGCTGTAAGCGCACTGTGCACAGCGAGTTGTTTCTTAGCTTCCCAAAGAGCTGGAAGCAAGAAGATTTGGGGCCCAACTCGCCCTTTGGAAAGAAGCCTGCACGTTGTGCCTTTCAGCTCTAGGGCAATGTAGCACACCCAAAGCGGAAGTTCTACTTCAGCCAGATCAGGCCTGCAAAGAAACTGCGTTTCACAGGCCTTTGTAAGAGATGTTCCCGGTAGCCTGAAAGAGCACTGTGCAGAGCGAGTTGTTTCTTAGCTTCCCAAAGAGCTGGAAGCAAGATGCTTTGGGGCCTCACTCCCCCTTTGGATACAAGACTGGGCTTTGTGTTTTGAAGCTCTAGGGCAAGGTAGAACACCCACAGCAGAAGTTTTACTTCAGCGAGATCAGGCCTGCAAAGAAACTGTGTTTCACAGGCATTTGTAAGAGATGTTCCTGGTAGGCTGTAAGAGAACTGTGCAGAGCGAGTTGTTTCTTAGCTTGCCTAAGAGCTGGAAGCAAGATGCTTTGGGGCGTATCACCGTGTTTGGAAATGATTCAGCACTTTGTGCCTTGGAGCTCTAGGGCAATGTAGCACACCCAGAGCAGAAGTTCTACTTCAGCCAAATCAGACCTGCAAGGGAACTGCGTTTCACAGGACTTTGTAAGTGATGTTCACAGTAGGCTGTAAGAGCACTGTGCAGAGCGAGTTGTTTCTTAGCTTCCCAAAGAGCTGGAAGCAAGATGATTTGGGGCCTCCCTCCCCCTTTGGATACAAGACTGGGCTTTGTGCCTTGAAGCTCTAGGGCAATGAAGAACACCCACAGCAGAAGTTCTACTTCAACCAGATCACGCCTGCAAAGAAATTGCGTTTCACAGGCCTTTGGAAGAGATGTTCCCGGTAGGCTGTAAGAGCAATGACCACAGCGAGTTGTTTCATAGCTTCCCATAGAGCTGGAAGCAAGATTCTTTAGGGCCTCTCTCCAGGTGGATACAAGGTATGGCCTTGTGCATGGAAGCTCTAGGGCAATGTAGCACACCCAGAGGAGAAGTTCTACTTCAGTCAGATCAGGCCTGCAAAGAAAGTGCGAGTCACAGGCCTTTGTAAGAGATGTTCCCGGTAGGCTGTAAGAGCACTGTGCAGAGCGAGTTGTTTCTTAGCTTCCCAAAGAGCTAGAAGCAAGATGCTTTGGGGTCTCACTCCCCCTTTGGATACAAGACTCGGCTTTGTGCTTTTAAGCTCCAGGGCAATGTAGAACACCCACAGCAGAAGTTCTACTTCAGCCAGATCAGGCCTGCAAAGAAACTGAGTTTCACAGGCCTTTTAAGAGATGTTCCCGGTAGGCTGTAAGAGCACTGAGCAGAGCGGTTTGTTTCTTAGCTTCCCAAAGAGCTGGAAGCAAGATGCTTTAGATCCCTACTCGCCCTTTGGATAGATGCCTGCACATTGTGCCTTTCAGCTGTAGGGCAATGTATCACACCCAGAGAAGAAGTTCTACTTCAGCCCGATCAGGCCTGCAAAGAAACTGCGTTTCACAGGCCTTTGTAAGAGATGTTCCCGGTAGGCTGTAAGAGCACTGTGCAGAGTGAGTTGTTTCTTAGATTCCCAAAGAGCTGCACGCAAGATGCCTTGGGGCATATCTCCGTCTTTGGAAATGATTCAGCACTTTGTGCCTTGGAGCTCTAGGGCAATTTTGCACACCCAGAGCAGAATTTCTACTTCACCCAGATCAGGCCTGCAAAGCAACTGCGTTTCACAGGCCTTTGTAAGAGATGTTTCTGGTAGGCTGTAAGAGCACTGTGCCGAGCGAGTTGTGTCTTAGCTTCCCAAAGGGCTGGAAGCAAGATGCTTTAGGGCCTATCTTACACTCTGGAAACAAGGCAGGGCTTTGTGCCTTGAAGCTCTATGACAATGTAGCTCTCCCACAGCAGAAGTTGTACTTCAGCTAGAAAAGGCCTGCAAAGGCATTGCGTTTCACAGGCCTTTGTAAGAGATGTTCCCGGTAGGCTGTAAGAGCACTGTGCAGAGCGAGCTGTTTCTTAGCTTCCCAAGGAGCTGGAAGCAAGATGCTTTGGGGCCTCTCTCCCCCTTTGGATACAAGGCAGGGCCTTGTGCGTTGAAGCTCTAGGGCAATGTACAACACCCAGAGCATAAGTTCTACTTCAGCCAGATCAGGCCTGCAAAGAAACTGCGTTTCACAGGCCTTTGTAAGAGATGTTTCCGGTGCTGTAAGAGCACTGTGCAGAGGGAGTTGTTTCTTAGCTTCCCATAGAGCTGGAAGCAAGATTCTTTAGGGCCTCTCTCGAGGTGGATACAAGGCATGGCCTTGTGCATGGAAGCTCTAGGTCAATGTAGCACACCCAGAGGAGAAGTTCTACTTCAGTCAGATCAGGCCTTCAAAGAAACTGCGTGTCACAGGCCTTTGTAAGAGATGTTCCCGGTAGGCTGTAAGAGCACTGTGCAGAGCGAGTTGTTTCTTAGCTTCCCAAAGAGCTGGAAGCAAGATGCTTTTGGCCCAACTTGCCCTTTGGAAAGAAGACTGCACGTTGTGCCTTTCAGCTGTCGGGCAATGTAGCACACCCATAGCAGAAGTTCTACTTCAGCCAGATCAGGCCTGCAAAGAAACTGCGTTTCACAGGCCTTTGGAAGACATGTTCCCGGTAGGCTGTAAGAGCACTATGCACAGCGAGTTGTTTCTTAGCTTCCCAAAGAGCTGGAAGAAAGAATCTTTGGTGCCCAACTCGCCCTTTGGAAAGAAGCCTGCACGTTGTGCCTTTCAGCTGTAGGGCAATGTAGCACACCCAAATCACAAGTTCTACTTCAGCCAGATCAGGCCTGCAAAGAAACTGAGTTTCACAGGCCTTTGTAAGAGATGTTCCCGGTGGCTGTAAGAGCTCTGTGCAGAGCGAGTTGTTTCTTAGCTTCCTACAGAGCTGGAAGCTAGATGCTTTGGGCCCAACTGGCCCTTTGGAAAAAAGACTGCACGTTGTGCTTTTCAGATCTAGGGCAATGCAGCACACGCAGAGCAGAAGTTCTACTTCAGCCAGACCAGGCCTGCAAAGAAAGTGCGTTTCACAGGCATTTGTAAGATATGTTCCCAGTAGGCTGTAAGAGCACTGTGCAGAGCGAGTTGTTTCTTAGCTTCCCAAAGAGCTGGAAGCAAGATGCTGTGGGGCCCAACTCGCCCTTTGGAAAGAAGCCTGCACGTTGTGCGTTTCAGCTCTAGGGTAATGTAGCACACCCAGAGCAGAAGTTCTACTTCAGCCAGATCAGGCCTGCAAAGAAACTGCGTTTCACAGGCCTTTGTAAGAGATGTTCCCGCTAGGCTGTAAGAGCACTGTGCAGAGCGAGCTGTTTCTTAGCTTCCCTAGGAGCTGGAAGCAAGATGCTTTGGGGCCTCTCTCCCCCTTTGGATACAAGGCAGGGCCTTGTGCGTTGAAGCTCTAGGACAATGTACAACACCCAGAGCATAAGTTGTACTTCAGCCAGATCAGGCCTACAAAGAAACTGCGTTTCACAGGCCTTTGTAAGAGATGTTCCCGGTGCTGTAAGAGCACAGTGCAGAGCGAGTTGTTTCTTAGCTTCCCATAGAGCTGGAAGCAAGATTCTTTAGGGCCTCTCTCCAGGTGGATACAAGGTATGGCCTTGTGCATGGAAGCTCTAGGGCAATGTAGCAGTGCCAGAGGAGAAGTTCTACTTCAGTCAGATTAGGCCTGCAAAGAAACTGCGTTTCACAGGCCTTTGTAAGAGATCTTCCCGGTAGGCTGTAAGAGCACTGTGCAGAGCGAGTTGTTTCTTAGCTTCCCAATGAGCTGGAAGCAAGATACTTTGGGGCCTCTCTTCCCCTTTGTAAACAAGGCTGGGCTTTGTGCCTTTCAGATCTAGGGCAATGTAGCACACCCAGAGCAGAAGTTCTACTTCAGCCAGATCAGGCCTGCAAAGAAATTGCGTTTCACAGGCCTTTGTAAGAGATGTTCCGGGTAGGCTGTAAGCGCACTGTGCACAGCGAGTTGTTTCTTAGCTTCCCAAAGAGCTGGAAGCAAGAAGCTTTGGGGCCCAACTCGCCCTTTGGAAAGAAGCCTGCACGTTGTGCCTTTCAGCTCTAGGGCAATGTAGCACACCCAAAGCGGAAGTTCTACTTCAGCCAGATCAGGCCTGCAAAGAAACTGCGTTTCACAGGCCTTTGTAAGAGATGTTCCCGGTAGCCTGTAAGAGCACTGTGCAGAGCGAGTTGTTTCTTAGCTTCCCAAAGAGCTGGAAGCAAGATGCTTTGGGGCCTCACTCCCCCTTTGGATACAAGACTGGGCTTTGTGTTTTGAAGCTCTAGGGCAAGGTAGAACACCCACAGCAGAAGTTTTACTTCAGCGAGATCAGGCCTGCAAAGAAACTGTGTTTCACAGGCATTTGTAAGAGATGTTCCTGGTAGGCTGTAAGAGAACTGTGCAGAGCGAGTTGTTTCTTAGCTTGCCTAAGAGCTGGAAGCAAGATGCTTTGTGGCGTATCACCGTGTTTGGAAATGATTCAGCACTTTGTGCCTTGGAGCTCTAGGGCAATGTAGCACACCCAGAGCAGAAGTTCTACTTCAGCCAAATCAGGCCTGCAAGGGAACTGCGTTTCACAGGACTTTGTAAGTGATGTTCACAGTAGGCTGTAAGAGCACTGTGCAGAGCGAGTTGTTTCTTAGCTTCCCAAAGAGCTGGAAGCAAGATGATTTGGGGCCTCACTCCCCCTTTGGATACAAGACTGGGCTTTGTGCCTTGAAGCTCTGGGGCAATGAAGAACACCCACAGCAGAAGTTCTACTTCAACCAGATCACGCCTGCAAAGAAATTGCGTTTCACAGGCCTTTGGAAGAGATGTTCCCGGTAGGCTGTAAGAGCAATGACCACAGCGAGTTGTTTCATAGCTTCCCATAGAGCTGGAAGCAAGATTCTTTAGGGCCTCTCTCCAGGTGGATACAAGGTATGGCCTTGTGCATGGAAGCTCTAGGGCAATGTAGCACACCCAGAGGAGAAGTTCTACTTCAGTCAGATCAGGCCTGCAAAGAAAGTGCGAGTCACAGGCCTTTGTAAGAGATGTTCCCGGTAGGCTGTAAGAGCACTGTGCAGAGCGAGATGTTTCTTAGCTTCCCAAAGAGCTGGAAGCAAGATGCTTTGGGGCCTAACTCGCCCTTTGGAAAGAAGACTGCACATTGTGCCTTTCAGCTCTCGGGCAATGTAGCACACCCAGAGGAGAAGTTCTACTACAGCCAGATCAGGCCTGCAAAGAAACTGCGTTTCACAGGTCTTTGTAAGAGATGTTCCCTGTAGGCTGTAAGAGCACTGTGCAGTGTGAGTTGTTTCTTAGCTTCCCGAAGAGCTGGAAGCAAGATGCTTTAGGGCCTCTCTCCAGTTTGGATACAAGGCAGGGCCTTGTGCATGGAAGCTCTAGGGCAATGTACAACACCTAGAGCATAAGTTCTACTTCAGTCAGATCAGTCCTGCAAAGGAACTGCGTTTCACAGGCCTTTTTAAGAGATATTCTCGGCAGCCTGTAAGAGCACTGTGCAGAGCGAGTTGTTTCTTAGCTTCCCAAAGAGCTAGAAGCAAGATGCTTTGGGGTCTCACTCCCCCTTTGGATACAAGACTCGGCTTTGTGCTTTGAAGCTCTAGGGCAATGTAGAACACCCACAGCAGAAGTTCTACTTCAGCCAGATCAGGCCTGCAAAGAAACTGCGTTTCACAGGCCTTTTAAGAGATGTTCCCGGTAGGCTGTAAGAGCACTGAGCAGAGCGGTTTGTTTCTTAGCTTCCCAAAGAGCTGGAAGCAAGATGCTTTAGATCCCTACTCGCCCTTTGGATAGATGCCTGCACATTGTGCCTTTCAGCTGTAGGGCAATGTATCACACCCAGAGAAGAAGTTCTACTTCAGCCCGATCAGGCCTGCAAAGAAACTGCGTTTCACAGGCCTTTGTAAGAGATGTTCCCGGTAGGCTGTAAGAGCACTGTGCAGAGTGAGTTGTTTCTTAGATTCCCAAAGAGCTGCACGCAAGATGCCTTGGGGCATATCTCCGTCTTTGGAAATGATTCAGCACTTTGTGCCTTGGAGCTCTAGGGCAATTTTGCACACCCAGAGCAGAATTTCTACTTCACCCAGATCAGGCCTGCAAAGCAACTGCGTTTCACAGGCCTTTGTAAGAGATGTTTCTGGTAGGCTGTAAGAGCACTGTGCCGAGCGAGTTGTGTCTTAGCTTCCCAAAGGGCTGGAAGCAAGATGCTTTAGGGCCTATCTTACACTCTGGAAACAAGGCAGGGCTTTGTGCCTTGAAGCTCTATGACAATGTAGCTCTCCCACAGCAGAAGTTGTACTTCAGCTAGAAAAGGCCTGCAAAGGCATTGCGTTTCACAGGCCTTTGTAAGAGATGTTCCCGGTAGGCTGTAAGAGCACTGTGCAGAGCGAGCTGTTTCTTAGCTTCCCAAGGAGCTGGAAGCAAGATGCTTTGGGGCCTCTCTCCCCCTTTGGATACAAGGCAGGGCCTTGTGCGTTGAAGCTCTAGGGCAATGTACAACACCCAGAGCATAAGTTCTACTTCAGCCAGATCAGGCCTGCAAAGAAACTGCGTTTCACAGGCCTTTGTAAGAGATGTTTCCGGTGCTGTAAGAGCTCTGTGCAGAGCGAGTTGTTTCTTAGCTTCCTACAGAGCTGGAAGCTAGATGCTTTGGGCCCAACTGGCCCTTTGGAAAAAAGACTGCACGTTGTGCATTTCAGCTCTAGGGCAATGCAGCACACGCAGAGCAGAAGTTCTACTTCAGCCAGACCAGGCCTGCAAAGAAAGTGCGTTTCACAGGCCTTTGTAAGAGATGGTCACTGTAGGCTGTAAGAGCACTGTGCAGAGCGAGTTGTTTCTTAGCTTCCCAAAGAGCTGGAAGCAAGATGCTGTGGGGCCCAACTCGCCCTTTGGAAAGAAGCCTGCACGTTGTGCGTTTCAGCTCTAGGGCAATGTAGCACACCCAGAGCAGAAGTTCTACTTCAGCCAGATCAGGCCTGCAAAGAAACTGCGTTTCACAGGCCTTTGTAAGAGATGTTCCCGCTAGGCTGTAAGAGCACTGTGCAGAGCGAGCTGTTTCTTAGCTTCCCTAGGAGCTGGAAGCAAGATGCTTTGGGGCCTCTCTCCCCCTTTGGATGCAATTCAGGGCCTTGTGCGTTGAAGCTCTAGGACAATGTACAACACCCAGAGCATAAGTTGTACTTCAGCCAGATTCAGGCCTACAAAGAAACTGCGTTTCACAGGCCTTTGTAAGAGATGTTCCCGGTGCTGTAAGAGCACAGTGCAGAGCGAGTTGTTTCTTAGCTTCCCATAGAGCTGGAAGCAAGATTCTTTAGTGCCTCTCTCCAGGTGGATACAAGGTATGGCCTTGTGCATGGAAGCTCTAGGGCAATGTAGCAGTCCCAGAGGAGAAGTTCTACTTCAGTCAGATCAGGCCTTCAAAGAAACTGCGTGTCACAGGCCTTTGTAAGAGATCTTCCCGGTAGGCTGTAAGAGCACTGTGCAGAGCGAGTTGTTTCTTAGCTTCCCAATGAGCTGGAAGAAAGATACTTTGGGGCCTCTCTTCCCCTTTGTAAACAAGGCTGGGCTTTGTGCCTTTCAGATCTAGGGCAATGTAGCACACCCAGAGCAGAAGTTCTACTTCAGCCAGATCAGGCCTGCAAAGGAACTGCGTTTCACAGGACTTTGTAAGAGAAGTTCACAGTAGGCTGTAATACCACTGTGCACAGCGAGTTTTTTCTTAGATTCCCAAAGAGCTGGAAGCAAGAAGCTTTGGGGCCCAAATCCCCCTTTGGAAAGAAGCCTGAACGTAGTGCCTTACAGCTCTAGGGCAATGTAGCACACCCAGAGCAGTAGTTCTACTTCAGCCAGATCAGGCCTGCAAAGAAACTGCATTTCACAGGCCTTTGTAAGAGATATTCCCGGTAGGCTGTAAGAGCTCAGTGCAGAGCGAGTTGTTTCTTAGCTTCTAAAAGAGCTGGAAGCAAGATGCTTTGGGGCCTCCCTACCCCTTTTGATACAAGACAGGGCTTTGTGCCTTGAAGCTCTAGGGCAATGAAGAACACCCAGAGCAGAAGTTATACTTCAGCCAGATCAGTACTGCAATGAAACTGCATTTCACAGGCCTTTGTAAGAGATGTTCCCGGTAGGCTGTAGGAGCACTGTGCAGAGCGAGTTGTTTCTTAGCCTCCCAAAGAGCTGGAAGCAAGATGCTTTTGGCCCAACTTGCCCTTTGGAAAGAAGACTGCACATTGTGCCTTTCAGCTCTCAGGCAATGTAGCACACCCAGAGCGGAAGTTCTACTTAAGCCTGATCAGGCCTGCAAAGGAACAGCGTTTCACATGCCTTTGTAAGAGATGTTCTCGGTAGGCTGTAAGAGCACTGTGCACAGCGAGTTGTTTCTTAGCTTCCCAAAGAGCTGGAAGCAAGAAGCTTTGGGTCCTAACTCACCCTTTGGAAAGAAGCCTGCACCTAGTGCCTTACAGCTCTAGGGCAATGTAGCACACCCAGAGCAGAAGTTCTACTTCAGCCAGATCAGGCCTGCAAAGAAACTGCGTTTCACAGGCCCTTGTAAGAGATGTTCCCGGTAGGCTGTAAGACCACTGAGCACAGCGAGTTGTTTCTTATCTTCCCATAGAGCTGAAAGCAAGATTCTTTAGGGCCTCTCTCCAGGTGGATACAAGGTATGACCTTGTGCATGGAAGCTCTAGGGCAATGTAGCACACCCAGAGGAGAAGTTCCACTTGAGTCAGATCAGGCCTGCAAAGAAACTGCGTGTCACAGGCCTTTGTAAGAGATGTTCCCGGTAGGCTGTAAGAGCACTGTCCACAGCGAGTTGTTTCTAAGCTTCCCGAAGAGCTGGAAGCAAGATGCTTTAGGGCCTCTCTCCAGTTTGGGTACAAGGCAGGGCCTTGTGCATGGAAGCTCTAGGGTAATGTAGCACACCCAGAGGAGAAGTTCTACTTCAGCCAGATCAGGCCTGCAAGGAAAATGCGTTTCACAGGACTTTGTAAGAGATGTTCCCTGTAGGCTGTAAGAGCACTGTGCAGAGCGAGTTGTTTCTTAGCTTCCCAAAGAGCTGGAAGCAAGATGCTTTGGGGCCCAACTCGCCCTTTGGAAAGAAGACTGCACGTTGTGCCTTTCAGCTCTAGGGCAATGTAGCACATCCAGAGCAGAAGTCCTACTTCAGCCAGATCAGGCCTGCAAAGAAACTGCGTTTCACAGGCCTTTGTAAGAGATGTTCCCGGTAGGCTGTGAGAGCACTGTGCAGAGCGAGTTGTTTCTTAGCTTCCCAAAGAGCTGGAAGCAAGATGCTCTGGGGCGTATCTCCGTCTTTGGAAATGATTCAGCACTGTGTGCCTTGGAGCTCTAGGGCAATGTAGCACACCCACAGCAGAAGTTCTACTTCAGCCAGATCATGCCTGCAAAGAAACTGCGTTTCACAGGCCTTTGTAAGAGATGTTCCCGCTGGGCTGTAAGAGCACTGTGCAGAGCGAACTGTTTCTTAGCTTCCCGAAGAGCTGGAAGCATGATGCTTTAGGGCCTCTCTCCAGTTTGGATACAAGGCAGGGCCTTGTGCATGGAAGCTCTAGGGCAGTGTACAACACGTAGAGCATAAGTTATACTTCAGGCAGATCAGGCCTGCAAAGGAACTGCGTTTCACAGGCCTTTGTAAGAGATGTTCTCGGTAGGCTGTAAGAGCACTGTGCAGAGCGAGTTGTTTCTTAGCTTCCCAAAGAGCTAGAAGCAAGATGCTTTGGGGTCTCCCTCCCCCTTTGGATTCAAGACTCGGCTTTGTGCCTTGAAGCTCCAGGGCAATGTAGAACACCCACAGCAGAAGTTCTACTTCAGCCAGATCAGGCCTGCAAAGAAACTGAGTTTCACAGGCCTTTTAAGAGATGTTCCCTGTAGGCTGTAAGAGCACTTAGCAGAGCGGTTTGTTTCTTAGCTTCCCAAAGAGCTGGAAGCAAGATACTTTGGGGCCTCTCTTCTCCTTTTAAACAAGGCTGGGCTTTGTGACTTTCAGATATAGGGCAATGTAGCACACCCAGAACAGAAGTTCTACTTCAGCCAGATCAGGCCTGCAAAGAAACTGCGTTTCACAGGCCTTTGTAAGAGATGTTCCCGGTAGGCTGTAAGAGCACTGTGCAGAGCGAGTTGATTCTTAGCTTCCCAAAGAGCTGGAAACAAGATGGTTTGGGGCCTCTCTCCGTCTATGGAAATAATGCAGCACTTTGTGCCTTCGAGCTCTAGGGCAATGTAGCACACTCAGAGCAGAAGTTCTACTTCAGCCAGATCAGGCCTGCAAGAAACTGCATTTCACAGGCCTTTGTAAGAGATGTTCCCGGTAGGCTGTAAGACCACTGTGCAGAGCGAGCTGTTTCTTAGCTTCCCAAAGAGCTGGAAGCAAGATGCTTTGGGGCCTCTCTCCCACTTTGGATACAAGGCAGGGCCTTGTGCGTTGAAGCTCTACGGCAATGAACAACACCCAGAGAATAAGTTCTACTTCAGCCAGATCAGGCCTGCAAAGGAACTGCGTTTCACAGGCCTTTGTAAGAGATGTTCCCGGTAGGCTGTAAGAGCACTGTGCAGAGCGAGTTGTTTCTTAGCTTCCCAAAGAGCTGGAAGCAAGATGCTTTGGGGCCTCTCTTCTCCTTTTAAACAAGGCTGGGCTTTGTTCCTTTCAGATATAGGGCAATGTAGCACACCCAGAGGAGAAGTTCTACTTCAGACAGATCAGGCCTGCAAGGAAACTGCGTTTCACAGGACTTTGTAAGAGATGTTCCCGGTAGGCTGTAAGAGCACTGTGCAGAGCGAGTTGTTTCTTAGCTTCCCAAAGAGCTGGAAGCAAGATGCTTTGGGTCGTATCTCCGGCTTTGGAAATGATTCAGCACTTTGTGCCTTGGAGCTCTAGGGCAATGTAGCACACCCACAGCAAAGTTCTACTTCAGCCAGATCAGGACTGCAAAGGAACTGCGTGTCGCAGGCCTTTGTAAGAGATGTTCCCGGTAGGCTGTGAGAGCCCTGTGCAGAGCGAGTTGTTTCTTAGCTTCCCAAAGAGCTGGAAGCAGGATGCTTTAGGGCCTCTCTACAGTTTGGATACAAGGCAGGGCCTTGTGCATGGAAGCTCTAGGGCAATGTACAACACCTAGAGCACAAGTTCTACTTCAGGCAGATCAGTCCTGCAAAGGAACTGCGTTTCACAGGCCTTTGTAAGTGATGTTCTCGGAAGGTTGTCAGAGCACTGTGAAGAGCGAGTTGTTTCTTAGCTTCCCAAAGAGCTGGAAGCAAGATGCTTTGGGGCCTCACTCCCCTTTTGGATACAAGACTGGCCTTTGTGCCTTGAAGCACTAGGGCAATGTAGAACACCCACAGCAGAAGTTTTACTTCAGCGAGATCAGGCCTGCAAAGAAACTGCGTTTCACAGGCCTTTGTAAGAGATGTTCCCAGTAGGCTGTAAGAGCACTGTGCAGAGCGAGCTGTTTCTTAGCTTCCCAAGGAGCTGGAAGCAAGATGCTTTGGGGCCTCTCTCCCCCTTTGGATACAAGGCAGGGCCTTGTGCGTTGAAGCTCTAGGGCAATGTACAACACCCAGAGCATAAGTTCTACTTCAGCCAGATCAGGCCTGCAAAGAAACTGCGTTTCACAGGCCTTTGTAAGAGATGTTCCCGGTAGGCTGTAAGAGCACTGTGCAGAGCGAGTTGTTTCTGAGCTCTCCAGAGAGCTGGAAGCAAGATGCTTTGGGGCGTATCTCCGTCTTTGGAAATGATTCAGCACTTTGTGCCTTGGAGCTCTAGGGCAATGTAGCACACCCACAGCAGAAGTTCTAATCCAGCCAGATCAGGAGTGCAAAGAAACTGCGTTTCACCGGCCTTTGTAAGAGATGTTCCCGGTAGACTGTAAGAGCACTGTGCAGACCAAGTTGTTTCTTAGCTTCCCGAAGAGTTGGAAGCAAGATGCATTAGGGCCTCTCTCCAGTTTGGATACAAGGCAGGGCCTTGTGCATGGAAGCTCTAGGGCAATGTACAACACCTAGAGCATAAGTTCTACTTCAGGCAGATCAGTCCTGCAAAGGAACTGCGTTTCACAGGCCTTTGTAAGAGATGTTCTCGGTAGGCTCTAAGAGCACTGTGCAGAGCGAGTTGTTTCTTAGCTTCCCAAAGAGCTGGAAGCAAGATGCTTTGGGGCCTCACTCCCCCTTTGGATACAAGACTGGGCTTTGTGTTTTGAAGCTCTAGGGCAAGGTAGAACACCCACAGCAGAAGTTTTACTTCAGCGAGATCAGGCCTGCAAAGAAACTGTGTTTCACAGGCATTTGTAAGAGATGTTCCTGGTAGGCTGTAAGAGAACTGTGCAGAGCGAGTTGTTTCTTAGCTTGCCTAAGAGCTGGAAGCAAGATGCTTTGGGGCGTATCACCGTGTTTGGAAATGTTTCAGCACTTTGTGCCTTGGAGCTCTAGGGCAATGTAGCACACCCAGAGCAGAAGTTCTACTTCAGCCAAATCAGGCCTGCAAGGGAACTGCGTTTCACAGGACTTTGTAAGTGATGTTCCCGGTAGTCTGTAAGAGCAATGACCACAGCGAGTTGTTTCATAGCTTCCCATAGAGCTGGAAGCAAGATTCTTTAGGGCCTCTCTCCAGGTGGATACAAGGTATGGCCTTGTGCATGGAAGCTCTAGGGCAATGTAGCACACCCAGAGGAGAAGTTCTACTTCAGTCAGATCAGGCCTGCAAAGAAAGTGCGAGTCACAGGCCTTTGTAAGAGATGTTCCCGGTAGGCTGTAAGAGCACTGTGCAGAGCGAGATGTTTCTTAGCTTCCCAAAGAGCTGGAAGCAAGATGCTTTGGGGCCTAACTCGCCCTTTGGAAAGAAGACTGCACATTGTGCCTTTCAGCTCTCGGGCAATGTAGCACACCCAGAGGAGAAGTTCTACTACAGCCAGATCAGGCCTGCAAAGAAACTGCGTTTCACAGGTCTTTGTAAGAGATGTTCCCTGTAGGCTGTAAGAGCACTGTGCAGTGTGAGTTGTTTCTTAGCTTCCCGAAGAGCTGGAAGCAAGATGCTTTAGGGCCTCTCTCCAGTTTGGATACAAGGCAGGGCCTTGTGCATGGAAGCTCTAGGGCAATGTACAACACCTAGAGCATAAGTTCTACTTCAGTCAGATCAGTCCTGCAAAGGAACTGCGTTTCACAGGCCTTTTTAAGAGATATTCTCGGCAGCCTGTAAGAGCACTGTGCAGAGCGAGTTGTTTCTTAGCTTCCCAAAGAGCTAGAAGCAAGATGCTTTGG
Organism: Equus caballus; assembly: GCF_041296265.1. NCBI lineage: Eukaryota > Metazoa > Chordata > Mammalia > Perissodactyla > Equidae > Equus > Equus caballus. The sequence continues at coordinate 68,993,247 of NC_091684.1, forward strand.
GGTCTCACTCCCCCTTTGGATACAAGACTCGGCTTTGTGCTTTGAAGCTCTAGGGCAATGTAGAACACCCACAGCAGAAGTTCTACTTCAGCCAGATCAGGCCTGCAAAGAAACTGCGTTTCACAGGCCTTTTAAGAGATGTTCCCGGTAGGCTGTAAGAGCACTGAGCAGAGCGGTTTGTTTCTTAGCTTCCCAAAGAGCTGGAAGCAAGATGCTTTAGATCCCTACTCGCCCTTTGGATAGATGCCTGCACATTGTGCCTTTCAGCTGTAGGGCAATGTATCACACCCAGAGAAGAAGTTCTACTTCAGCCCGATCAGGCCTGCAAAGAAACTGCGTTTCACAGGCCTTTGTAAGAGATGTTCCCGGTAGGCTGTAAGAGCACTGTGCAGAGTGAGTTGTTTCTTAGATTCCCAAAGAGCTGCACGCAAGATGCCTTGGGGCATATCTCCGTCTTTGGAAATGATTCAGCACTTTGTGCCTTGGAGCTCTAGGGCAATTTTGCACACCCAGAGCAGAATTTCTACTTCACCCAGATCAGGCCTGCAAAGCAACTGCGTTTCACAGGCCTTTGTAAGAGATGTTTCTGGTAGGCTGTAAGAGCACTGTGCCGAGCGAGTTGTGTCTTAGCTTCCCAAAGGGCTGGAAGCAAGATGCTTTAGGGCCTATCTTACACTCTGGAAACAAGGCAGGGCTTTGTGCCTTGAAGCTCTATGACAATGTAGCTCTCCCACAGCAGAAGTTGTACTTCAGCTAGAAAAGGCCTGCAAAGGCATTGCGTTTCACAGGCCTTTGTAAGAGATGTTCCCAGTAGGCTGTAAGAGCACTGTGCAGAGCGAGCTGTTTCTTAGCTTCCCAAAGAGCTGGAAGCAAGATGCTGTGGGGCCCAACTCGCCCTTTGGAAAGAAGCCTGCACGTTGTGCGTTTCAGCTCTAGGGCAATGTAGCACACCCAGAGCAGAAGTTCTACTTCAGCCAGATCAGGCCTGCAAAGAAACTGCGTTTCACAGGCCTTTGTAAGAGATGTTCCCGCTAGGTTGTAAGAGCACTGTGCAGAGCGAGCTGTTTCTTAGCTTCCCTAGGAGCTGGAAGCAAGATGCTTTGGGGCCTCTCTCCCCCTTTGGATACAAGGCAGGGCCTTGTGCGTTGAAGCTCTAGGACAATGTACAACACCCAGAGCATAAGTTGTACTTCAGCCAGATCAGGCCTACAAAGAAACTGCGTTTCACAGGCCTTTGTAAGAGATGTTCCCGGTGCTGTAAGAGCACAGTGCAGAGCGAGTTGTTTCTTAGCTTCCCATAGAGCTGGAAGCAAGATTCTTTAGGGCCTCTCTCCAGGTGGATACAAGGTATGGCCTTGTGCATGGAAGCTCTAGGGCAATGTAGCAGTCCCAGAGGAGAAGTTCTACTTCAGTCAGATCAGGCCTGCAAAGAAACTGCGTGTCACAGGCCTTTGTAAGAGATCTTCCCGGTAGGCTGTAAGAGCACTGTGCAGAGCGAGTTGTTTCTTAGCTTCCCAATGAGCTGGAAGAAAGATACTTTGGGGCCTCTCTTCCCCTTTGTAAACAAGGCTGGGCTTTGTGCCTTTCAGATCTAGGGCAATGTAGCACACCCAGAGCAGAAGTTCTACTTCAGCCAGATCAGGCCTGCAAAGGAACTGCGTTTCACAGGACTTTGTAAGAGAAGTTCACAGTAGGCTGTAATACCACTGTGCACAGCGAGTTTTTTCTTAGATTCCCAAAGAGCTGGAAGCAAGAAGCTTTGGGGCCCAAATCCCCCTTTGGAAAGAAGCCTGAACGTAGTGCCTTACAGCTCTAGGGCAATGTAGCACACCCAGAGCAGTAGTTCTACTTCAGCCAGATCAGGCCTGCAAAGAAACTGCATTTCACAGGCCTTTGTAAGAGATATTCCCGGTAGGCTGTAAGAGCTCAGTGCAGAGCGAGTTGTTTCTTAGCTTCTAAAAGAGCTGGAAGCAAGATGCTTTGGGGCCTCCCTACCCCTTTTGATACAAGACAGGGCTTTGTGCCTTGAAGCTCTAGGGCAATGAAGAACACCCAGAGCAGAAGTTATACTTCAGCCAGATCAGTACTGCAATGAAACTGCATTTCACAGGCCTTTGTAAGAGATGTTCCCGGTAGGCTGTAAGAGCACTGTGCAGAGCGAGTTGTTTCTTAGCCTCCCAAAGAGCTGGAAGCAAGATGCTTTTGGCCCAACTTGCCCTTTGGAAAGAAGACTGCACGTTGTGCCTTTCAGCTCTCAGGCAATGTAGCACACCCCGAGCGGAAGTTCTACTTAAGCCTGATCAGGCCTGCAAAGGAACAGCGTTTCACATGCCTTTGTAAGAGATGTTCTCGGTAGGCTGTAAGAGCACTGTGCACAGCGAGTTGTTTCTTAGCTTCCCAAAGAGCTGGAAGCAAGAAGCTTTGGGTCCCAACTCGCCCTTTGGAAAGAAGCCTGCACCTAGTGCCTTACAGCTCTAGGGCAATGTAGCACACCCAGAGCAGAAGTTCTACTTCAGCCAGATCAGGCCTGCAAAGAAACTGCGTTTCACAGGCCCTTGTAAGAGATGTTCCCGGTAGGCTGTAAGACCACTGAGCACAGCGAGTTGTTTCTTATCTTCCCATAGAGCTGAAAGCAAGATTCTTTAGGGCCTCTCTCCAGGTGGATACAAGGTATGACCTTGTGCATGGAAGCTCTAGGGCAATGTAGCACACCCAGAGGAGAAGTTCCACTTGAGTCAGATCAGGCCTGCAAAGAAACTGCGTGTCACAGGCCTTTGTAAGAGATGTTCCCGGTAGGCTGTAAGAGCACTGTCCACAGCGAGTTGTTTCTAAGCTTCCCGAAGAGCTGGAAGCAAGATGCTTTAGGGCCTCTCTCCAGTTTGGGTACAAGGCAGGGCCTTGTGCATGGAAGCTCTAGGGTAATGTAGCACACCCAGAGGAGAAGTTCTACTTCAGCCAGATCAGGCCTGCAAGGAAAATGCGTTTCACAGGACTTTGTAAGAGATGTTCCCTGTAGGCTGAAAGAGCACTGTGCAGAGCGAGTTGTTTCTTAGCTTCCCAAAGAGCTGGAAGCAAGATGCTTTGGGGCCCAACTCGCCCTTTGGAAAGAAGACTGCACGTTGTGCCTTTCAGCTCTAGGGCAATGTAGCACACCCAGAGCAGAAGTCCTACTTCAGCCAGATCAGGCCTGCAAAGAAACTGCGTTTCACAGGCCTTTGTAAGAGATGTTCCCGGTAGGCTGTGAGAGCACTGTGCAGAGCGAGTTGTTTCTTAGCTTCCCAAAGAGCTGGAAGCAAGATGCTCTGGGGCGTATCTCCGTCTTTGGAAATGATTCAGCACTTTGTGCCTTGGAGCTCTAGGGCAATGTAGCACACCCACAGCAGAAGTTCTACTTCAGCCAGATCATGCCTGCAAAGAAACTGCGTTTCACAGGCCTTTGTAAGAGATGTTCCCGCTGGGCTGTAAGAGCACTGTGCAGAGCGAACTGTTTCTTAGCTTCCCGAAGAGCTGGAAGCATGATGCTTTAGGGCCTCTCTCCAGTTTGGATACAAGGCAGGGCCTTGTGCATGGAAGCTCTAGGGCAGTGTACAACACCTAGAGCATAAGTTATACTTCAGGCAGATCAGGCCTGCAAAGGAACTGCGTTTCACAGGCCTTTGTAAGAGATGTTCTCGGTAGGCTGTAAGAGCACTGTGCAGAGCGAGTTGTTTCTTAGCTTCCCAAAGAGCTAGAAGCAAGATGCTTTGGGGTCTCCCTCCCCCTTTGGATTCAAGACTCGGCTTTGTGCCTTGAAGCTCCAGGGCAATGTAGAACACCCACAGCAGAAGTTCTACTTCAGCCAGATCAGGCCTGCAAAGAAACTGAGTTTCACAGGCCTTTTAAGAGATGTTCCCTGTAGGCTGTAAGAGCACTTAGCAGAGCGGTTTGTTTCTTAGCTTCCCAAAGAGCTGGAAGCAAGATACTTTGGGGCCTCTCTTCTCCTTTTAAACAAGGCTGGGCTTTGTGACTTTCAGATATAGGGCAATGTAGCACACCCAGAACAGAAGTTCTACTTCAGCCAGATCAGGCCTGCAAAGAAACTGCGTTTCACAGGCCTTTGTAAGAGATGTTCCCGGTAGGCTGTAAGAGCACTGTGCAGAGCGAGCTGTTTCTTAGCTTCCCAAAGAGCTGGAAGCAAGATGCTTTGGGGCCTCTCTCCCACTTTGGATACAAGGCAGTGCCTTGTGCGTTGAAGCTCTACGGCAATGAACAACACCCAGAGAATAAGTTCTACTTCAGCCAGATCAGGCCTGCAAAGGAACTGCGTTTCACAGGCCTTTGTAAGAGATGTTCCCGGTAGGCTGTAAGAGCACTGTGCAGAGCGAGTTGTCTCTTAGCTTCCCAAAGAGCTGGAAGCAAGATGCTTTGGGTCGTATCTCCGGCTTTGGAAATGATTCAGCACTTTGTGCCTTGGAGCTCTAGGGCAATGTAGCACACCCACAGCAGAAGTTCTACTTCAGCCAGATCAGGACTGCAAAGGAACTGCGTGTCGCAGGCCTTTGTAAGAGATGTTCCCGGTAGGCTGTGAGAGCCCTATGCAGAGCGAGTTGTTTCTTAGCTTCCCAAAGAGCTGGAAGGAGGATGCTTTAGGGCCTCTCTCCAGTTTGGATACAAGGCAGGGCCTTGTGCATGGAAGCTCTAGGGCAATGTACAACACCTAGAGCACAAGTTCTACTTCAGGCAGATCAGTCCTGCAAAGGAACTGCGTTTCACAGGCCTTTGTAAGTGATGTTCTCGGAAGGTTGTCAGAGCACTGTGAAGAGCGAGTTGTTTCTTAGCTTCCCAAAGAGCTGGAAGCAAGATGCTTTGGGGCCTCACTCCCCTTTTGGATACAAGACTGGCCTTTGTGCCTTGAAGCACTAGGGCAATGTAGAACACCCACAGCAGAAGTTTTACTTCAGCGAGATCAGGCCTGCAAAGAAACTGCGTTTCACAGGCCTTTGTAAGAGATGTTCCCAGTAGGCTGTAAGAGCACTGTGCAGAGCGAGCTGTTTCTTAGCTTCCCAAGGAGCTGGAAGCAAGATGCTTTGGGGCCTCTCTCCCCCTTTGGATACAAGGCAGGGCCTTGTGCGTTGAAGCTCTAGGGCAATGTACAACACCCAGAGCATAAGTTCTACTTCAGCCAGATCAGGCCTGCAAAGAAACTGCGTTTCACAGGCCTTTGTAAGAGATGTTCCCGGTAGGCTGTAAGAGCACTGTGCAGAGCGAGTTGTTTCTGAGCTCTCCAGAGAGCTGGAAGCAAGATGCTTTGGGGCGTATCTCCGTCTTTGGAAATGATTCAGCACTTTGTGCCTTGGAGCTCTAGGGCAATGTAGCACACCCACAGCAGAAGTTCTAATCCAGCCAGATCAGGAGTGCAAAGAAACTGCGTTTCACCGGCCTTTGTAAGAGATGTTCCCGGTAGACTGTAAGAGCACTGTGCAGACCAAGTTTTTTCTTAGCTTCCCGAAGAGTTGGAAGCAAGATGCATTAGGGCCTCTCTCCAGTTTGGATACAAGGCAGGGCCTTGTGCATGGAAGCTCTAGGGCAATGTACAACACCTAGAGCATAAGTTCTACTTCAGGCAGATCAGTCCTGCAAAGGAACTGCGTTTCACAGGCCTTTGTAAGAGATGTTCTCGGTAGGCTCTAAGAGCACTGTGCAGAGCGAGTTGTTTCTTAGCTTCCCAAAGAGCTGGAAGCAAGATGCTTTGGGGCCTCACTCCCCCTTTGGATACAAGACTGGGCTTTGTGTTTTGAAGCTCTAGGGCAAGGTAGAACACCCACAGCAGAAGTTTTACTTCAGCGAGATCAGGCCTGCAAAGAAACTGTGTTTCACAGGCATTTGTAAGAGATGTTCCTGGTAGGCTGTAAGAGAACTGTGCAGAGCGAGTTGTTTCTTAGCTTGCCTAAGAGCTGGAAGCAAGATGCTTTGGGGCGTATCACCGTGTTTGGAAATGATTCAGCACTTTGTGCCTTGGAGCTCTAGGGCAATGTAGCACACCCAGAGCAGAAGTTCTACTTCAGCCAAATCAGGCCTGCAAGGGAACTGCGTTTCACAGGACTTTGTAAGTGATGTTCACAGTAGGCTGTAAGAGCACTGTGCAGAGTGAGTTGTTTCTTAGCTTCCCAAAGAGCTGGAAGCAAGATGATTTGGGGCCTCCCTCCCCCTTTGGATACAAGACTGGGCTTTGTGCCTTGAAGCTCTAGGGCAATGAAGAACACTCACAGCAGAAGTTCTACTTCAACCAGATCACGCCTGCAAAGAAATTGCGTTTCACAGGCCTTTGGAAGAGATGTTCCTGGTAGGCTGTAAGGGCAATGACCACAGCGAGTTGTTTCATAGCTTCCCATAGAGCTGGAAGCAAGATTCTTTAGGGCCTCTCTCCAGGTGGATACAAGGTATGGCCTTGTGCATGGAAGCTCTAGGGCAATGTAGCACACCCAGAGGAGAAGTTCTACTTCAGTCAGATCAGGCCTGCAAAGAAAGTGCGAGTCACAGGCCTTTGTAAGTGATGTTCCCGGTAGGCTGTAAGAGCACTGTGCAGAGCGAGATGTTTCTTAGCTTCCCAAAGAGCTGGAAGCAAGATGCTTTGGGGCCTAACTCGCCCTTTGGAAAGAAGACTGCACATTGTGCCTTTCAGCTCTCGGGCAATGTAGCACACCCAGAGGAGAAGTTCTACTACAGCCAGATCAGGCCTGCAAAGAAACTGCGTTTCACAGGTCTTTGTAAGAGATGTTCCCTGTAGGCTGTAAGAGCACTGTGCAGTGTGAGTTGTTTCTTAGCTTCCCGAAGAGCTGGAAGCAAGATGCTTTAGGGCCTCTCTCCAGTTTGGATACAAGGCAGGGCCTTGTGCATGGAAGCTCTAGGGCAATGTACAACACCTAGAGCATAAGTTCTACTTCAGTCAGATCAGTCCTGCAAAGGAACTGCGTTTCACAGGCCTTTTTAAGAGATATTCTCGGCAGCCTGTAAGAGCACTGTGCAGAGCGAGTTGTTTCTTAGCTTCCCAAAGAGCTAGAAGCAAGATGCTTTGGGGTCTCACTCCCCCTTTGGATACAAGACTCGGCTTTGTGCTTTGAAGCTCTAGGGCAATGTAGAACACCCACAGCAGAAGTTCTACTTCAGCCAGATCAGGCCTGCAAAGAAACTGAGTTTCACAGGCCTTTTAAGAGATGTTCCCGGTAGGCTGTAAGAGCACTGAGCAGAGCGGTTTGTTTCTTAGCTTCCCAAAGAGCTGGAAGCAAGATGCTTTAGATCCCTACTCGCCCTTTGGATAGATGCCTGCACATTGTGCCTTTCAGCTGTAGGGCAATGTATCACACCCAGAGAAGAAGTTCTACTTCAGCCCGATCAGGCCTGCAAAGAAACTGCGTTTCACAGGCCTTTGTAAGAGATGTTCCCGGTAGGCTGTAAGAGCACTGTGCAGAGTGAGTTGTTTCTTAGATTCCCAAAGAGCTGCACGCAAGATGCCTTGGGGCATATCTCCGTCTTTGGAAATGATTCAGCACTTTGTGCCTTGGAGCTCTAGGGCAATTTTGCACACCCAGAGCAGAATTTCTACTTCACCCAGATCAGGCCTGCAAAGCAACTGCGTTTCACAGGCCTTTGTAAGAGATGTTTCTGGTAGGCTGTAAGAGCACTGTGCCGAGCGAGTTGTGTCTTAGCTTCCCAAAGGGCTGGAAGCAAGATGCTTTAGGGCCTATCTTACACTCTGGAAACAAGGCAGGGCTTTGTGCCTTGAAGCTCTATGACAATGTAGCTCTCCCACAGCAGAAGTTGTACTTCAGCTAGAAAAGGCCTGCAAAGGCATTGCGTTTCACAGGCCTTTGTAAGAGATGTTCCCAGTAGGCTGTAAGAGCACTGTGCAGAGCGAGCTGTTTCTTAGCTTCCCAAAGAGCTGGAAGCAAGATGCTGTGGGGCCCAACTCGCCCTTTGGAAAGAAGCCTGCACGTTGTGCGTTTCAGCTCTAGGGCAATGTAGCACACCCAGAGCAGAAGTTCTACTTCAGCCAGATCAGGCCTGCAAAGAAACTGCGTTTCACAGGCCTTTGTAAGAGATGTTCCCGCTAGGCTGTAAGAGCAGTGTGCAGAGCGAGCTGTTTCTTAGCTTCCCTAGGAGCTGGAAGCAAGATGCTTTGGGGCCTCTCTCCCCCTTTGGATACAAGGCAGGGCCTTGTGCGTTGAAGCTCTAGGACAATGTACAACACCCAGAGCATAAGTTGTACTTCAGCCAGATCAGGCCTACAAAGAAACTGCGTTTCACAGGCCTTTGTAAGAGATGTTCCCGGTGCTGTAAGAGCACAGTGCAGAGCGAGTTGTTTCTTAGCTTCCCATAGAGCTGGAAGCAAGATTCTTTAGGGCCTCTCTCCAGGTGGATACAAGGTATGGCCTTGTGCATGGAAGCTCTAGGGCAATGTAGCAGTGCCAGAGGAGAAGTTCTACTTCAGTCAGATCAGGCCTGCAAAGAAACTGCGTGTCACAGGCCTTTGTAAGAGATCTTCCCGGTAGGCTGTAAGAGCACTGTGCAGAGCGAGTTGTTTCTTAGCTTCCCAATGAGCTGGAAGCAAGATACTTTGGGGCCTCTCTTCCCCTTTGTAAACAAGGCTGGGCTTTGTGCCTTTCAGATCTAGGGCAATGTAGCACACCCAGAGCAGAAGTTCTACTTCAGCCAGATCAGGCCTGCAAAGAAATTGCGTTTCACAGGCCTTTGTAAGAGATGTTCCGGGTAGGCTGTAAGCGCACTGTGCACAGCGAGTTGTTTCTTAGCTTCCCAAAGAGCTGGAAGCAAGAAGATTTGGGGCCCAACTCGCCCTTTGGAAAGAAGCCTGCACGTTGTGCCTTTCAGCTCTAGGGCAATGTAGCACACCCAAAGCGGAAGTTCTACTTCAGCCAGATCAGGCCTGCAAAGAAACTGCGTTTCACAGGCCTTTGTAAGAGATGTTCCCGGTAGCCTGAAAGAGCACTGTGCAGAGCGAGTTGTTTCTTAGCTTCCCAAAGAGCTGGAAGCAAGATGCTTTGGGGCCTCACTCCCCCTTTGGATACAAGACTGGGCTTTGTGTTTTGAAGCTCTAGGGCAAGGTAGAACACCCACAGCAGAAGTTTTACTTCAGCGAGATCAGGCCTGCAAAGAAACTGTGTTTCACAGGCATTTGTAAGAGATGTTCCTGGTAGGCTGTAAGAGAACTGTGCAGAGCGAGTTGTTTCTTAGCTTGCCTAAGAGCTGGAAGCAAGATGCTTTGGGGCGTATCACCGTGTTTGGAAATGATTCAGCACTTTGTGCCTTGGAGCTCTAGGGCAATGTAGCACACCCAGAGCAGAAGTTCTACTTCAGCCAAATCAGACCTGCAAGGGAACTGCGTTTCACAGGACTTTGTAAGTGATGTTCACAGTAGGCTGTAAGAGCACTGTGCAGAGCGAGTTGTTTCTTAGCTTCCCAAAGAGCTGGAAGCAAGATGATTTGGGGCCTCCCTCCCCCTTTGGATACAAGACTGGGCTTTGTGCCTTGAAGCTCTAGGGCAATGAAGAACACCCACAGCAGAAGTTCTACTTCAACCAGATCACGCCTGCAAAGAAATTGCGTTTCACAGGCCTTTGGAAGAGATGTTCCCGGTAGGCTGTAAGAGCAATGACCACAGCGAGTTGTTTCATAGCTTCCCATAGAGCTGGAAGCAAGATTCTTTAGGGCCTCTCTCCAGGTGGATACAAGGTATGGCCTTGTGCATGGAAGCTCTAGGGCAATGTAGCACACCCAGAGGAGAAGTTCTACTTCAGTCAGATCAGGCCTGCAAAGAAAGTGCGAGTCACAGGCCTTTGTAAGAGATGTTCCCGGTAGGCTGTAAGAGCACTGTGCAGAGCGAGTTGTTTCTTAGCTTCCCAAAGAGCTAGAAGCAAGATGCTTTGGGGTCTCACTCCCCCTTTGGATACAAGACTCGGCTTTGTGCTTTTAAGCTCCAGGGCAATGTAGAACACCCACAGCAGAAGTTCTACTTCAGCCAGATCAGGCCTGCAAAGAAACTGAGTTTCACAGGCCTTTTAAGAGATGTTCCCGGTAGGCTGTAAGAGCACTGAGCAGAGCGGTTTGTTTCTTAGCTTCCCAAAGAGCTGGAAGCAAGATGCTTTAGATCCCTACTCGCCCTTTGGATAGATGCCTGCACATTGTGCCTTTCAGCTGTAGGGCAATGTATCACACCCAGAGAAGAAGTTCTACTTCAGCCCGATCAGGCCTGCAAAGAAACTGCGTTTCACAGGCCTTTGTAAGAGATGTTCCCGGTAGGCTGTAAGAGCACTGTGCAGAGTGAGTTGTTTCTTAGATTCCCAAAGAGCTGCACGCAAGATGCCTTGGGGCATATCTCCGTCTTTGGAAATGATTCAGCACTTTGTGCCTTGGAGCTCTAGGGCAATTTTGCACACCCAGAGCAGAATTTCTACTTCACCCAGATCAGGCCTGCAAAGCAACTGCGTTTCACAGGCCTTTGTAAGAGATGTTTCTGGTAGGCTGTAAGAGCACTGTGCCGAGCGAGTTGTGTCTTAGCTTCCCAAAGGGCTGGAAGCAAGATGCTTTAGGGCCTATCTTACACTCTGGAAACAAGGCAGGGCTTTGTGCCTTGAAGCTCTATGACAATGTAGCTCTCCCACAGCAGAAGTTGTACTTCAGCTAGAAAAGGCCTGCAAAGGCATTGCGTTTCACAGGCCTTTGTAAGAGATGTTCCCGGTAGGCTGTAAGAGCACTGTGCAGAGCGAGCTGTTTCTTAGCTTCCCAAGGAGCTGGAAGCAAGATGCTTTGGGGCCTCTCTCCCCCTTTGGATACAAGGCAGGGCCTTGTGCGTTGAAGCTCTAGGGCAATGTACAACACCCAGAGCATAAGTTCTACTTCAGCCAGATCAGGCCTGCAAAGAAACTGCGTTTCACAGGCCTTTGTAAGAGATGTTTCCGGTGCTGTAAGAGCACTGTGCAGAGGGAGTTGTTTCTTAGCTTCCCATAGAGCTGGAAGCAAGATTCTTTAGGGCCTCTCTCGAGGTGGATACAAGGCATGGCCTTGTGCATGGAAGCTCTAGGTCAATGTAGCACACCCAGAGGAGAAGTTCTACTTCAGTCAGATCAGGCCTTCAAAGAAACTGCGTGTCACAGGCCTTTGTAAGAGATGTTCCCGGTAGGCTGTAAGAGCACTGTGCAGAGCGAGTTGTTTCTTAGCTTCCCAAAGAGCTGGAAGCAAGATGCTTTTGGCCCAACTTGCCCTTTGGAAAGAAGACTGCACGTTGTGCCTTTCAGCTGTCGGGCAATGTAGCACACCCATAGCAGAAGTTCTACTTCAGCCAGATCAGGCCTGCAAAGAAACTGCGTTTCACAGGCCTTTGGAAGAGATGTTCCCGGTAGGCTGTAAGAGCACTATGCACAGCGAGTTGTTTCTTAGCTTCCCAAAGAGCTGGAAGAAAGAATCTTTGGTGCCCAACTCGCCCTTTGGAAAGAAGCCTGCACGTTGTGCCTTTCAGCTGTAGGGCAATGTAGCACACCCAAATCACAAGTTCTACTTCAGCCAGATCAGGCCTGCAAAGAAACTGAGTTTCACAGGCCTTTGTAAGAGATGTTCCCGGTGGCTGTAAGAGCTCTGTGCAGAGCGAGTTGTTTCTTAGCTTCCTACAGAGCTGGAAGCTAGATGCTTTGGGCCCAACTGGCCCTTTGGAAAAAAGACTGCACGTTGTGCTTTTCAGATCTAGGGCAATGCAGCACACGCAGAGCAGAAGTTCTACTTCAGCCAGACCAGGCCTGCAAAGAAAGTGCGTTTCACAGGCATTTGTAAGATATGTTCCCAGTAGGCTGTAAGAGCACTGTGCAGAGCGAGTTGTTTCTTAGCTTCCCAAAGAGCTGGAAGCAAGATGCTGTGGGGCCCAACTCGCCCTTTGGAAAGAAGCCTGCACGTTGTGCGTTTCAGCTCTAGGGTAATGTAGCACACCCAGAGCAGAAGTTCTACTTCAGCCAGATCAGGCCTGCAAAGAAACTGCGTTTCACAGGCCTTTGTAAGAGATGTTCCCGCTAGGCTGTAAGAGCACTGTGCAGAGCGAGCTGTTTCTTAGCTTCCCTAGGAGCTGGAAGCAAGATGCTTTGGGGCCTCTCTCCCCCTTTGGATACAAGGCAGGGCCTTGTGCGTTGAAGCTCTAGGACAATGTACAACACCCAGAGCATAAGTTGTACTTCAGCCAGATCAGGCCTACAAAGAAACTGCGTTTCACAGGCCTTTGTAAGAGATGTTCCCGGTGCTGTAAGAGCACAGTGCAGAGCGAGTTGTTTCTTAGCTTCCCATAGAGCTGGAAGCAAGATTCTTTAGGGCCTCTCTCCAGGTGGATACAAGGTATGGCCTTGTGCATGGAAGCTCTAGGGCAATGTAGCAGTGCCAGAGGAGAAGTTCTACTTCAGTCAGATCAGGCCTGCAAAGAAACTGCGTTTCACAGGCCTTTGTAAGAGATCTTCCCGGTAGGCTGTAAGAGCACTGTGCAGAGCGAGTTGTTTCTTAGCTTCCCAATGAGCTGGAAGCAAGATACTTTGGGGCCTCTCTTCCCCTTTGTAAACAAGGCTGGGCTTTGTGCCTTTCAGATCTAGGGCAATGTAGCACACCCAGAGCAGAAGTTCTACTTCAGCCAGATCAGGCCTGCAAAGAAATTGCGTTTCACAGGCCTTTGTAAGAGATGTTCCGGGTAGGCTGTAAGCGCACTGTGCACAGCGAGTTGTTTCTTAGCTTCCCAAAGAGCTGGAAGCAAGAAGCTTTGGGGCCCAACTCGCCCTTTGGAAAGAAGCCTGCACGTTGTGCCTTTCAGCTCTAGGGCAATGTAGCACACCCAAAGCGGAAGTTCTACTTCAGCCAGATCAGGCCTGCAAAGAAACTGCGTTTCACAGGCCTTTGTAAGAGATGTTCCCGGTAGCCTGTAAGAGCACTGTGCAGAGCGAGTTGTTTCTTAGCTTCCCAAAGAGCTGGAAGCAAGATGCTTTGGGGCCTCACTCCCCCTTTGGATACAAGACTGGGCTTTGTGTTTTGAAGCTCTAGGGCAAGGTAGAACACCCACAGCAGAAGTTTTACTTCAGCGAGATCAGGCCTGCAAAGAAACTGTGTTTCACAGGCATTTGTAAGAGATGTTCCTGGTAGGCTGTAAGAGAACTGTGCAGAGCGAGTTGTTTCTTAGCTTGCCTAAGAGCTGGAAGCAAGATGCTTTGTGGCGTATCACCGTGTTTGGAAATGATTCAGCACTTTGTGCCTTGGAGCTCTAGGGCAATGTAGCACACCCAGAGCAGAAGTTCTACTTCAGCCAAATCAGGCCTGCAAGGGAACTGCGTTTCACAGGACTTTGTAAGTGATGTTCACAGTAGGCTGTAAGAGCACTGTGCAGAGCGAGTTGTTTCTTAGCTTCCCAAAGAGCTGGAAGCAAGATGATTTGGGGCCTCCCTCCCCCTTTGGATACAAGACTGGGCTTTGTGCCTTGAAGCTCTGGGGCAATGAAGAACACCCACAGCAGAAGTTCTACTTCAACCAGATCACGCCTGCAAAGAAATTGCGTTTCACAGGCCTTTGGAAGAGATGTTCCCGGTAGGCTGTAAGAGCAATGACCACAGCGAGTTGTTTCATAGCTTCCCATAGAGCTGGAAGCAAGATTCTTTAGGGCCTCTCTCCAGGTGGATACAAGGTATGGCCTTGTGCATGGAAGCTCTAGGGCAATGTAGCACACCCAGAGGAGAAGTTCTACTTCAGTCAGATCAGGCCTGCAAAGAAAGTGCGAGTCACAGGCCTTTGTAAGAGATGTTCCCGGTAGGCTGTAAGAGCACTGTGCAGAGCGAGATGTTTCTTAGCTTCCCAAAGAGCTGGAAGCAAGATGCTTTGGGGCCTAACTCGCCCTTTGGAAAGAAGACTGCACATTGTGCCTTTCAGCTCTCGGGCAATGTAGCACACCCAGAGGAGAAGTTCTACTACAGCCAGATCAGGCCTGCAAAGAAACTGCGTTTCACAGGTCTTTGTAAGAGATGTTCCCTGTAGGCTGTAAGAGCACTGTGCAGTGTGAGTTGTTTCTTAGCTTCCCGAAGAGCTGGAAGCAAGATGCTTTAGGGCCTCTCTCCAGTTTGGATACAAGGCAGGGCCTTGTGCATGGAAGCTCTAGGGCAATGTACAACACCTAGAGCATAAGTTCTACTTCAGTCAGATCAGTCCTGCAAAGGAACTGCGTTTCACAGGCCTTTTTAAGAGATATTCTCGGCAGCCTGTAAGAGCACTGTGCAGAGCGAGTTGTTTCTTAGCTTCCCAAAGAGCTAGAAGCAAGATGCTTTGGGGTCTCACTCCCCCTTTGGATACAAGACTCGGCTTTGTGCTTTGAAGCTCTAGGGCAATGTAGAACACCCACAGCAGAAGTTCTACTTCAGCCAGATCAGGCCTGCAAAGAAACTGCGTTTCACAGGCCTTTTAAGAGATGTTCCCGGTAGGCTGTAAGAGCACTGAGCAGAGCGGTTTGTTTCTTAGCTTCCCAAAGAGCTGGAAGCAAGATGCTTTAGATCCCTACTCGCCCTTTGGATAGATGCCTGCACATTGTGCCTTTCAGCTGTAGGGCAATGTATCACACCCAGAGAAGAAGTTCTACTTCAGCCCGATCAGGCCTGCAAAGAAACTGCGTTTCACAGGCCTTTGTAAGAGATGTTCCCGGTAGGCTGTAAGAGCACTGTGCAGAGTGAGTTGTTTCTTAGATTCCCAAAGAGCTGCACGCAAGATGCCTTGGGGCATATCTCCGTCTTTGGAAATGATTCAGCACTTTGTGCCTTGGAGCTCTAGGGCAATTTTGCACACCCAGAGCAGAATTTCTACTTCACCCAGATCAGGCCTGCAAAGCAACTGCGTTTCACAGGCCTTTGTAAGAGATGTTTCTGGTAGGCTGTAAGAGCACTGTGCCGAGCGAGTTGTGTCTTAGCTTCCCAAAGGGCTGGAAGCAAGATGCTTTAGGGCCTATCTTACACTCTGGAAACAAGGCAGGGCTTTGTGCCTTGAAGCTCTATGACAATGTAGCTCTCCCACAGCAGAAGTTGTACTTCAGCTAGAAAAGGCCTGCAAAGGCATTGCGTTTCACAGGCCTTTGTAAGAGATGTTCCCGGTAGGCTGTAAGAGCACTGTGCAGAGCGAGCTGTTTCTTAGCTTCCCAAGGAGCTGGAAGCAAGATGCTTTGGGGCCTCTCTCCCCCTTTGGATACAAGGCAGGGCCTTGTGCGTTGAAGCTCTAGGGCAATGTACAACACCCAGAGCATAAGTTCTACTTCAGCCAGATCAGGCCTGCAAAGAAACTGCGTTTCACAGGCCTTTGTAAGAGATGTTTCCGGTGCTGTAAGAGCACTGTGCAGAGGGAGTTGTTTCTTAGCTTCCCATAGAGCTGGAAGCAAGATTCTTTAGGGCCTCTCTCCAGGTGGATACAAGGTATGGCCTTGTGCATGGAAGCTCTAGGTCAATGTAGCACACCCAGAGGAGAAGTTCTACTTCAGTCAGATCAGGCCTTCAAAGTAACTGCGTGTCACAGGCCTTTGTAAGAGATGTTCCCGGTAGGCTGTAAGAGCACTGTGTAGAGCGAGTTGTTTCTTAGCTTCCCAAAGAGCTGGAAGCAAGATGCTTTTGGCCCAACTTGCCCTTTGGAAAGAAGACTGCACGTTGTGCCTTTCAGCTGTCGGGCAATGTAGCACACCCATAGCAGAAGTTCTACTTCAGCCAGATCAGGCCTGCAAAGAAACTGCGTTTCACAGGCCTTTGTAAGAGATGTTCCCGGTAGGCTGTAAGAGCACTATGCACAGCGAGTTGTTTCTTAGCTTCCCAAAGAGCTGGAAGAAAGAATCTTTGGTGCCCAACTCGCCCTTTGGAAAGAAGCCTGCACGTTGTGCCTTTCAGCTGTAGGGCAATGTAGCACACCCAAATCACAAGTTCTACTTCAGCCAGATCAGGCCTGCAAAGAAACTGAGTTTCACAGGCCTTTGTAAGAGATGTTCCCGGTGGCTGTAAGAGCTCTGTGCAGAGCGAGTTGTTTCTTAGCTTCCTACAGAGCTGGAAGCTAGATGCTTTGGGCCCAACTGGCCCTTTGGAAAAAAGACTGCACGTTGTGCATTTCAGCTCTAGGGCAATGCAGCACACGCAGAGCAGAAGTTCTACTTCAGCCAGACCAGGCCTGCAAAGAAAGTGCGTTTCACAGGCCTTTGTAAGATATGTTCCCAGTAGGTTGTAAGAGCACTGTGCAGAGCGAGTTGTTTCTTAGCTTCCCAAAGAGCTGGAAGCAAGATGCTGTGGGGCCAAACTCGCCCTTTGGAAAGAAGCCTGCACGTTGTGCGTTTCAGCTCTAGGGCAATGTAGCACACCCAGAGCAGAAGTTCTACTTCAGCCAGATCAGGCCTGCAAAGAAACTGCGTTTCACAGGCCTTTGTAAGAGATGTTCCCGCTAGGCTGTAAGAGCACTGTGCAGAGCGAGCTGTTTCTTAGCTTCCCTAGGAGCTGGAAGCAAGATGCTTTGGGGCCTCTCTCCCCCTTTGGATACAAGGCAGGGCCTTGTGCGTTGAAGCTCTAGGACAATGTACAACACCCAGAGCATAAGTTGTACTTCAGCCAGATCAGGCCTACAAAGAAACTGCGTTTCACAGGCCTTTGTAAGAGATGTTCCCGGTGCTGTAAGAGCACAGTGAAGAGCGAGTTGTTTCTTAGCTTCCCATAGAGCTGAAGCAAGATTCTTTAGGGCCTCTCTCCAGGTGGATACAAGGTATGGCCTTGTGCATGGAAGCTCTAGGGCAATGTAGCAGTGCCAGAGGAGAAGTTCTACTTCAGTCAGATCAGGCCTGCAAAGAAACTGCGTGTCACAGGCCTTTGTAAGAGATCTTCCCGGTAGGCTGTAAGAGCACTGTGCAGAGCGAGTTGTTTCTTAGCTTCCCAATGAGCTGGAAGCAAGATACTTTGGGGCCTCTCTTCCCCTTTGTAAACAAGGCTGGGCTTTGTGCCTTTCAGATCTAGGGCAATGTAGCACACCCAGGAGAAGTTCTACTACAGCCAGATCAGGCCTGTAAAGAAACTGCGTTTCACAGGCCTTTGTAAGAGATGTTCCCGGTAGGCTGTAAGAGCACTGTGCAGAGCGAGTTGTTTCTTAGCTTCCCAAAGAGCTGGAAGCAAGATGCTTTGGGACCCAACTCGCCCTTTGAAAGAAGACTGCACGTTGTGCCTTTCAGCTCTCGGGCAAGGTCCCACACCCAGAGCAGAAGTTATACTTCAGCCAGATCAGGCCTGCAA
Source organism: Equus caballus (assembly GCF_041296265.1). Lineage (NCBI taxonomy): Eukaryota > Metazoa > Chordata > Mammalia > Perissodactyla > Equidae > Equus > Equus caballus. The sequence goes on from NC_091684.1 coordinate 69,010,538, forward strand.
AGAAACTGCGATTCAGAGGCCTTTGTAAGAGATGTTTCTGGTAGGCTGTAAGAGAATTGTGCCGAGCGAGTTGTGTCTTAGCTTCCCAAAGGGCTGGAAGCAAGATGCTTTAGGGCCTATCTTCCACTCTGTAAACAAGGTAGGGCTTTGTGCCTTGAAGCTCTATGGCAATGTAGCTCTCCCACAGCAGAAGTTGTACTTCAGCTAGATAAGGCCTGCAAAGGCATTGCGTTTCACAGGCCTTTGTAAGAGATGTTCCCGGTAGGCTGTAAGAGCACTGTGCAGAGCGATCTGTTTCTTAGCTTCCCTAGGAGCTGGAAGCAAGATGCTTTGGGGCCTCTCTCCCCCTTTGGATACAAGGCAGGGCCTTGTGCGTTGAAGCTCTAGGACAATGTACAACACCCAGAGCATAAGTTGTACTTCAGCCAGATCAGGCCTACAAAGAAACTGCGTTTCACAGGCCTTTGTAAGAGACGTTCCCGGTGCTGTTAGAGCACTGTGCAGAGCGAGTTGTTTCTTAGCTTCCGAAAGAGCTGGAAGCAAGATTCTTTAGGGCCTCTCTCCAGGTGGATACAAGGTATGGACTTGTGCATGGAAGCTCTAGGGCAATGTAGCACTCCCAGAGGAGAAGTTCTACTTCAGTCAGATCAGGCCTGCAAAGAAACTGCGTGTCACAGGCCTTTGTAAGAGATGTTCCCGGTAGGCTGTAAGAGCACTGTGCAGAGCGACTTGTTTCTTAGCTTCCCAAAGAGCTGGAAGCAAGATGCTTTGGGGCGTATCTCCGTCTTTGGAAATGATTCAGCACTTTGTGCCTTGAAGCTCTAGGGCAATGTAGCACACCCACAGCTGAAGTTCAACTTCAGCCAGATCAGTCCTGCAAAGAAACTGCGTTTCACAGGCCTTGGTAAGATATGTTCCCGGTAGTCTGTAAGAGCACTGTCCACAGCGAGTTGTTTCTAAGCTTCCCGAAGAGCTGGAAGCAAGATGCTTTAGGGCCTCTCTCCAGTTTGGGTACAAGGCAGGGCCTTGTGCATGGAAGCTCTAGGGCAATGTAGCACACCCAGAGGAGAAGTTCTACTTCAGTCAGATCAGGCCTTCAAGGAAACTGCATTTCACAGGACTTTGTAAGAGATGTTCTGGTAGGCTGTAAGAGCACTGTGCAGAGCGAGTTGTTTCTTAGATTCCCAAAGAGCTGGAAGCAAGATGCTTTGGGGCGTATCTCCGGCTTTGGAAGTGAATCAGCACTTTGTGCCTTGGAGCTCTAGGGCAATGTAGCACACCCAGAGCAGAAGTTCTACTTCAGCCTGATCAGGCCTGCAAAGAAACTGCGTTTCACAGGCCTTTGTAAGAGATGGTCACAGTAGGCTGTAACACCACTGTGCACAGCGAGTTGTTTTTTAGCTTCCCAAAGAGCTGGAAGCAAGAAGCTTTGGGGCCCAACTCGCCCTTTGGAAAGAAGCCTGCACGTAGTGCCTTACACCTCTAGGGCAAGGTAGCACACCCAGAGCAGAAGTTCTACTTCAGCCAGAACAGGCCTGCAAAGAAACTGCGTTTCACAGGCCTTTGTAATAGATATTCCCGGTAGGCTTTAAGAGCTCTGTGCACAGCAAGTTGTTTCTTAGCTTCCCGAAGAGCTGGAAGCAAGATGCTTTAGGGCCTCTCTCCAGTTTGGGTACAAGGCAGGGCCTTGTGCATGGAAGCTCTAGGGCAATGTACAACACCTAGAGCATAAGTTCTACTTCAGGCAGATCAGGCCTGCAAAGGAACTGCGTTTCACAGGCCTTTGTAAGAGATGTTCTCGGTAGGCTGTAAGAGCACTGTGCAGAGCGAGTTGTGTCTTAGCTTCCCAAAGAGCTGGAAGAAAGATACTTTGGATCCCAACTCGCCCTTTGGATAGAAGCCTGCACACTGTGCATTTCAGCTCTAGGGCAATGTAGAACACCCAGAGCAGAAGTTCTACCTCAGCCCGATCAGGCCTGCAAAGAAACTGCGTGTCACAGGCCTTTGTAAGAGATGTTCCCGGTAGGCTGTAAGAGCACTGTGCAGAGCGAGTTGTTTCTTAGCTTCCCAAAGAGCTGGAAACAAGATGCTTTGGGGCCTCTCTCCGTCTTTGGAAATAATGCAGCACTTTGTGCCTTCGAGCTCTAGGGCAATGTAGCACACTCAGAGCAGAAGTTCTGCTTCAGCAAGATCAGGCCTGCAAAGAAACTGCGTTTCACAGGCCTTTGTAAGAGATGTTCCCGGTAGGCTGTAAGAGCACTGTGCAGAGCGAGCTGATTTTAGCTTCCCAAAGATCTGGAAGCAAGATGCTTTGGGGCCTCTCTTCCCCTTTGTAAACAAGGCTGGGCTTTGTGACTTTCAGCTCTTGGGCAATTTAGCACACCCAGAGCAGAAGTTCTACTTCAGCCAGATCAGGCCTGCAAAGAAACTGCGTTTCACAGGCCTTTGTAAGAGATGATCCCGGTAGACTTTTAGAGCACTGTGCAGACCGAGTTCTTTCATAGCTTCCCAAAGAGATGGAAGCAAGATGCTTTGGGGCGTATCACCGTGTTTGGAAATGGTTCAGCACTTTGTGCCTTCGAGCTCTAGGGCAATGTAGCACACCCAGAGCAGAAGTTCTACTTCAGCCAGATCAGGCCTGCAAAGGAACTGCGTTTCACAGGACTTGTAAAAGATGTTCACAGTAGGCTGTAAACCACTGTTCACAGCGAGTTGTTTCTTAGCTTCCCAAAGAGCTGGAAGCAAGAAGCTTTGGGGCCCAACCCGCCCTTTGGAAAGAAGCCTGCACGTAGTGCCTTACAGCTCTAGGGCAATGTAGCACACCCAGAGCAGAAGTTCTACTACAGCCAGATCAGGCATGCAAAGAAACTGCGTTTCACAGGCCTTTGTAAGATATGTTCCCGGTAGGCTGTAAGAGCACTGTGCAGAGTGAGGTGTTTCTTAGATTCCCAAAGAGCCGGAGGCAAGATGCTTTGGGGCATATCTCCGTCTTTGGAAATTATTCAGCACTTTGTGCCTTGGAGCTCTAGGGCAATTTAGCACACCCATAGCAGAATTTCTACTTCACCCAGATCTGGCCTGCAAAGCAACTGCGTTTAACAGGCCTTTGTAAGAGATGTTTCTGGTAGGCTGTAACAGCACTGTGCCGAGCGAGTTGTGTCTTAGCTTCCCAAAGGGCTGGAAGCAAGATGCTTTGGGCCCTATCTTCGACTCTGGAAACAAGGCAGGGCTTTGTGCCTTGAAGCTCTATGGCAATGTAGCTCTCCCACAGCAGACGTTGTACTTCAGCTAGATAAGGCCTGCAAAGGCATTGCGTTTCACAGGCCTTTGTAAGAGATGTTCCCGGTGCTGTAAGAGCACTGTGCAGAGCGAGTTGTTTCTTAGCTTCCCAAAGAGCTGGAAGCAAGATGCTTTGGGACCCAAATCGCCCTTTGAAAGAAGACTGCACGTTGTGCCTTTCAGCTCTCGGGCACGGTAGCACACCCAGAGCAGAATTTCTACTTCAGCCAGATCAGGCCTGCAAAGAAACTGCATTTCAGAGGCCTTTGTAAGAGATGTTCCCGGAAGGCTGTTAGAGCACTGAGCAGAGCGAGTTGTTTCTTAGCTTCCCAAAGAGCTGGAAGCAAGATGCTTTTGGCGCAACTTGCCCTTTGGAAAGAAGACTGCACGTTGTGCCTTTCAGCTCTCTGGCAAGGTAACACACCCAGAGCAGAAGTTCTACTTCAGCCAGATCAGGCCTGCAAAGAAACTGCGTTTCACAGGCCTTTGTAAGAGATGGTCACAGTAGGCTGTAACACCACTGTGCACAGCAAGTTGTTTTTTAGCTTCCCAAAGAGCTGGAAGCAAGAAGCTTTGGGGCCCAACTCGCCCTTTGGAAAGAAGCCTGCACGTAGTGCCTTACACCTCTAGGGCAAGGTAGCACACCCAGAGCAGAAGTTCTACTTCAGCCAGAACAGGCCTGCAAAGAAACTGCGTTTCACAGGCCTTTGTAATAGATATTCCCGGTAGGCTTAAGAGCTCTGTGCACAGCAAGTTGTTTCTTAGCTTCCCGAAGAGCTGGAAGCAAGATGCTTTAGGGCCTCTCTCCAGTTTGGGTACAAGGCAGGGCCTTGTGCATGGAAGCTCTAGGGCAATGCACAACACCTAGAGCATAAGTTCTACTTCAGGCAGATCAGGCCTGCAAAGGAACTGCGTTTCACAGGCCTTTGTAAGAGATGTTCTCGGTAGGCTGTAAGAGCACTGTGCAGAGCGAGTTGTGTCTTAGCTTCCCAAAGAGCTGGAAGAAAGATGCTTTGGGGCCTCACTCCCCATTTGGATACAAGACTTGGCTTTGTGCCTTGAAGCTCTAGGGCAATGTAGAACACCCACAGCAGAAGTTCTACTTCAGCCAGATCAGGCCTGCAAAGAAACTGAGTTTCACAGGTCTTTTAAGAGATGTTCCCTGTAGGCTGTAAGAGCACTGAGCAGAGCGGTTTGTTTCTTAGCTTCCCAAAGAGCTGGAAGCAAGATACTTTGGATCCCAACTCGCCCTTTGGATAGAAGCCTGCACACTGTGCATTTCAGCTCTAGGGCAATGTAGAACACCCAGAGCAGAAGTTCTACCTCAGCCCGATCAGGCCTGCAAAGAAACTGCGTGTCACAGGCCTTTGTAAGAGATGTTCCCGGTAGGCTGTAAGAGCACTGTGCAGAGCGAGTTGTTTCTTAGCTTCCCAAAGAGCTGGAAACAAGATGCTTTGGGGCCTCTCTCCGTCTTTGGAAATAATGCAGCACTTTGTGCCTTCGAGCTCTAGGGCAATGTAGCACACTCAGAGCAGAAGTTCTGCTTCAGCAAGATCAGGCCTGCAAAGAAACTGCGTTTCACAGGCCTTTGTAAGAGATGTTCCCGGTAGGCTGTAAGAGCACTGTGCAGAGCGAGCTGATTTTAGCTTCCCAAAGATCTGGAAGCAAGATGCTTTGGGGCCTCTCTTCCCCTTTGTAAACAAGGCTGGGCTTTGTGACTTTCAGCTCTTGGGCAATTTAGCACACCCAGAGCAGAAGTTCTACTTCAGCCAGATCAGGCCTGCAAAGCAACTGCGTTTCACAGGCCTTTGTAAGAGATGATCCCGGTAGACATTTAGAGCACTGTGCAGACCGAGTTGTTTCATAGCTTCCCAAAGAGATGGAAGCAAGATGCTTTGGGGCGTATCACCGTGTTTGGAAATGGTTCAGCACTTTGTGCCTTCGAGCTCTAGGGCAATGTAGCACACCCAGAGCAGAAGTTCTACTTCAGCCAGATCAGGCCTGCAAAGGAACTGCGTTTCACAGGACTTTGTAAAAGATGTTCACAGTAGGCTGTAAACCACTGTTCACAGCGAGTTGTTTCTTAGCTTCCCAAAGAGCTGGAAGCAAGAAGCTTTGGGGCCCAACCCGCCCTTTGGAAAGAAGCCTGCACGTAGTGCCTTACAGCTCTAGGGCAATGTAGCACACCCAGAGCAGAAGTTCTACTACAGCCAGATCAGGCATGCAAAGAAACTGCGTTTCACAGGCCTTTGTAAGATATGTTCCCGGTAGGCTGTAAGAGCACTGTGCAGAGTGAGGTGTTTCTTAGATTCCCAAAGAGCCGGAGGCAAGATGCTTTGGGGCATATCTCCGTCTTTGGAAATTATTCAGCACTTTGTGCCTTGGAGCTCTAGGGCAATTTAGCACACCCATAGCAGAATTTCTACTTCACCCAGATCTGGCCTGCAAAGCAACTGCGTTTAACAGGCCTTTGTAAGAGATGTTTCTGGTAGGCTGTAACAGCACTGTGCCGAGCGAGTTGTGTCTTAGCTTCCCAAAGGGCTGGAAGCAAGATGCTTTGGGCCCTATCTTCCACTCTGGAAACAAGGCAGGGCTTTGTGCCTTGAAGCTCTATGGCAATGTAGCTCTCCCACAGCAGACGTTGTACTTCAGCTAGATAAGGCCTGCAAAGGCATTGCGTTTCACAGGCCTTTGTAAGAGATGTTCCCGGTGCTGTAAGAGCACTGTGCAGAGCGAGTTGTTTCTTAGCTTCCCAAAGAGCTGGAAGCAAGATGCTTTGGGACCCAAATCGCCCTTTGAAAGAAGACTGCACGTTGTGCCTTTCAGCTCTCGGGCACGGTAGCACACCCAGAGCAGAATTTCTACTTCAGCCAGATCAGGCCTGCAAAGAAACTGCATTTCAGAGGCCTTTGTAAGAGATGTTCCCGGTAGGCTGTAAGAGCACTGAGCAGAGCGAGTTGTTTCTTAGCTTCCCAAAGAGCTGGAAGCAAGATGCTTTTGGCCCAACTTGCCCTTTGGAAAGAAGACTGCACGTTGTGCCTTTCAGCTCTCGGGCAAGGTAACACACCCAGAGCAGAAGTTCTACTTCAGCCAGATCAGGCCTGCAAAGAAACTGCGTTTCAGAGGCCTTTGTAAGAGATTTTCCCGATAGGCTGTAAGAGCACTGAGCAGAGCGAGTTGTTTCTAAGCTTCCCAAAGAGCTGGAAGCAAGATACTTTGGGGCCTCTCTCCGTCTTTGGAAATAATGCAGCTCTTCGTGAATTGGAGCTCTAGGGCAATGTAGCACACTCACAGCAGAAGTTCTACTTCAGCCAGATCAGGCCTGCAAAGGAACTGCGTTTCACATGCCTTTGTAAGAGATGTTCTCGGTAGGCTGTAAGAGCAGTGTGCAGACCGAGTTGTTTCTTAGCTTCCCGAAGATTTGGAAGCAAGATGCTTTAGGGCGTCTCTCCAGTTTGGATACAAGGCAGGGCCTTTGCATGGAAGCTCTAGGTCAATGTACAACACCTAGAGCAGAAGTTCTACTTCAGCCAGATCACGCCTGCAAAGGAACTGCGTTTCACAGGCCTTTGTAAGAGATGTTCCCAGTAGGCTGTAAGAGCACTGTGCAGAGCGAGTTGTTTCTTAGCTTCCCAAAGAGCTGGAAGTAAGCTGCTTTTGGCCCAACTTGCCCTTTGGAAAGAAGAGTGCACGTTGTACCTTTCAGCTCTCAGGCAATGTAGCACACCCAGAGCAGAAGTTCTACTGCAGCCAGATCAGGCCTGCAAAGAAACTGCGTGTCGCAGGCCTTTGTAAGAGATGTTCCCGGTAGGCTGTAAGAGTACTGTGCAGACCGAATGTTTCTTAGCTTCCCGAAGAGCTGGAAGCAAGATGCTTTAGGGCCTCTCTCCAGTTTGGATACAAGGCAGGGCCTTGTGCATGGAAGCTCTAGGGCTATGTACAACACCTAGAGCATAAGTTCTACTTCAGGCAGATCAGGCCTGCAAAGGAACTGCGTTTCACAGGCCTTTGTAAGAGATGTTCTCGGTAGGCTCTAAGAGCACTGTGCAGAGCGAGTTGTTTCTTAGCTTCCCAAAGAGCTGGAAGCAAGATGCTTTGGGGCCTCACTCCCCCTTTGGATAGAAGACTGAGCTTTGTGCCTTGAAGCTCTAGGGCAATGTAGAACATTCACAGCCGAAGTTTTACTTCAGCGATATCAGGCCTGCAAAGAAACTGCGTTTCACAGGCATTTGTAAAAGATGTTCCCGGTAGGGTGTAAGAGCACTGTGCAGAGCGAGCTGTTTCATAGCTTCCCAAAGAGCTGGAAGTAAGATGCTTTGGGGCGTATCACAGTGTTTCGAAATGATAGAGCACTTTTTGCCTTGGAAATTTAGGGCAATGTAGCACACCCAGAGCAGAAGTTCTACTTCAGCCAGATCACGCCTCCAAAGTACTGCGTTTCAGAGGCCTTTGTAAGAGATGTTCCCTGTAGGCTGCAAGAGCACTTTGCAAAGGGAGTTGTTTCTTAGCTTCCCAAAGAGCCTGAAGCAAGATGTTTTGGGGCCAAACTCTCCCTTTGGACAGAAGCCTGCACGTAGTGCCTTACAGCTCTAGGGCAATGTAGCACACCCAGAGCAGAAGTTCTACTTCAGCCAGATCAGGCCTGCAAAGAAACTGCGTTTCACAGGCCTTTGTAAGAGATTTTCCCGGAAGGCTGTAAGAGCACTGTGCCGAGCGAGTTGTGTCTTAGCTTCTGGAAGGGTTGGAAACAAGATGCTTTGGGGCCTATCTTCCACTCTGGAAACAAGGCAGGGCTTTGTGCCTTACAGCTCTAGGGCAATGTAGCACACCAAGAGCAGAAGTTCTACTTCAGTCAGATCAGGCCTGCAAAGAAACTGCGTGTCACAGGCCTTTGTAAGAGATGTTCCCGGTAGGCTGTAAGAGCACAGTGCAGAGCGAGTTGTTTCTTAGCTTCCCAAAGAGCTGGAAGCAAGATGCTTTGGGGCCTCTCTCCCCCTTTGGATACAAGGTAGGGCCTTGTGCGTTGAAGCTCTAGGGCAATGTACAACACCCAGAGCATAAGTTCTACTTCAGCCAGATCAGGCCTGCAAAGGAACTGCGTTTCACAGGCATTTGTAAGAGATGTTCTCGGTAGGCTGTAAGAGCACTGTGCACAGCGAGTTTCTTAGATTCCCAAAGAGCTGGAAGCAAGATGCTTTGGGGCCTCACTCCCCCTTTGGATACAAGACTGGGCTTTGTGCCTTGAAGCTCTTGGGCAATGTAGAACACCCACAGCAGAAGTTCTACTTCAGCCAGATCAGGCCTGCAAAGAAACTGAGTTTCACAGCCCTTTTTAAGAGATGTTCCCAGTAGACTGAAAGAGCACTGAGCAGAGCGAGTTGTTTCTTAGCTTCCCAAAGAGCTGGAAGCAAGATGATTTGGGGCCCAAGTCGCCCTTTGGATAGAAGCCTGCACATTGTGCCTTTCAGCTCTAGGGCAAATTAGCACACCCAGAGCAGAAGTTCTACTTCAGCCACATCAGGCCTGCAAAGGAACTGCGTTTCACAGGCCTTTGTAAGAGATGGTCACAATAGGCTGTAACACCACTGTGCACAGCGAGTTGTTTTTTAGCTTCCCAAAGAGCTGGAAGCAAGATACTTTGGGGACCAACTCGCCCTTTAGAAAGAAGCCTGCACGTTGTGCCTTTCAGCTCTAGGGCAATGTAGCACACCCAAAGCAGAAGTTCTACTTCAGCCAGATCAGGCCTGCAAAGAAACTGCGTTTCACTGGCCTTTGTAAGAGATGTTCCCGGTAGGTGTAAGAGCTCTATGCAGAGCGAGGTGTTTCTTAGCTTCCAAAGAGCTGGAAGCGAGATGCTTTGGGTCCAACTTGCCCTTTGGAAAGAGACTGCACGTTGTGCCTTTCAGCTCTAGGGCAATGTAGCACACGCAGAGCAGAGTTCTACTTCAGCCAGATCAGGCCTGCAAAGAAACTGCGTTTCACAGGCCTTTGTAAGAGATGTTCCCGGTAGGCTGTGAGAGCACTGTGCAGAGCGAGTTGTTTCTTAGGTTCCCAAAGAGCTGGAAGCAAGATGCTTTGGGGCCTCCCTCGCCCTTTTTAAATAAGACAGCACGTTGTGCCTTTCAGCTCTCGGGCAATGTAGCACACACAGAGCAGAAGTTCTACTTCAGCCAGATCAGGCCTGCAAAGAAACTGCGTTTCACAGGCCTTAGTAAGAGATGTCCCCGGTTGGCTGTAAGAGCACTGTGCAGAGTCACTTGTTTCTTACCTTCCCAAAGAGCTGGAAGCAAGATGCTTTGGACCCAACTCGCCCTTTGGAAAGAAGCCTCCACGTTGTGCGTTTCAGCTCTAGGGCAATGTAGCACACCCAGAGCAGAAGTTCTACTTCAGCCAGATCAGGCCTGCAAAGAAACTGCGTTTCACAGGCCTTTGTAAGAGATGTTCCCGGTTGGCTGTAAGAGCACTGTGCAGAGTGAGTTGTTTCTTAGATTCCCAAAGAGCTGGAGGCAAGATGCCTTGGGGCATATCTCCGTCTTTGGAAATGATTCAGCACTTTGTGCCTTGGAGCTCTAGGGCAATTTTGCACACCCAGAGCAGAATTTCTACTTCACCCAGATCAGGCCAGTAAAGCAACTGCGTTTCACAGGCCTTTGTAAGAGATGTTTCTGGTACGCTGTAAGAGTACTGTGCCGAGCGAGTTGTGTCTTAGCTTCCGAAAGGGCTGGAAGCAAGATGCTTTGGGGCCTATCTTCCACTCTGGAAACAAGGCAGCGCTTTGTGCGTTGAAGCTCTATGGCAATGTAGCTCTCCCACAGCAGAAGTTGTACTTCAGCTAGATAAGGCCTGCAAAGTCATTGCGTTTCACAGGCCTTTGTAAGAGATGTGCCCGGTAGGCTGTAAGAGCACTGTGCAGAGAGAGCTGTTTCTTAGCTTCCCAAGGAGCTGGAAGCAGGATGCTTTGGGTCCGCTCTCCCCCTTTGGATACAAGGCAGGGCCTTGTGCGTTGAAGCTCTATGGCAATGTACAACACCCAGAGCATAAGTTCTACTTCAGCCAGAACAGGCCTGCAAAGAAACTGCGTTTCACAGGCCTTTGAAAGAGATGTTCCCGGTGCTGTAAGAGCACTGTGCAGAGCGAGTTGTTTCTTAGCTTCCCAAAGAGCTGGAAGCAAGATGCTGTGGGACGTATCTCCGTGTTTGGAAATGATTCAGCACTTTGTGCCTTGGAGCTCTAGGGTAATGTAGCACACCCAGAACTGAGTTTCTACTTCAGCCAGCTCAGGCCTGCAAAGAAACTGCGTTTCACAGGCCTTTGGAAGTGATGTTCCCGGTATGGTGTAATAGCACTGTGCACAGTGAGTTGTTTCTTAGCGTCCCAAAGAGCTGGAAGCAAGATGCTTTAGGGCCTTTCTCCAGTTTGGATACAAGGCAGGGCCTCGAGCCTTGAAGCTATAGGGCAATGTAGCACACCCACAGCTGAAGTTCAACTTCAGCCAGATCAGGCCTGCAAAGAAACTGCGTTTCACAGGCCTTTGTAATCGATGTTCTCGGTACGCTGTAAGAGCACTGTGCAGAGCGAGTTGTTTCTTAGCTTCCCAAAGAGCAGGAAGCAAGATTCTTTGGGCACTCACTCCCCCTAGGATACAAGACTGGGCTTTGTTCCTTGAAGATCTAGGGTAATGTAGAACACCCACAGCAGAAGTTTTACTTCAGCCAGATCAGGCCTGCAAAGAAACTGCGTTTCACAGGCATTTGTAAGAGATGTTCCCGGTAGGCTGTAAGTGCACTGAGCACAGCGAGTTGTTTCTTAGCTTCCCATAGATCTGGAAGCAAGATTCTTTAGGGCCTCTCTCCAGGTGGATACAAGGTATGGCCTTGCGCATGGAAGCTCTAGGGCAATGTAGCACACCCAGAGGAGAAGTTCTACTTCAGTCAGATCAGGCCTGCAAAGAATCTGCCTGTCACAGGCCTTTATAAGAGATGTTCCCGGTAGGCTGTAAGAGCACTGTGCAGAGTGAGTTGTTTCTTAGCTTCCCAAGAGCTGGAAGCAAGATGCTTTGGGGACCAACTCGCCCTTTGGGAAGAAGACTGCACGTTGTGCCTTTCAGCTCTAGGGCAATGTAGCACACCCAAAGCAGAAGTTCTACTTCAGCCAGATCAGGCCTGCAAAGAAACTGCGTTTCACAGGCCTTTGTAAGAGATGTTCCCGGTAGGCTGTATGAGCACTGTGCAGAGCGAGTTGTCTCTTAGCTTCCCAAAGAGCTGGAAGCAAGATGCTTTGGGGCGCATCTCCGTGTTTGCAAATGATTCATCACTTTGAGCCTTGGAGCTCTAGGGCAATGTAGCACACCAAGAGCAGAAGTTCTACTTCAGCCAGATCAGGCCTGAAAAGGAACTGCGTTTCGCAGGCCTTTGTAAGAGATGGTAACATTAGGCTGTAACACCACTGTGCACAGCGAGTTGTTTTTTAGCTTCCCAAAGAGCTGGAAGCAAGAAGCTGTGGGGCCCAACTCGCCCTTTGGAAAGAAGCCTGCACGTAGTGCCTTACAGCTCTAGGGCAATGTAGCAGACCCAGAGCAGAAGTTCTACTTCAGCCAGATCAGGCCTGCAAGGAAACTGCGTTTCACAGGCATTTGTAGGAGATGTTCCCAGTAGGCTGTAAGAGCACTGTGCAGAGCGAGTTATTTCTTAGCTTCCCAAAGAGCTGGAAGCAAGATGCTTTGGGGCCTCCCTCCCCCTTTGGATACCAGACTGGGCTTTGTGCCTTGAAGCTCTAGGGCAATGAAGAAAACACACAGCAGATGTTCTACTTCAGCCAGATCACGCCTCCAAAGAACTGCGTTTCAGAGGCCTTTGTAAGAGAGGTTTCCTGTAGGCTGCAAGAGCACTTTGCACAGCGAGTTGTTTCTTAGCTTTCCATAGAGCTGGAAGCAAGATGCTTTAGGGCCTCTCTCCAGTTTGGATACAAGACAGGGCCTTGTGCCTTACAGCTCTAGGGCAATGTAGCACACCCAGAGAAGAAGTTCTACATCAGCCAGATCAGGCCTGCAAAGAAACTGCGTGTCACAGGCCTTTGTAAGAGATGTTCCCGGTAGGCTGTAAGAGCACTGTGCACAGCGAGTTGTTTCTTAGCTTCCCAAAGAGCTGGAAGCAAGATGATTTTGGGCCTCCCTCCCCCTTTGGATACAAGACTGGGCTTTGTGCCTTGAAGCTCTAGGGCAATGAAGAACACCCACAGCAGAAGTTCTACCTCAGCCAGATCCCGCCTGCAAAGAAACTGCGTTTCAAAGGCCCTTGTAAGAGATGTTCCCGGTAGGCTGTAAGTGCTCTGAGCACAGCGAGTTGTTTCTTAGCTTCCCAAAGAGCAGGAAGCAAGATTCTTTGGGCACTCACTCCCCCTTTGGATACAAGACTGGGCTTTGTGCCTTGAAGATCTAGGGTAATGTAGAACACCCACAGCAGAAGTTCTACTTCAGTCATTCAGGCCTGCAAAGAAACTGCGTGTCACAGGCATTTATAAGAGATGTTCCCGGTAGGCTGTAAGAGCACTGTGCAGAGCGAGTTGTTTCTTAGCTTCCCAAAGAGCTGGAAGCAAGATGCTTTGGGGACCAACTCGCCCTTTGGAAAGAAGACTGCACGTTGTGCCTTTCAGCTCTAGGGCAATGTAGCACACCCAAAGCAGAAGTTCTACTTCAGCCAGATCAGGCCTGCAAAGAAACTGCGTTTCACAGGCCTTTGTAAGAGATGTTCCCGGTAGGCTGTAAGAGCACTGTGCAGAGTGAGTTGTTTCTTAGCTTCCCAAGAGCTGGAAGCAAGATGCTTTGGGGACCAACTCGCCCTTTGGGAAGAAGACTGCACGTTGTGCCTTTCAGCTCTAGGGCAATGTAGCACACCCAAAGCAGAAGTTCTACTTCAGCCAGATCAGGCCTGCAAAGAAACTGCGTTTCACAGGCCTTTGTAAGAGATGTTCCCGGTAGGCTGTATGAGCACTGTGCAGAGCGAGTTGTCTCTTAGCTTCCCAAAGAGCTGGAAGCAAGATGCTTTGGGGCGCATCTCCGTGTTTGCAAATGATTCATCACTTTGAGCCTTGGAGCTCTAGGGCAATGTAGCACACCAAGAGCAGAAGTTCTACTTCAGCCAGATCAGGCCTGAAAAGGAACTGCGTTTCGCAGGCCTTTGTAAGAGATGGTAACATTAGGCTGTAACACCACTGTGCACAGCGAGTTGTTTTTTAGCTTCCCAAAGAGCTGGAAGCAAGAAGCTGTGGGGCCCAACTCGCCCTTTGGAAAGAAGCCTGCACGTAGTGCCTTACAGCTCTAGGGCAATGTAGCAGACCCAGAGCAGAAGTTCTACTTCAGCCAGATCAGGCCTGCAAGGAAACTGCGTTTCACAGGCATTTGTAGGAGATGTTCCCAGTAGGCTGTAAGAGCACTGTGCAGAGCGAGTTATTTCTTAGCTTCCCAAAGAGCTGGAAGCAAGATGCTTTGGGGCCTCCCTCCCCCTTTGGATACCAGACTGGGCTTTGTGCCTTGAAGCTCTAGGGCAATGAAGAAAACACACAGCAGATGTTCTACTTCAGCCAGATCACGCCTCCAAAGAACTGCGTTTCAGAGGCCTTTGTAAGAGAGGTTTCCTGTAGGCTGCAAGAGCACTTTGCACAGCGAGTTGTTTCTTAGCTTTCCATAGAGCTGGAAGCAAGATGCTTTAGGGCCTCTCTCCAGTTTGGATACAAGACAGGGCCTTGTGCCTTACAGCTCTAGGGCAATGTAGCACACCCAGAGAAGAAGTTCTACATCAGCCAGATCAGGCCTGCAAAGAAACTGCGTGTCACAGGCCTTTGTAAGAGATGTTCCCGGTAGGCTGTAAGAGCACTGTGCACAGCGAGTTGTTTCTTAGCTTCCCAAAGAGCTGGAAGCAAGATGATTTTGGGCCTCCCTCCCCCTTTGGATACAAGACTGGGCTTTGTGCCTTGAAGCTCTAGGGCAATGAAGAACACCCACAGCAGAAGTTCTACCTCAGCCAGATCCCGCCTGCAAAGAAACTGCGTTTCAAAGGCCCTTGTAAGAGATGTTCCCGGTAGGCTGTAAGTGCTCTGAGCACAGCGAGTTGTTTCTTAGCTTCCCAAAGAGCAGGAAGCAAGATTCTTTGGGCACTCACTCCCCCTTTGGATACAAGACTGGGCTTTGTGCCTTGAAGATCTAGGGTAATGTAGAACACCCACAGCAGAAGTTCTACTTCAGTCATTCAGGCCTGCAAAGAAACTGCGTGTCACAGGCATTTATAAGAGATGTTCCCGGTAGGCTGTAAGAGCACTGTGCAGAGCGAGTTGTTTCTTAGCTTCCCAAAGAGCTGGAAGCAAGATGCTTTGGGGACCAACTCGCCCTTTGGAAAGAAGACTGCACGTTGTGCCTTTCAGCTCTAGGGCAATGTAGCACACCCAAAGCAGAAGTTCTACTTCAGCCAGATCAGGCCTGCAAAGAAACTGCGTTTCACAGGCCTTTGTAAGAGATGTTCCCGGTAGGCTGTAAGAGCACTGTGCAGAGTGAGTTGTTTCTTAGCTTCCCAAGAGCTGGAAGCAAGATGCTTTGGGGACCAACTCGCCCTTTGGGAAGAAGACTGCACGTTGTGCCTTTCAGCTCTAGGGCAATGTAGCACACCCAAAGCAGAAGTTCTACTTCAGCCAGATCAGGCCTGCAAAGAAACTGCGTTTCACAGGCCTTTGTAAGAGATGTTCCCGGTAGGCTGTATGAGCACTGTGCAGAGCGAGTTGTCTCTTAGCTTCCCAAAGAGCTGGAAGCAAGATGCTTTGGGGCGCATCTCCGTGTTTGCAAATGATTCATCACTTTGAGCCTTGGAGCTCTAGGGCAATGTAGCACACCAAGAGCAGAAGTTCTACTTCAGCCAGATCAGGCCTGAAAAGGAACTGCGTTTCGCAGGCCTTTGTAAGAGATGGTAACATTAGGCTGTAACACCACTGTGCACAGCGAGTTGTTTTTTAGCTTCCCAAAGAGCTGGAAGCAAGAAGCTGTGGGGCCCAACTCGCCCTTTGGAAAGAAGCCTGCACGTAGTGCCTTACAGCTCTAGGGCAATGTAGCAGACCCAGAGCAGAAGTTCTACTTCAGCCAGATCAGGCCTGCAAGGAAACTGCGTTTCACAGGCATTTGTAGGAGATGTTCCCAGTAGGCTGTAAGAGCACTGTGCAGAGCGAGTTATTTCTTAGCTTCCCAAAGAGCTGGAAGCAAGATGCTTTGGGGCCTCCCTCCCCCTTTGGATACCAGACTGGGCTTTGTGCCTTGAAGCTCTAGGGCAATGAAGAAAACACACAGCAGATGTTCTACTTCAGCCAGATCACGCCTCCAAAGAACTGCGTTTCAGAGGCCTTTGTAAGAGAGGTTTCCTGTAGGCTGCAAGAGCACTTTGCACAGCGAGTTGTTTCTTAGCTTTCCATAGAGCTGGAAGCAAGATGCTTTAGGGCCTCTCTCCAGTTTGGATACAAGACAGGGCCTTGTGCCTTACAGCTCTAGGGCAATGTAGCACACCCAGAGAAGAAGTTCTACATCAGCCAGATCAGGCCTGCAAAGAAACTGCGTGTCACAGGCCTTTGTAAGAGATGTTCCCGGTAGGCTGTAAGAGCACTGTGCACAGCGAGTTGTTTCTTAGCTTCCCAAAGAGCTGGAAGCAAGATGATTTTGGGCCTCCCTCCCCCTTTGGATACAAGACTGGGCTTTGTGCCTTGAAGCTCTAGGGCAATGAAGAACACCCACAGCAGAAGTTCTACCTCAGCCAGATCCCGCCTGCAAAGAAACTGCGTTTCAAAGGCCCTTGTAAGAGATGTTCCCGGTAGGCTGTAAGTGCTCTGAGCACAGCGAGTTGTTTCTTAGCTTCCCAAAGAGCAGGAAGCAAGATTCTTTGGGCACTCACTCCCCCTTTGGATACAAGACTGGGCTTTGTGCCTTGAAGATCTAGGGTAATGTAGAACACCCACAGCAGAAGTTCTACTTCAGTCATTCAGGCCTGCAAAGAAACTGCGTGTCACAGGCATTTATAAGAGATGTTCCCGGTAGGCTGTAAGAGCACTGTGCAGAGCGAGTTGTTTCTTAGCTTCCCAAAGAGCTGGAAGCAAGATGCTTTGGGGACCAACTCGCCCTTTGGAAAGAAGACTGCACGTTGTGCCTTTCAGCTCTAGGGCAATGTAGCACACCCAAAGCAGAAGTTCTACTTCAGCCAGATCAGGCCTGCAAAGAAACTGCGTTTCACAGGCCTTTGTAAGAGATGTTCCCGGTAGGCTGTAAGAGCACTGTGCAGAGTGAGTTGTTTCTTAGCTTCCCAAGAGCTGGAAGCAAGATGCTTTGGGGACCAACTCGCCCTTTGGGAAGAAGACTGCACGTTGTGCCTTTCAGCTCTAGGGCAATGTAGCACACCCAAAGCAGAAGTTCTACTTCAGCCAGATCAGGCCTGCAAAGAAACTGCGTTTCACAGGCCTTTGTAAGAGATGTTCCCGGTAGGCTGTATGAGCACTGTGCAGAGCGAGTTGTCTCTTAGCTTCCCAAAGAGCTGGAAGCAAGATGCTTTGGGGCGCATCTCCGTGTTTGCAAATGATTCATCACTTTGAGCCTTGGAGCTCTAGGGCAATGTAGCACACCAAGAGCAGAAGTTCTACTTCAGCCAGATCAGGCCTGAAAAGGAACTGCGTTTCGCAGGCCTTTGTAAGAGATGGTAACATTAGGCTGTAACACCACTGTGCACAGCGAGTTGTTTTTTAGCTTCCCAAAGAGCTGGAAGCAAGAAGCTGTGGGGCCCAACTCGCCCTTTGGAAAGAAGCCTGCACGTAGTGCCTTACAGCTCTAGGGCAATGTAGCAGACCCAGAGCAGAAGTTCTACTTCAGCCAGATCAGGCCTGCAAGGAAACTGCGTTTCACAGGCATTTGTAGGAGATGTTCCCAGTAGGCTGTAAGAGCACTGTGCAGAGCGAGTTATTTCTTAGCTTCCCAAAGAGCTGGAAGCAAGATGCTTTGGGGCCTCCCTCCCCCTTTGGATACCAGACTGGGCTTTGTGCCTTGAAGCTCTAGGGCAATGAAGAAAACACACAGCAGATGTTCTACTTCAGCCAGATCACGCCTCCAAAGAACTGCGTTTCAGAGGCCTTTGTAAGAGAGGTTTCCTGTAGGCTGCAAGAGCACTTTGCACAGCGAGTTGTTTCTTAGCTTTCCATAGAGCTGGAAGCAAGATGCTTTAGGGCCTCTCTCCAGTTTGGATACAAGACAGGGCCTTGTGCCTTACAGCTCTAGGGCAATGTAGCACACCCAGAGAAGAAGTTCTACATCAGCCAGATCAGGCCTGCAAAGAAACTGCGTGTCACAGGCCTTTGTAAGAGATGTTCCCGGTAGGCTGTAAGAGCACTGTGCACAGCGAGTTGTTTCTTAGCTTCCCAAAGAGCTGGAAGCAAGATGATTTTGGGCCTCCCTCCCCCTTTGGATACAAGACCTGGCTTTGTGCCTTGAAGCTCTAGGGCAATGAAGAACACCCACAGCAGAAGTTCTACCTCAGCCAGATCCCGCCTGCAAAGAAACTGCGTTTCAAAGGCCCTTGTAAGAGATGTTCCCGGTAGGCTGTAAGTGCTCTGAGCACAGCGAGTTGTTTCTTAGCTTCCCAAAGAGCAGGAAGCAAGATTCTTTGGGCACTCACTCCCCCTTTGGATACAAGACTGGGCTTTGTGCCTTGAAGATCTAGGGTAATGTAGAACACCCACAGCAGAAGTTCTACTTCAGTCATTCAGGCCTGCAAAGAAACTGCGTGTCACAGGCATTTATAAGAGATGTTCCCGGTAGGCTGTAAGAGCACTGTGCAGAGCGAGTTGTTTCTTAGCTTCCCAAAGAGCTGGAAGCAAGATGCTTTGGGGACCAACTCGCCCTTTGGAAAGAAGACTGCACGTTGTGCCTTTCAGCTCTAGGGCAATGTAGCACACCCAAAGCAGAAGTTCTACTTCAGCCAGATCAGGCCTGCAAAGAAACTGCGTTTCACAGGCCTTTGTAAGAGATGTTCCCGGTAGGCTGTAAGAGCACTGTGCAGAGCGAGTTGTATCATAGCTTCCCAAAGAGCTGGAAGCAAGATGCTTTGGGGCGTATCTCCGTCTTTGGAAATGATGCAGCACTTTCTGCCTTGGATCTCTAGGGCAATGTAGCACACCCACAGCAGAAGTTCTACTTCAGCCAGATCAGGCCTGCAAAGAAACTGCGTTTCACAGGCCTTTGTAAGAGATGTTCCCGGTAGACTGTAAGAGCACTGTGCAGAGCGAGTTGTTTCTTAGCTTCCCAAAGAGCTGGAAGCAAGATGCTTTAGGGCCTCTCTCCAGTTTGGATACAAGGGAGGGCCTTGTGCATGGAAGCTCTAGAGCAATGTACAACACCTATAGCATAAGTTCTACTTCAGGCAGATCAGGCCTGCAAAGGAACTGCGTTCACAGGCCTTTGTAAGAGATGTTCTCGGTAGGCTGTAAGAGCACTGTGCAGAGCGAGTTGTTTCTTAGCTTCCCAAAGAGCTGGAAGCAAGATGCTTTGGGGCCTCACTCCCTCTTTGGATACAAGACTGGGCTTTGTGCCTTGAAGATCTAGGGCAATGTAGAACACCCACAGCAGAAGTTTTACTTCAGCCAGATCAGGCCTGCAAAGAAACTGAGTTTCACAGGCATTTGTAAGAGATGTTCCGGGTAGGCTGTGTGAGCACTGTGCAGAGCGAGTTGTCTCTTAGCTTCCCAAAGAGCTGGAAGCAAGATGCTTTAGGGCCTCTCTCCAGTTTGGATACAAGACAGGGCCTTGTGCCTTACAGCTCTAGGGCAATGTTGCACACCCAGAGGAGAAGTTCTACTTCAGCCAGATCAGGCCTGCAAAGAAACTGCGTGTCACAGGCCTTTGTAAGAGATGTTCCCGGTAGGCTGTAAGAGCACTGTGCAGAGCGAGTTGTTTCTTAGCTTCCCAAAGAGCTGGAAGCAAGATGCTTTGGGGCGTATCTCCGTGTTTGCAAATGAATCAGCACTTTGTGCCTTGGAGCTCTAGAGCAATGCAGCACACCAAGAGCAGATGTTCTACTTCAGCCAGATCAGGCCTGCAAAGGAACTGCGTTTCACAGGCCTTTGTAAGAGATGGTAACAGTAGGCTGTAAAACCACTGTGCACAGCGAGTTGTTTTTTAGCTTCCCAAAGAGCTGGAAGCAAGAAGCTTTGGGGCCCAACTCGCCCTTTGGAAAGAAGCCTGCACGTAGTGCCTTAGAGCTCTAGGGCAATGTAGCACACCCAGAGCAGAAGTTCTACTTCAGCCAGAACAGGCCTGCAAAGAAACTGCGTTTCACAGGCCTTTGTAAGAGATGGTCACAGTAGGCTGTAACACCACTGTGCACAGCGTGTTGTTTCTTAGCTTCCCAAAGAGCTGGAAGCAAGATGCTGTGGGGCCCAACTCGCCCTTTGGAAAGAAGCCTGCACGTTGTGCCTTTCAGCTCTAGGGCAATGAAGAACACACACAGCAGATGTTCTACTTCAGCCAGATCAGGAATGCAAAGAAACTGCGTTTCACAGCCCTTTGTAAGAGATGTTCCCGGTATGGTGTAATAGCACTCTACACAGTGAGTAGTTTCTTAGCGTCCCAAAGAGATGGAAGCAAGATGCTTTAGGCCCTTTCTCCAGTTTGGATACAAGGCAGGGCCTTGAGCCTTGAAGCTCTAGGGCAATGTAGCACACCCACATCAGACGTCCTACTTCAGCCAGATCAGGCCTGCAAAGAAACTGCGTTTCACAGCCCTTTCTAAGAGATGTTCCCGGTAGACAGTAAGAGCACTGTGCAGAGCGAGTTGTTTCTTAGCTTCCCGAAGATCTGGAAGCAAGATGCTTTAGGGCCTCTCTCCAGTTTGGATACAAGGCAGGGCCTTGTGCATGGAAGCTCTAGGGCAAAGTACAACACCTAGAGCATAAGTTCTACTTCAGGCAGATCAGGCCTGCAAGGGAACTGCGTTTCATAGGCCTTTGTAAGAGATGTTCTTGGTAGGCTGTAAGAGCACTGTGCAGAGCGAGTTGTTTCTTAGCTTCACAAAGACCAGGAAGCAAGATGCTTTGTGACCCAACTCGCCCTTTGAAAGAAGACTGCACGTTGTGCCTTTCAGCTCTCGGGCAAGGTAGCACACCCAGAGCAGAAGTCCTACTTCAGCCACATCACGCCTGCAAAGAAACTGCGTTTGACAGGCCTTTGTAAGACATGTTCCCGGTAGGCTGTAAGAGCACTGTGCAGAGCGAGTTGTTTCTTAGCTTCCCAAAGAGCTGGAAGCAAGATGCTTTGGGGCGTATCTCCGTCTTTGGAAATGTTTCAGCACTTTGTGCCTTGGAGCTCTAGGGCAATGTAGCACACCCACAGCAGAAGTTCTACTTCAGCCAGATCAGGCCTGCAAAGAAACTGAGTTTCACATGCCTTTTACGAGATGTTCCCGGTTGGCTGTAAGAGCACTGAGCAGAGCGGTTTGTTTCTTAGCTTCCCAAAGAGCTGGAAGCAAGATGCTTTGGATCCCAACTCGCCCTTTGGATAGAAGCCTGCACATTGTTCCTTTCAGCTCTAGGGCAATGTAGCACACCCTGAGCAGAAGTTCTACTTCAGCCCGATCAGGCCTGCAAAGAAACTGCGTGTCACAGGCCTTTGGAAGAGATGTTCCCGGTAGGCTGTAAGAGCACTCTGCAGAGCGAGTTGTTTTTTAGCTTCCCAAAGAGCTGGAAACAAGATGCTTTGGGGCCTCTCTCCGTCTTTGGAAATAATGCAGCACTTTGCGCCTTCGAGCTCTAGGGCAATGTAGCACACCCACAGCAGAAGTTCTACTTCAGCCAGATCAGGCCTGCAAAGAAACCGCGTTTCACAGGCCTTTGTAAGAGATGTTCCTGGTAGGCTGTAAGAGCACTGTGCAGAGCGAGTTGTTTCTTAGCTTCCCGAAGAGCTGAAAGCAAGATGCTTTAGGGCCACTCTCCATTTTGGATACAAGGCAGGGCTTTGTGCATGGAAGCTCTAGGGCAATGTACAACACCTAGAGCATAAGTTGTACTTCAGGCAGATCAGGCCTGCAAAGGAACTGCGTTTCACAGGCCTTTGTAAGAGATGTTCTCGCTGGGCTGTAAGAGCACTGTGCAGAGCGAGTTGTTTGTTAGCTTCCCAAAGAGCTGGAAGCAAGGTGATTTGGGACCTCACTCCCCCTTTGGATACAAGACGAGGCTTTGTGCCTTGAAGCTCTAGGGCAATGAAGAACACACACAGCAGAAGTTCTACTTCAGCCAGATCACGCATGGAAAGAAACTGCGTTTCACAGGCCTTTGTAAGAGATGTTCCCGGTAGGCTGCAAGAGCACTGTGCACAGCGAGTTGTTTCTTAGCTTCCCATAGAGCTGGAAGCAAGAAGCTTTAGGGCCTCTCTCCAGTTTGGATACAAGGCAGGACTTTGTGCCTTTCAGCTCTAGGGCAATGTAGCACACCCAGAGGAGATGTTCTACTTCAGCCAGATCAGGCCTGAAAAGAAACTGCGTTTCACAGGCCTTTGTAAGAGATCTTCCCGGTAGACTGTAAGAGCACTGTGCAGGGCGAGCTGTTTCTTAGCTTCCCAAAGAGCTGGAAGCAAGATGCTTTTGGGCCTCTCTCCCCCTTTGGATACAAGGCAGGGCCTTGTGCGTTGAAGCTCTAGGGCAATGCACAACACCCAGAGCATAAGTTCTACTTCATCAAGATCAGGCCTGAAAAGGAACAGCGTTTCACAGGCCTTTGTAAGAGATGTTCTCGGTAGGCGGTAAGAGCATTGTGCACAGCGAGTTGTTTCTTAGCTTCCCAAAGAGCTGCAAGAAAGAAGCTTTGGGGCCCAACGCGCCCTTTGGAAAGAAGCCTGCACGTAGTGACTTACAGCTCTAGGGCAATGTAGCACACCCAGTACAGAAGTTCTACTTCAGTCAGATCAGGCCTGCAAAGAAACTGCGTTTCACAGGCCTTTGTAAGAGATGTTCCCGGTAGGCTGCAAGAGCACTGTGCACAGCGAGTTGTTTCATAGCTTCCCATAGAGCTGGAAGCAAGAAGCTTTAGGGTCTCTCTCCAGTTTGGATACAA
Organism: Equus caballus; assembly: GCF_041296265.1. NCBI lineage: Eukaryota > Metazoa > Chordata > Mammalia > Perissodactyla > Equidae > Equus > Equus caballus. The sequence continues at coordinate 69,032,927 of NC_091684.1, forward strand.
GACAGGGCCTTGTGCCTTTCAGCTCTAGGGCAATGTAGCACACCCAGAGGAGAAGTTCTACGTCAGCCAGATCAGGCCTGCAAAGAAACTGCGTTTCACAGGCCTTTGTAAGAGATGTTCCCGGTAGGCTGTAAGAGCACTGTGCAGAGTGAGTTGTCTCTTAGCTTCCCAAAGAGCTGGAAGCAAGATGCTTTGGGGCCTCACTCCCTCTTTGGATACAAGACTCGGCTTTGTGCCTGGAAGCTCTAGAGCAATGTAGAACACCCACAGCAGAAGTTCTACTTCAGTCAGATCAGGCCTGCAAAGAAACTGCGTTTCACAGGCCTTTGTAAGAGATGTTCCCGGTAGGCTGTAGGAGCACTGTACAGAGCGAGTTGATTCTTAGCTTCACAAAAAGCTTTAAGCAAGATGATTTGGGGCGTATCTCCGTCTTTGGAAATGATTCATCACTTTGTGCCTTGGAGCTCTAGGGCAATTTAGCACACCATGAGCAGAGATTCTACTTCACCCAGATCAGGCCTGCAAAGAAACTGCGTTTCACAGCCCTTTGTAAGAGATGTTCCCGGTATGGTGTAATAGCACTGTGCACAGTGAGTTGTTTCTTAGCTTCCCAAAGAGCTGGAAGCAAGATGCTTTAGGGCCTTTCTCCAGTTTGGATAGAAGGCAGGGCCTTGAGACTTGAAGCTCTAGGGCAATGTAGCACACCCACAGCTGATGTTCAACTTCAGCCAGATCAGGCCTGCAAAGAAACTGCGTTTCACAGGCCTTTTGTAAGAGATGTTCCCGGTAGGCTCTAAGAGCACTGTGCAGGGCGAGCTGTTTCTTAGCTTCCCAAAGAGCTGGAAGCAAGATGCTTTGGGGCCTCTCTCCCCCTTTTGATACAAGGCATGGACTTGTGCGTTGAAGCTCTAGGGCAATGCAAAACACCCAGAGCATAAGTTCTACTTCAGCCAGATCAGGCCTGCAAAGGAACAGCGTTTCACAGGCCTTTGTAAGAGATGTTCTCATTAGGCTGTAAGAGTACTGTGCACAGCGAGTTGTTTCCTAGCTTCCCAAAGAGCTGGAAGCAAGAAGCTTTCGGGCCAACTCGCCCTATGGAAAGAAGCCTGCACGTCATGCCTTACATCTCTAGGGCAATGTAGCACACCCAGAGCAGAAGTTCTACTTCAGCCAGATCAGGCCTGCAAAGAAACTGCGTTTCACATGCCTTTGTAAGAGATATTCCGGGTAGGCTGTAAGAGCTCTGTGCAGAGCGAGTTGTTTCTTAGCTTACCAAAGAGCTGGAAGCAAGATGATTTGGGGCCTCCCTCCCCCTTTGGATACAAGACTGGGCTTTGTGCCTTGAAGCTCTAGGGCAATGAAGAACACCCACAGCAGAAGTTCTACTTCAGCCAGATCACGCCTGCAATGAAACTGCTTTCACAGACCTTTGTAGGAGATGTGCCCGGTAGGCTGTAAGAGCACTGTGCAGAGTGAGTTGTTTCTTAGCTTCCCAAAAAGCTGGAAGCAAGATGCTTTGGGGCCCAACTCGCCCTTTGGAAAGAAGACTGCACATTGTGCCTTTCAGCTCTAAAGCAATGTAGCACACGCAAAGCAGAAGTTCTACTTCAGTCAGATCAGGCCTGCAAAGAAACTGCGTTTCACAGGCCTTTGTAAGAGATGTTCCCGGTAGGCTGTAAGAGCACTGTGCAGAGCGAGTTGTTTCTTAGCTTCGCAAAGAGCTGGAAGCAACATGCTTTGGGGCGTATCTCCATCTTTGGAAATGATCCAGCACTTTGTGCCTTGGATCTCTAGGGAAATGTAGCACACCCACAGCAGAAGATGTACTTCAGCCAGATGAGGGCGGCAAAGAAACTGCGTTTCACAGGCCTTTGTAAGAGATGTTCCCGGTAGGCTGTAAGAGCACTGTACAGAGCGAGTAGTTTCTTAGCTTCCCAAAGAGCTGGAAGCAAGATGCTTTGGGGCCCAACTCGCCCTTGGAAAGAAGACTGCACGTTGGGCCTTTCAGCTCTCAAACCATGTAGTACACCCAGAGCAGAAGTTCTACTTCATCCAGATCAGGCCTGCTAACAAACTGCGTTTCACAGGCCTTTGTAGGAGATGTTCCCGGTAGACTTTAAGAGCACTGTGCAGAGCGAGTTGTTTCTTAGCTTCCCAAAGAGCTGAAAGCAAGATGCTTTTGGCCCAACTTGCCCTTTGGAAAGAAGACTGCACGTTGTGCCTTTCAGCTCTCGGGCAATGTAGCACTCCTAGAGCAGAAGTTCTACTTCAGCCAGATCAGGCCTGCAAAGAAACTGCGTTTCACACGCCTTTGTAGGAGATGTGCCCGGTAGGCTGTAAGAGCACTGTGCAGAGCGAGTTGTTTCTTAGCTTCCCAAAGAGCTGGAAGCAACATGCTTTGGGGCCTCCCTCCCCCTTTGGATTCAAGACTGGGCTTTGTGCCTTGAAGCTCTAGGCCAATGAAGACGACACACAGCAGAAGTTCTACTTTAGCCAGATCACGCCTGCAAAGAAAGTGCGTTTCACAGGCCTTTGTAAGAGATGTTCCCGGTAGGCTGTAGGAGCACTGTACAGAGCGAGTTGATTCTTAGCTTCACAAAAAGCTTTAAGCAAGATGATTTGGGGCGTATCTCCGTCTTTGGAAATGATTCAGCACTTTGTGCCTTGGAGCTCTAGGGCAATTTAGCAAACCCAGAGCAGAGTTTCTACTTCACCCAGATCAGGCCTGCAAAGAAACTGCGTTTCACAGCCCTTTGTAAGAGATGTTTCCGGGAGGCTGTAAGAGCAGTGTGCAGAGCGAGTTGTTTCTTAGCTTCCCGAAGAGGTGGAAGCAAGATGCTTTAGGGCCCCTCTCCAGTTTGGATACAAGGCAGGGCCTTGTGCATGGAAGCTCTAGGGCAATGTACAACACCTAGAGCATAAGTTCTACTTCAGGCAGATCAGTCCTGCAAAGGAACTGCGTTTCACAGGCCTTTGTAAGACATGTTCTCGGTAGGCTGTAAGAGCACTGTGCAGAGCGAGTTGTTTCTTAGCTTCACAAAGAGCTGGAAGTAAGCTGCTGTGGGGCCCAACTCGCCCTTTGGAAAGAAGCCTGCACGTTGTGCCTTTCAGCTCTCAGGCAATGTAGCACACTCAGAGCAGAAGTTCTACTTCAGCCAGATCAGGCCTGCAAAGAAACTGAGTTTCACAGGCCTTTGTAAGAGATGTTCCCGGTAGGCTGCAAGAGCACTGTGCACAGCGAGTTGTTTCTTAGCTTCCCATAGACATGGAAGCAAGAAGCTTTAGGGTCTCTCTCCAGTTTGGATACAAGACAGGGCCTTGTGCCTTTCAGCTCTAGGGCAATGTAGCACACCCAGAGGAGAAGTTCTACTTCAGCCAGATCAGGCCTGCAAAGAAACTGCGTTTCACAGGCCTTTGTAAGAGATATTCCCGGTAGGCTGTAAGAGCTCTGTGCAGAGCGAGTTGTTTCTTAGCTTCCCAAAGAGCTGGAAGAAAGATGATTTGGGGCCTCCCTCCCCCTTTGGATACAAGACTGTGCTTTGTGCCTTGAAGCTCTAGGGCAATGAAGAACACCCACAGCAGAAGTTCTTCTTCAGCCATATCACGCCTGCAAAGAAATTGCGTTTCACAGGCCTTTGTAAGAGATGTTCCCGGTAGGCTGTAAGAGCAATGACCACACCGAGTTGTTTCTTAGCTTCCCATAGAGCTGGAAGCAAGATTCTTTAGGGCCTCTCTCTAGGTGGATACAAGGTATGGCCTTGTGCATGGAAGCTCTAGGGCAATGTAGCACACCCAGAGGAGAAGTTCTACGTCAGTCAGATGACGCCTGCAAACAAAGTGCGTGTCACAGGCCTTTGTAAGAGATGTTCCCGGTAGGCTGTAAGAGCACTGTGCTGAGCGAGTTGTTTCTTAGCTTCCCAAAGAGCTGGAAGCAAGATGCTTTTGGGCGTATGTCCGTCTTTGGAAATGATTCAGCACTTTGTGCCTTGGAGCTCTAGGGCAATGAGGCACACCCACAGCAGAAGTTCTACTTCAGCCAGATGAGGCCTGCAAAGAAACTTCATTTCACAGACCTTTGTAAGAGATGTTTTTGGTAGGCTGTAAGAGCACTGTGCAGAGCGAGTTGTTTCTTAGCTTCCCAAAGAACTGGAAGCAAGATGATTTGGGGCCTCACTCCCCCTTTGGATACAAGACTGGGCTTTGTGCCTTGAAGCTCTAGGGCAATGTAGAACACCCACAGCAGAAGTTTTACTTCAGCCAGATCAGGCCTGCAAAGAAACTGCGTTTCACAGACATTTGTAAGAGATGTTCCCGATAGGCTGTAAGAGCACTGTGCAGAGCGATTTGTTTCTTAGCTTCCCAAAGGGCTGGAAGCAAGATGCTTTGGGGCGTATCTCCGTGTTTGGAAATGATTCAGCACTTTGTGCCTTGGAGCTCTAGGGCAATGTAGCACACCCAGAGCAGAAGTTCTACTTCAGCCAGATCAGGCCTGCAAAGGAACTGCGTTTCACAGGCCTTTGTAAGAGATGTTCCCGGTAGGCTGTAACAGCACTGTGCAGAGCGAGTTGTTTCTTAGCTTCCCAAATAGCTGAAAGCAAGAAGCTTTGGGGCCTCACTCCCCCTTTGGATACAAGACTGGGCTTTGTGCCTTGAAGCTCTAGGGCAATGTAGAACACCCACAGCAGAAGTTCTACTTCAGCCCGATCAGGCCTGCAAAGTAACTGCGTTTCACAGGCCTTTGTAAGAGATGTTCCCGGTAGGCTGTAAGAGCACTGTGCAGAGCGAGTTGTTTCTTAGCTTCCCAAAGAGCTGGAAACAAGATGCTTTGGGGCCTCTCTCCGTCTTTGGAAATAATGCAGCACTTTGGGCCTTCGAGCTCTAGGGCAATGTAGCACACTCAGAGCAGAAGTTCTACATCAGCCAGATCAGGCCTGCAAAGAAACTGCGTTTCACAGGCCTTTGTAAGAGATGTTCCCGGTAGGCTGTAAGAGCACTGTGCAGAGCGAGCTGTTTCTTAGCTTCCCAAAGAGCTGGAAGCAAGATGCTTTGGGGCCTCTCTTGCCCTTTGGATACAGGGCAGGGCCTTGTGCGTTGAAGCTCTAGGGCAATGAACAACACCCAGAGAATAAGTTCTACTTCAGCCAGATCAGGCCTGCAAAGGAACTGCGTTTCACAGGCCTTTGTAAGAGATGTTCTCAGTAGGCAGTAAGAGCACTGTGCAGAGCGAGTTGTTTTTTAGCTTCCCAAAGAGCTGGAAGCAAGATACTTTGGGGCCTCTCTTCCCCTTTGTAAACAAGGCTGGGCTTTGTGCCTTTCAGCTCTAGGGCAATGTAGCACACCCAGAGCAGAAGTTCTACTTCAGCCAGATCAGGAATGCAAAGAAACTGCGTTTCACAGCCCTTTGTAAGAGATGTTCCCGGTATGGTATAATAGCATTGTGCACAGTGAGTAGTTTCTTAGCGTCCCAAAGAGATGGAAGCAAGATGCTTTAGGGCCTTTCTCCAGTTTGGATACAAGGAAGGTCCCTGAGCCTTGAAGCTCTAGGGCAATGTAGCACACCCAGAGGTGAAGTTTTACTTCAGCCAGATCAGGCCTGCTAGGAAACTGCGTTTCACAAGCCTTTTGTAAGAGATGTTCCCGGTATCCTGTAAGAGCACTGTGCAGGGCGACCTGTTTCTAGCTTCCCAAAGAGCTGGAAGCAAGATGCTTTGGGTCCTCTCTCCCCCTTTGGATACAAGGCAGGGCCTTGTGCGTTGAAGCTCTAGGGCAATGCACAACACGCAGAGCATAAGTTCTACTTCAGCCAGATCAGGCCTGCAATGGAACAGCGTTTCACAGGCCTTTGTAAGAGATGTTCTCGGTAGGCCGTAAGAGCACTGTGCACAGCGAGTTGTTTCTTAGCTTCCCAAAGAGCTGGAAGCAAGATGCTTTGGGACGTATCTCCGTCTTTGGAAATGATTCAGCACTTTGTGCCTTGGAGCTCTAGGGCAATGTAGCACACCCACAGCAGAAGTTCTACTTCACCCAGATCAGGCCTGCAAAGAAACTGCGTTTCACAGGCCTTTGCTAGAGATGTTCCCGGTAGACTGTAAGAGCACTGTGCAGAGCAAATTGTGTCTTCGCTTCCCGAAGAGCTGGATGCAAGATGCTTTAGGGCCTCTCCCAAGTTTGGATACAAGGCAGGGCCTTGTGCATGGAAGCTCTAGGGCAATGTACAACACCTACAGCATAAGTTCTACTTCAGGCAGATCAGTCCTGCAAAGGAACTGCGTTTCACAGGCCTTTGTAAGACATGTTCTCGGTAGGCTGTAAGAGCACTGTGCAGAGCGAGTTGTTTCTTAGCTTCACAAAGAGCTGGAAGCAAGATGCTTTTGGCCCAACTTGCCCTTTGGAAAGAAGACTGCACGTTGTGCCTTTCAGCTCTCAGGCAATGTAGCACACTCAGAGCAGAAGTTCTACTTCATCCAGATCAGGCCTGCAAAGAAACTGAGTTTCACAGGCCTTTGTAAGAGATGTTCCCGGTAGGCTGCAAGAGCACTGTGCACAGCGAGTTGTTTCTTAGCTTCCCATAGACATGGAAGCAAGAAGCTTTAGGGTCTCTCTCCAGTTTGGATACAAGACAGGGCCTTGTGCCTTTCAGCTCTAGGGCAATGTAGCACACCCAGAGGAGAAGTTCTACTTCAGCCAGATCAGGCCTGCAAAGAAACTGCGTTTCACAGGCCTTTGTAAGAGATATTCCCGGTAGGCTGTAAGAGCTCTGTGCAGAGCGAGTTGTTTCTTAGCTTCCCAAAGAGCTGGAAGAAAGATGATTTGGGGCCTCCCTCCCCCTTTGGATACAAGACTGTGCTTTGTGCCTTGAAGCTCTAGGGCAATGAAGAACACCCACAGCAGAAGTTCTTCTTCAGCCATATCACGCCTGCAAAGAAATTGCGTTTCACAGGCCTTTGTAAGAGATGTTCCCGGTAGGCTGTAAGAGCAATGACCACACCGAGTTGTTTCTTAGCTTCCCATAGAGCTGGAAGCAAGATTCTTTAGGGCCTCTCTCTAGGTGGATACAAGGTATGGCCTTGTGCATGGAAGCTCTAGGGCAATGTAGCACACCCAGAGGAGAAGTTCTACGTCAGTCAGATGACGCCTGCAAACAAAGTGCGTGTCACAGGCCTTTGTAAGAGATGTTCCCGGTAGGCTGTAAGAGCACTGTGCTGAGCGAGTTGTTTCTTAGCTTCCCAAAGAGCTGGAAGCAAGATGCTTTTGGGCGTATGTCCGTCTTTGGAAATGATTCAGCACTTTGTGCCTTGGAGCTCTAGGGCAATGAGGCACACCCACAGCAGAAGTTCTACTTCAGCCAGATGAGGCCTGCAAAGAAACTTCATTTCACAGACCTTTGTAAGAGATGTTTTTGGTAGGCTGTAAGAGCACTGTGCAGAGCGAGTTGTTTCTTAGCTTCCCAAAGAACTGGAAGCAAGATGATTTGGGGCCTCACTCCCCCTTTGGATACAAGACTGGGCTTTGTGCCTTGAAGCTCTAGGGCAATGTAGAACACCCACAGCAGAAGTTTTACTTCAGCCAGATCAGGCCTGCAAAGAAACTGCGTTTCACAGACATTTGTAAGAGATGTTCCCGATAGGCTGTAAGAGCACTGTGCAGAGCGATTTGTTTCTTTTCTTCCCAAAGGGCTGGAAGCAAGATGCTTTGGGGCGTATCTCAGTGTTTGGAAATGATTCAGCACTTTGTGCCTTGGAGCTCTAGGGCAATGTAGCACACCCAGAGCAGAAGTTCTACTTCAGCCAGATCAGGCCTGCAAAGGAACTGCGTTTCACAGGCCTTTGTAAGAGATGTTCCCGGTAGGCTGTAACAGCACTGTGCAGAGCGAGTTGTTTCTTAGCTTCCCAAAGAGCTGAAAGCAAGAAGCTTTGGGGCCTCACTCCCCCTTTGGATACAAGACTGGGCTTTGTGCCTTGAAGCTCTAGGGCAATGTAGAACACCCACAGCAGAAGTTCTACTTCAGCCAGATCAGGCCTGCAAAGAAACTGATTTTCACAGGCCTTTTAAGAGATGTTCCCGGTAGGCTGTATGAGCACTGAGCAGAGCGGTTTGTTTCTTAGCTTCCCAAAGAGCTGGAAGCAAGATGCTTTGGATCCCAAGTCGGCCTTTGGATAGAAGCCTGCAGATTGTTCCTTTCAGCTCTAGGGCAATGCAGCACACCCAGAGCAGAAGTTCTACTTCAGCCCGATCAGGCCTGCAAAGAAACTGCGTTTCACAGGCCTTTGTAAGAGATGTTCCCGGTAGGCTGTAAGAGCACTGTGCAGAGCGAGTTGTTTCTTAGCTTCCCAAAGAGCTGGAAACAAGATGCTTTGGGGCCTTTCTCCGTCTTTGGAAATAATGCAGCACTTTGGGCTTTCGAGCTCTAGGGCAATGTAGCACACTCAGAGCAGAAGTTCTACATCAGCCAGATCAGGCCTGCAAAGAAACTGCGTTTCACAGGCCTTTGTAAGAGATGTTCCCGGTAGGCTGTAAGAGCACTGTGCAGAGCGAGTTGTTTCTTAGCTTCCCAAAGAGCTGGAAGCAAGATGCTTTGGGGCCTCTCTTCCCCTTTGGATACAGGGCAGGGCCTTGTGCGTTGAAGCTCTAGGGCAATGAACAACACCCAGAGAATAAGTTCTACTTCAGCCAGATCAGGCCTGCAAAGGAACTGCGTTTCACAGGCCTTTGTAAGAGATGTTCTCAGTAGGCAGTAAGAGCACTGTGCAGAGCGAGTTGTTTTTTAGCTTCCCAAAGAGCTGGAAGCAAGATACTTTGGGGCCTCTCTTCCCCTCTGTAAACAAGGCTGGGCTTTGTGCCTTTCAGCTCTAGGGCAATGTAGCACACCCAGAGCAGAAGTTCTACTTCAGCCAGATCAGGAATGCAAAGAAACTGCGTTTCACAGCCCTTTGTAAGAGTTGTTCCCGGTATGGTGTAATAGCATTGTGCACAGTGAGTAGTTTCTTAGCGTCCCAAAGAGATGGAAGCAAGATGCTTTAGGGCCTTTCTCCAGTTTGGATACAAGGAAGGTCCTTGAGCCTTGAAGCTCTAGGGCAATGTAGCACACCCAGAGGTGAAGTTCTACTTCAGCCAGATCAGGCCTGCAAAGCAACTGCGTTTCACAGGCCTTTGTAAGAGATGTTCCCGGTAGGCTGTAAGAGCACTGTGCAGAGCGAGTTGTTTCTTAGCTTCCCAAAGAGCTGGAAGCAAGATGCTTTGGGGCCTCACTCCCCCTTTGGATACAAGACTCGGCTTTGTGCCTGGAAGCTCTAGGGCAATGTAGAACACCCACAGCTGAAGTTCTACTTCAGCCAGATCAGGACTGCAAATAAACTGCGTTTCAAAGGCCTTTGTAAGAGATGTTCCCGGTAGGCTGTAGGAGCACTGTACAGAGCGAGTTGATTCTTAGCTTCAGAAAAAGCTTTAAGCAAGATGATTTGGGGCGTATCTCCGTCTTTGGAAATGATTCAGCACTTTGTGCCTTGGAGCTCTAGGGCAATTTAGCACACCAAGAGCAGAGATTCTACTTCACCCAGATCAGGCCTGCAAAGAAACTGCGTTTCACAGCCCTTTGTAAGAGATGTTCCCGGTATGGTGCAATAGCACTGTGCACAGTGAGTTGTTTCTTAGCGTCCCAAAGAGCTGGAAGCAAGATGCTTTAGGGCCTTTCTCCAGTTTGGATAGAAGGCAGGGCCTTGAGACTTGAAGCTCTAGGGCAATGTAGCAGACCCACAGCTGATGTTCAACTTCAGCCAGATCAGGCCTGCAAAGAAACTGCGTTTCACAGGCCTTTTGTAAGAGATGTTTCCGGTAGGCTGTAAGAGCACTGTGCAGGGCGAGCTGTTTCTTAGCTTCCCAAAGAGCTGGAAGCAAGATGCTTTGGGGCCTCTCTCCCCCTTTGGATACAAGGCATGGACTTGTGCGTTGAAGCTCTAGGGCAATGCAAAACACCCAGAGCATAAGTTCTACTTCAGCCAGATCAGGCCTGCAAAGGAACAGCGTTTCACAGGCATTTGTAAGAGATGTTCTCATTAGGCTGTAAGAGTACTGTGCACAGCGAGTTGTTTCTTAGCTTCCCAAAGAGCTGGAAGCAAGAAGCTTTCGGGCCAACTCGCCCTTTGGAAAGAAGCCTGCACGTCATGCCTTACAGCTCTAGGGCAATGTAGCACACCCACAGCAGAAGTTCTACTTCAGCCAGATCAGGCCTGCAAAGAAACTGCGTTTCACATGCCTTTGTAAGAGATATTCAGGGTAGGCTGTAAGAGCTCTGTGCAGAGCGAGTTGTTTCTTAGCTTCCCAAAGAGCTGGAAGCAAGATGATTTGGGGGCTCCCTCCCCCTTTGGATACAAGACTGGGCTTTGTGCCTTGAAGCTCTAGGGCAATGAAGAACACCCACAGCAGAAGTTCTACTTCAGCCAGATCACGCCTGCAATGAAACTGCGTTTCACAGGCCTTTGTAGGAGATGTGCCCGGTAGGCTGTAAGAGCACTGTGCAGAGTGAGTTGTTTCTTAGCTTCCCAAAAAGCTGGAAGCAAGATGCTTTGGGGCCCAACTCGCCCTTTGGAAAGAAGACTGCACATTGTGCCTTTCAGCTCTAAAGCAATGTAGCACACGCAAAGCAGAAGTTCTACTTCAGTCAGATCAGGCCTGCAAAGAAACTGCGTTTCACAGGCCTTTGTAAGAGATGTTCTCGGTAGGCTGTAAGAGCACTGTGCAGAGCGAGTTGTTTCTTAGCTTCCCAAAGAGCTGGAAGCAAGATGCTTTGGGGCCTCTCTCCAGTTTGGATACAAGGCAGGGCCTTGTGCATGGAAGCTCTAGGGCAATGTACAACACCTAGAGCATAAGTTCTACTTCAGGGAGATCAGGCCTGCAAAGGAACTGCATTTCACAGGCCTTTGTAAGAGATGTTCCCGGTAGGCTGTAAGAGCACTGTGCAGAGCGAGTTGTTTCTTAGCTTCCCAAAGAGCTGGAAGCAAGATGCTTTGGGGCCTCACTACCCCTTTGGATACAAGACTGGGCTTTGTGCCTTGAAGCTCTAGGGCAATGAAGAACACCCACAGCAGAAGTTCTACTTCATCCAGATCAGGCCTGCAAAGAAACTGCGTTTCACAGGCATTTGTAATAGATGTTCCCGGTAGGCTGTAAGAGCACTGTGCAGACCGAGTTGTTTCTTAGCTTCCCAAAGAGTTGGAAGCAAGATGCTTTGGGGCGTATCTCCGTGTTTGGAAATGATTCAGAACTTTGTGCCTTGGAGCTCTAGGGCAATGTAGCACACCCAGAGCAGAAGTTCTACTTCAGACAGATCAGGCCTCCAAAGGAACTGCGTTTCACAGGCCTTTGTAAGAGATGTTCACAGTAGGCTGTAATACCACTGTGCACAGCGAGTTTTTTCTTAGCTTCCCAAAGAGCTGGAAGCAAGAAGCTTTGGGGCCCAACCCGCCCTTTGGAAAGAAGCCTGCACGTAGTGCCTTACAGCTCTAGGGCAATGTAGCACACCCAGAGCAGAAGTTCTACTTCAGCCAGATCAGGCCTGCAAAGAAACTGCGTTTCACAGGCCTTTGTAAGAGATATTCCCGGTAGGCTGTAAGAGCTCTGTGCAGAGCGAGTTGTTTCTTAGCTTCCCAAAGAGCTGGAAGAAAGATGATTTGGGGCCTCCCTCCACCTTTGGATACAAGACTGTGCTTTGTGCCTTGAAGCTCTAGGGCAATGAAGAACACCCACAGCAGAAGTTCTACTTCAGCCATATCACGCCTGCAAAGAAATTGCGTTTCACAGGCCTTTGGAAGAGATGTTCCCGGTACGCTGTAAGAGCAATGACCACAGCGAGTTGTTTCTTAGCTTCCCATAGAGCTGGAAGCAAGATTCTTTAGGGCCTCTCTCCAGGTGGATACAAGGTATGGCCTTGTGCATGGAAGCTCTCGGGCAATGTAGGACACCCAGAGGAGAAGTTCTATGTCAGTCAGATGAGGCCTGCAAACAAAGTTCGTGTCACAGGCCTTTGTAAGAGATGTTCCCGGTAGGCTGTAAGAGCACTGTGCAGAGCGAGTTGTTTCTTAGCTTCCCAAAGACCTGGAAGCAAGATGCTTTGGGGCCCAACTCGCCCTTTGGAAAGAAGACTGCACTTTCTGCCTTTCAGCTCTAAGGCAATGTAGCACACCCAGAGCCGAAGTTCTACTACAGCCAGATCAGGCCTGCAAAGAAACTGCGTTTCACAGGCATTTGTAAGAGATGTTCCCAGTAGGCTGTAAGAGCACTGTGCAGAGCGATTTGTTTCTTAGCTTCCCAAAGAGCTGGAAGCATGATGCTTTGGGTCCTCCCTCCCCCTTTGGATACAAGACTGGGCTTTGTGCCTTGAAGCTCTAGGGCAATGAAGCACACACACAGCAGAAGTTCTGCTTCAGCCAGATCACGCCTGCAAAGAAACTGCGTTTCACAGGCCTTTGTAAGATATGTTCCCGGTAAGCTGCAAGAGCACTGTGCAGAGCAAGTTGAAACTTAGCTTCCCAAAGAGCTGGAAGCATGATAATTTGGGGCCTCTCTTCCCCTTTGTAAACAAGGCTGGGCTTTGTGCCTTGAAGCTCTAGGGCAATGTAGCACACCCAGAGCAGAAGTTCTACTTCAGCCAGATCAGGCCTGCAAAGAAACTGCGTTTCACAGGCCTTTGTAAGGGATGTCTCCGGTAGGCTGTAAGAGCACTGTGCAGAGCGAATTGTTTCTTAGCTTCCCAAAGAGCTGGAAGCAAGATGCTTTGGGCCCCAACTCGCACTTTGGAAAGAAGCCTGCACGTTGTGCCTTTCAGCTCTAGGGCAATGTAGCACACCCAGAGGAGAAGTTCTACTTCGCCCGATCAGGCCTGCAAGGAAACTTCGTTTCACAGGCCTTTGTAAGAGATGTTCCCGGTAGTCTGTAAGAGCACTGTGCAGAGCGAGTTGTTTCTAAGCTTCCCGAAGAGCTGGAAGCAAGATGCTTTAGGGCCTCTCTCCAGTTTGGGTAGAAGGCAGGGCCTTGTGCATGGAAGCTCTAGGGCAATGTAGCACACCCAGAGCAGACGTTCTACTTCAGCCAAATCAGGCCTGCAAAGAAACTGCGTTTCACAGGCCTTTCTAGGAGATGTGCCCGGTAGGCTGTAAGAGCCCTGTGCAGAGTGAATTGTTTCTTAGCTTCCCAAAGAGCTGGAAGCAAGATGCTTTTGGGCCCAACTCGCCCTTTGGAAAGAAGACTGCACGTTGTGCCTTTCAGCTCTAGGGCAATGTAGCACACCCAAAGCAGAAGTTCTACTTCACCCAGATCAGACGTGCAAAGAAACTGCGTTTCACAGGCCTTGGTAAGAGATGTTCCCAGTAGGCTGTACGAGCACTGTGCAGAGCGAGTTTTTTCTTAGCTTTCCAAAGAGCTGGATTCAAGTTGATTTGGGGCATATCTCTGTCTGTGGAAATGATTCAGCACTTTGTGCCTTAGAGCTCTAGGGCAATGTAGCACACCCACAGCAGAAGTTGTACTTCAGCCAGATCAGGCCTGCAAAGAAACTGCGTTTCCCAGGTCTTTGTAAGACCTGTGCCCGGTAGTCTGTAAGAGCACTGTGCAGAGCGAGTTGTTTCTTAGCTTCCCGAAGAGCTGGATGAAAGATGCTTTGGGGCCCAACTCGCCCTTTGGAAAGAAGACTGCACGTTGTGCCTTTCAGCTCTAGGGCAATGTAGCACACCCAGAGGAGAAGTTCTACTTCAGCCTGATCAGGCCTGCAAAGAAACTGCGTTTCACAGGCCTGTGTAAGAGATGTTCCCGGTAGGCTGTAAGAGCACTGTGCAGAGCGAGTTGTTTCTTAGCTTCCCAAAGAGCTGGAAGCAAGATGCTTTGGGGCGTATCTCCGTCTGTGGAAATGATTCAGCACTTTGTGCCTTGGAGCTCTAGGGTAATGTAGCACACCCAGAACAGAGTTTCTACTTCACCCAGCTCAGGCCTGCAAAGAAACTGCGTTTCACAGGCCTTTGGAAGAGATGTTCCCGGTATGGTGTAATAGCACTGTGCACAGTGAGTTGTTTCTTAGCGTCCCAAAGAGCTGGAAGCAAGATGCTTTAGGGCCTTTCTCCAGTTTGGATACAAGGCAGGGCCTCGAGCCTTGAAGCTCTAGGGCAATGTAGCACACCCACAGCTGAAGTTCAACTTCAGCCAGATCAGGCCTGCAAAGAAACTGCGTTTCACAGGCCTTGGTAAGAGATGTTCCCGGTAGTCTGTAAGAGCACTGTCCAGAGCGAGTTGTATCTAAGCTTCCCGAAGAGCTGGAAGCAAGATGCTTTAGGGCCTCACTCCAGGTTGCGTACAAGGCAGGGCCTTGTGCATGGAAGCTCTAGGGCAATGTAGCACACCCAGAGGAGAAGTTCTACTTCAGCCAAATCAGGCCTGCAAGGAAACTGCGTTTCACAGGCCTTTGTAAGAGATGTTCCCGGTAGGCTGTTAGAGCACTGTGCAGAGCGAGTTGTTTCTTAGCTTCCCAAAGAGCTGGAAGCAAGATGCTTTGGGGTGTATCTCCGGCTTTCGAAATGATTCAGCACTTTGTCCCTTGGAGCTCTAGGGCAATGTAGCACACCCACAGCAGAAGTTCTACTTCAGCCAGATCAGGACTGCAAAGGAACTGCGTGTCACAGGCCTTTGTAAGAGATGTTCCCGGTAGGCTGTGAGAGCACTGTGCAGAGCGAGTTCTTTCTTAGCTTCCCAAAGAGCTGGAAGCAAGATACTTTGGGGCCTCTCTCCGTCTTTGGAAATAATGCAGCACTTTTCAATGGGAGCTCTAGGGCAATGTAGCACACTCAGAGCAGAAGTTCTACTTCAGCCAGATCAGGCCTGCAAAGGAACTACGTTTCAAAGGACTTTGTAAGAGATGTTCTCGGTAGGCTGTAAGAGCAGTGTGCACAGCAAGTTGTTTCTTAGCTTCCCAAAGAGCTGGAAGCAAGATGCTTTGGGGCCTCCATCCCCCTTTGGATACAAGACTGGGCTTTGTGCCTTGAAGCTCTAGGGCAATGTAGAACACCCACAGCAGAAGTTCTACTTCAGCCAGATCACGCCTGCAAAGAAACTGAGTTTCACTGGCCTTTTTAAGAGATGTTCCCGGTAGGGTGTAAGAGCACTGAGAAGAGGGAGTTTTTTCATAGCTTCCCAAAGAGCTGGAAGCAAGATGCTTTGGGGCCCAACTCGCCCTTTGGAAAGAAGACTGCACGTTGTGCCTTTCAGCTGTAGGGCAATGTAGCACACCCAAAGCAGAAGTTCTACTTCAGCCAGATCTCGCCTGCAAAGAAACTGCGTTTCACAGGCCATTGTAAGAGATGTTCCCGGTAGGCTGTAAGAGCACTGTGCAGAGCGAGTTGTTTCTTAGGTTCCCAAAGAGCTGGAAGCAAGATGCTTTGGGGCGTATCTCCGTCTTTGGAAATGATTCAGCACTTTCTGCCTTGGAGCTCTAGGGCAATGTAGCACACCCACAGCAGAAGTTCTACTTCAGCCAGATGAGGAGTGCAAAGAAACTGCGTTTCACAGGCCATTGTAAGAGATGTTCCCTGTAGACTGTAAGAGAACTGTGCAGACCGAGTTGTTTCTTAGCTTCCCGAAGAGTTGGAAGCAAGATGCTTTAGGGCCTCTCTCCAGTTTGGATACAAGGCAGGGTCTTGTGCATGGAAGCTCTAGGGCAATGTACAACACCTAGAGCATAAGTTCTACTTCAGGCAGATCAGGCCTGCAAAGGAACTGCGTTTCACAGCCCTTTGTAAGAGATGTTCCCGGTATCGTGTAATAGCATTGTGCACAGTGAGTAGTTTCTTAGCGTCCCAAAGAGATGGAAGCAAGATGCTTTAGGGCCTTTCTCCAGTTTGGATACAAGGAAGGTCCTTGAGCCTTGAAGCTCTAGGGCAATGTAGCACACCCAGAGGTGAAGTTCTACTTCAGCCAGATCAGGCCTGCAAAGCAACTGCGTTTCACAGGCCTTTGTAAGAGATGTTCCCGGTAGGCTGTAAGAGCACTGTGCAGAGCGAGTTGTTTCTTAGCTTCCCAAAGAGCTGGAAGCAAGATGCTTTGGGGCCTCACTCCCCCTTTGGATACAAGACTCGGCTTTGTGCCTGGAAGCTCTAGGGCAATGTAGAACACCCACAGCAGAAGTTCTACTTCAGCCAGATCAGGACTGCAAATAAACTGCGTTTCAAAGGCCTTTGTAAGAGATGTTCCCGGTAGGCTGTAGGAGCACTGCACAGAGCGAGTTGATTCTTAGCTTCAGAAAAAGCTTTAAGCAAGATGATTTGGGGCGTATCTCCGTCTTTGGAAATGATTCAGCACTTTGTGCCTTGGAGCTCTAGGGCAATTTAGCACACCAAGAGCAGAGATTCTACTTCACCCAGATCAGGCCTGCAAAGAAACTGCGTTTCACAGCCCTTTGTAAGAGATGTTCCCGGTATGGTGCAATAGCACTGTGCACAGTGAGTTGTTTCTTAGCGTCCCAAAGAGCTGGAAGCAAGATGCTTTAGGGCCTTTCTCCAGTTTGGATAGAAGGCAGGGCCTTGAGACTTGAAGCTCTAGGGCAATGTAGCAGACCCACAGCTGATGTTCAACTTCAGCCAGATCAGGCCTGCAAAGAAACTGCGTTTCACAGGCCTTTTGTAAGAGATGTTTCCGGTAGGCTGTAAGAGCACTGTGCAGGGCGAGCTGTTTCTTAGCTTCCCAAAGAGCTGGAAGCAAGATGCGTTGGTGCCTCTCTCCCCCTTTGGATACAAGGCATGGACTTGTGCATTGAAGCTCTAGGGCAATGCAAAACACCCAGAGCATAAGTTCTACTTCAGCCAGATCAGGCCTGCAAAGGAACAGCATTTCACAGGCATTTGTAAGAGATGTTCTCATTAGGCTGTAAGAGTACTGTGCACAGCGAGTTGTTTCTTAGCTTCCCAAAGAGCTGGAAGCAAGAAGCTTTCGGGCCAACTCGCCCTTTGGAAAGAAGCCTGCACGTCATGCCTTACAGCTCTAGGGCAATGTAGCACACCCACAGCAGAAGTTCTACTTCAGCCAGATCAGGCCTGCAAAGAAACTGCGTTTCACATGCCTTTGTAAGAGATATTCAGGGTAGGCTGTAAGAGCTCTGTGCAGAGCGAGTTGTTTCTTAGCTTCCCAAAGAGCTGGAAGCAAGATGATTTGGGGCCTCCCTCCCCCTTTGGATACAAGACTGGGCTTTGTGCCTTGAAGCTCTAGGGCAATGAAGAACACCCACAGCAGAAGTTCTACTTCAGCCAGATCACGCCTGCAATGAAACTGCGTTTCACAGGCCTTTGTAGGAGATGTTCCCGGTAGGCTGTAAGAGCACTGTGCAGAGTGAGTTGTTTCTTAGCTTCCCAAAAAGCTGGAAGCAAGATGCTTTGGGGCCCAACTCGCCCTTTGGAAAGAAGACTGCACATTGTGCCTTTCAGCTCTAAAGCAATGTAGCTCACGCAAAGCAGAAGTTCTACTTCAGTCAGATCAGGCCTGCAAAGAAACTGCGTTTCACAGGCCTTTGTAAGAGATGTTCCCGGTAGGCTGTAAGAGCACTGTGCAGAGCGAGTTGTTTCTTAGCTTCCCAAAGAGCTGGAAGCAAGATGCTTTGGGGCCTCTCTCCAGTTTGGATACAAGGCAGGGCCTTGTGCATGGAAGCTCTAGGGCAATGTACAACACCTAGAGCATAAGTTCTACTTCAGGGAGATCAGGCCTGCAAAGGAACTGCATTTCACAGGCCTTTGTAAGAGATGTTCCCGGTAGGCTGTAAGAGCACTGTGCAGAGCGAGTTGTTTCTTAGCTTCCCAAAGAGCTGGAAGCAAGATGCTTTGGGGCCTCACTACCCCTTTGGATACAAGACTGGGCTTGTGCCTTGAAGCTCTAGGGCAATGAAGAACACCCACAGCAGAAGTTCTACTTCATCCAGATCAGGCCTGCAAAGAAACTGCGTTTCACAGGCATTTGTAATAGATGTTCCCGGTAGGCTGTAAGAGCACTGTGCAGACCGAGTTGTTTCTTAGCTTCCCAAAGAGTTGGAAGCAAGATGCTTTGGGGCTTATCTCCGTGTTTGGAAATGATTCAGAACTTTGTGCCTTGGAGCTCTAGGGCAATGTAGCACACCCAGAGCAGAAGTTCTACTTCAGACAGATCAGGCCTCCAAAGGAACTGCGTTTCACAGGCCTTTGTAAGAGATGTTCACAGTAGGCTGTAATACCACTGTGCACAGCGAGTTTTTTCTTAGCTTCCCAAAGAGCTGGAAGCAAGAAGCTTTGGGGCCCAACCCGCCCTTTGGAAAGAAGCCTGCACGTAGTGCCTTACAGCTCTAGGGCAATGTAGCACACCCAGAGCAGAAGTTCTACTTCAGCCAGATCAGGCCTGCAAAGAAACTGCGTTTCACAGGCCTTTGTAAGAGATATTCCCGGTAGGCTGTAAGAGCACTGTGCAGAGCGAGTTGTTTCTTAGCTTCCCAAAGAGCTGGAAGAAAGATGATTTGGGGCCTCCCTCCCCCTTTGGATACAAGACTGTGCTTTGTGCCTTGAAGCTCTAGGGCAATGAAGAACACCCACAGCAGAAGTTCTACTTCAGCCATATCACGCCTGCAAAGAAATTGCGTTTCACAGGCCTTTGTAAGACATCTTCCCGGTAGGCTGTAAGAGCAATGACCACAGCGAGTTGTTTCTTAGCTTCCCATAGAGCTGGAAGCAAGATGCTTTGGGGCCTTTCTCCGTCTTTGGAAATAATGCAGCACTTTGGGCTTTCGAGCTCTAGGGCAATGTAGCACACTCAGAGCAGAAGTTCTACATCAGCCAGATCAGGCCTGCAAAGAAACTGCGTTTCACAGGCCTTTGTAAGAGATGTTCCCGGTAGGCTGTAAGAGCACTGTGCAGAGCGAGTTGTTTCTTAGCTTCCCAAAGAGCTGGAAGCAAGATGCTTTGGGGCCTCTCTTCCCCTTTGGATACAGGGCAGGGCCTTGTGCGTTGAAGCTCTAGGGCAATGAACAACACCCAGAGAATAAGTTCTACTTCAGCCAGATCAGGCCTGCAAAGGAACTGCGTTTCACAGGCCTTTGTAAGAGATGTTCTCAGTAGGCAGTAAGAGCACTGTGCAGAGCGAGTTGTTTTTTAGCTTCCCAAAGAGCTGGAAGCAAGATACTTTGGGGCCTCTCTTCCCCTCTGTAAACAAGGCTGGGCTTTGTGCCTTTCAGCTCTAGGGCAATGTAGCACACCCAGAGCAGAAGTTCTACTTCAGCCAGATCAGGAATGCAAAGAAACTGCGTTTCACAGCCCTTTGTAAGAGTTGTTCCCGGTATGGTGTAATAGCATTGTGCACAGTGAGTAGTTTCTTAGCGTCCCAAAGAGATGGAAGCAAGATGCTTTAGGGCCTTTCTCCAGTTTGGATACAAGGAAGGTCCTTGAGCCTTGAAGCTCTAGGGCAATGTAGCACACCCAGAGGTGAAGTTCTACTTCAGCCAGATCAGGCCTGCAAAGCAACTGCGTTTCACAGGCCTTTGTAAGAGATGTTCCCGGTAGGCTGTAAGAGCACTGTGCAGAGCGAGTTGTTTCTTAGCTTCCCAAAGAGCTGGAAGCAAGATGCTTTGGGGCCTCACTCCCCCTTTGGATACAAGACTCGGCTTTGTGCCTGGAAGCTCTAGGGCAATGTAGAACACCCACAGCTGAAGTTCTACTTCAGCCAGATCAGGACTGCAAATAAACTGCGTTTCAAAGGCCTTTGTAAGAGATGTTCCCGGTAGGCTGTAGGAGCACTGTACAGAGCGAGTTGATTCTTAGCTTCAGAAAAAGCTTTAAGCAAGATGATTTGGGGCGTATCTCCGTCTTTGGAAATGATTCAGCACTTTGTGCCTTGGAGCTCTAGGGCAATTTAGCACACCAAGAGCAGAGATTCTACTTCACCCAGATCAGGCCTGCAAAGAAACTGCGTTTCACAGCCCTTTGTAAGAGATGTTCCCGGTATGGTGCAATAGCACTGTGCACAGTGAGTTGTTTCTTAGCGTCCCAAAGAGCTGGAAGCAAGATGCTTTAGGGCCTTTCTCCAGTTTGGATAGAAGGCAGGGCCTTGAGACTTGAAGCTCTAGGGCAATGTAGCAGACCCACAGCTGATGTTCAACTTCAGCCAGATCAGGCCTGCAAAGAAACTGCGTTTCACAGGCCTTTTGTAAGAGATGTTTCCGGTAGGCTGTAAGAGCACTGTGCAGGGCGAGCTGTTTCTTAGCTTCCCAAAGAGCTGGAAGCAAGATGCTTTGGGGCCTCTCTCCCCCTTTGGATACAAGGCATGGACTTGTGCGTTGAAGCTCTAGGGCAATGCAAAACACCCAGAGCATAAGTTCTACTTCAGCCAGATCAGGCCTGCAAAGGAACAGCGTTTCACAGGCATTTGTAAGAGATGTTCTCATTAGGCTGTAAGAGTACTGTGCACAGCGAGTTGTTTCTTAGCTTCCCAAAGAGCTGGAAGCAAGAAGCTTTCGGGCCAACTCGCCCTTTGGAAAGAAGCCTGCACGTCATGCCTTACAGCTCTAGGGCAATGTAGCACACCCACAGCAGAAGTTCTACTTCAGCCAGATCAGGCCTGCAAAGAAACTGCGTTTCACATGCCTTTGTAAGAGATATTCAGGGTAGGCTGTAAGAGCTCTGTGCAGAGCGAGTTGTTTCTTAGCTTCCCAAAGAGCTGGAAGCAAGATGATTTGGGGGCTCCCTCCCCCTTTGGATACAAGACTGGGCTTTGTGCCTTGAAGCTCTAGGGCAATGAAGAACACCCACAGCAGAAGTTCTACTTCAGCCAGATCACGCCTGCAATGAAACTGCGTTTCACAGGCCTTTGTAGGAGATGTGCCCGGTAGGCTGTAAGAGCACTGTGCAGAGTGAGTTGTTTCTTAGCTTCCCAAAAAGCTGGAAGCAAGATGCTTTGGGGCCCAACTCGCCCTTTGGAAAGAAGACTGCACATTGTGCCTTTCAGCTCTAAAGCAATGTAGCACACGCAAAGCAGAAGTTCTACTTCAGTCAGATCAGGCCTGCAAAGAAACTGCGTTTCACAGGCCTTTGTAAGAGATGTTCTCGGTAGGCTGTAAGAGCACTGTGCAGAGCGAGTTGTTTCTTAGCTTCCCAAAGAGCTGGAAGCAAGATGCTTTGGGGCCTCTCTCCAGTTTGGATACAAGGCAGGGCCTTGTGCATGGAAGCTCTAGGGCAATGTACAACACCTAGAGCATAAGTTCTACTTCAGGGAGATCAGGCCTGCAAAGGAACTGCATTTCACAGGCCTTTGTAAGAGATGTTCCCGGTAGGCTGTAAGAGCACTGTGCAGAGCGAGTTGTTTCTTAGCTTCCCAAAGAGCTGGAAGCAAGATGCTTTGGGGCCTCACTACCCCTTTGGATACAAGACTGGGCTTTGTGCCTTGAAGCTCTAGGGCAATGAAGAACACCCACAGCAGAAGTTCTACTTCATCCAGATCAGGCCTGCAAAGAAACTGCGTTTCACAGGCATTTGTAATAGATGTTCCCGGTAGGCTGTAAGAGCACTGTGCAGACCGAGTTGTTTCTTAGCTTCCCAAAGAGTTGGAAGCAAGATGCTTTGGGGCGTATCTCCGTGTTTGGAAATGATTCAGAACTTTGTGCCTTGGAGCTCTAGGGCAATGTAGCACACCCAGAGCAGAAGTTCTACTTCAGACAGATCAGGCCTCCAAAGGAACTGCGTTTCACAGGCCTTTGTAAGAGATGTTCACAGTAGGCTGTAATACCACTGTGCACAGCGAGTTTTTTCTTAGCTTCCCAAAGAGCTGGAAGCAAGAAGCTTTGGGGCCCAACCCGCCCTTTGGAAAGAAGCCTGCACGTAGTGCCTTACAGCTCTAGGGCAATGTAGCACACCCAGAGCAGAAGTTCTACTTCAGCCAGATCAGGCCTGCAAAGAAACTGCGTTTCACAGGCCTTTGTAAGAGATATTCCCGGTAGGCTGTAAGAGCTCTGTGCAGAGCGAGTTGTTTCTTAGCTTCCCAAAGAGCTGGAAGAAAGATGATTTGGGGCCTCCCTCCACCTTTGGATACAAGACTGTGCTTTGTGCCTTGAAGCTCTAGGGCAATGAAGAACACCCACAGCAGAAGTTCTACTTCAGCCATATCACGCCTGCAAAGAAATTGCGTTTCACAGGCCTTTGGAAGAGATGTTCCCGGTACGCTGTAAGAGCAATGACCACAGCGAGTTGTTTCTTAGCTTCCCATAGAGCTGGAAGCAAGATTCTTTAGGGCCTCTCTCCAGGTGGATACAAGGTATGGCCTTGTGCATGGAAGCTCTCGGGCAATGTAGGACACCCAGAGGAGAAGTTCTATGTCAGTCAGATGAGGCCTGCAAACAAAGTTCGTGTCACAGGCCTTTGTAAGATATGTTCCCGGTAGGCTGTAAGAGCACTGTGCAGAGCGAGTTGTTTCTTAGCTTCCCAAAGACCTGGAAGCAAGATGCTTTGGGGCCCAACTCGCCCTTTGGAAAGAAGACTGCACTTTCTGCCTTTCAGCTCTAAGGCAATGTAGCACACCCAGAGCCGAAGTTCTACTACAGCCAGATCAGGCCTGCAAAGAAACTGCGTTTCACAGGCATTTGTAAGAGATGTTCCCAGTAGGCTGTAAGAGCACTGTGCAGAGCGATTTGTTTCTTAGCTTCCCAAAGAGCTGGAAGCATGATGCTTTGGGTCCTCCCTCCCCCTTTGGATACAAGACTGGGCTTTGTGCCTTGAAGCTCTAGGGCAATGAAGCACACACACAGCAGAAGTTCTGCTTCAGCCAGATCACGCCTGCAAAGAAACTGCGTTTCACAGGCCTTTGTAAGATATGTTCCCGGTAAGCTGCAAGAGCACTGTGCAGAGCAAGTTGAAACTTAGCTTCCCAAAGAGCTGGAAGCATGATAATTTGGGGCCTCTCTTCCCCTTTGTAAACAAGGCTGGGCTTTGTGCCTTGAAGCTCTAGGGCAATGTAGCACACCCAGAGCAGAAGTTCTACTTCAGCCAGATCAGGCCTGCAAAGAAACTGCGTTTCACAGGCCTTTGTAAGGGATGTCTCCGGTAGGCTGTAAGAGCACTGTGCAGAGCGAATTGTTTCTTAGCTTCCCAAAGAGCTGGAAGCAAGATGCTTTGGGCCCCAACTCGCACTTTGGAAAGAAGCCTGCACGTTGTGCCTTTCAGCTCTAGGGCAATGTAGCACACCCAGAGGAGAAGTTCTACTTCGCCCGATCAGGCCTGCAAGGAAACTTCGTTTCACAGGCCTTTGTAAGAGATGTTCCCGGTAGTCTGTAAGAGCACTGTGCAGAGCGAGTTGTTTCTAAGCTTCCCGAAGAGCTGGAAGCAAGATGCTTTAGGGCCTCTCTCCAGTTTGGGTAGAAGGCAGGGCCTTGTGCATGGAAGCTCTAGGGCAATGTAGCACACCCAGAGCAGACGTTCTACTTCAGCCAAATCAGGCCTGCAAAGAAACTGCGTTTCACAGGCCTTTCTAGGAGATGTGCCCGGTAGGCTGTAAGAGCCCTGTGCAGAGTGAATTGTTTCTTAGCTTCCCAAAGAGCTGGAAGCAAGATGCTTTTGGGCCCAACTCGCCCTTTGGAAAGAAGACTGCACGTTGTGCCTTTCAGCTCTAGGGCAATGTAGCACACCCAAAGCAGAAGTTCTACTTCACCCAGATCAGACGTGCAAAGAAACTGCGTTTCACAGGCCTTGGTAAGAGATGTTCCCAGTAGGCTGTACGAGCACTGTGCAGAGCGAGTTTTTTCTTAGCTTTCCAAAGAGCTGGATTCAAGTTGATTTGGGGCATATCTCTGTCTGTGGAAATGATTCAGCACTTTGTGCCTTAGAGCTCTAGGGCAATGTAGCACACCCACAGCAGAAGTTGTACTTCAGCCAGATCAGGCCTGCAAAGAAACTGCGTTTCCCAGGTCTTTGTAAGACCTGTGCCCGGTAGTCTGTAAGAGCACTGTGCAGAGCGAGTTGTTTCTTAGCTTCCCGAAGAGCTGGATGAAAGATGCTTTGGGGCCCAACTCGCCCTTTGGAAAGAAGACTGCACGTTGTGCCTTTCAGCTCTAGGGCAATGTAGCACACCCAGAGGAGAAGTTCTACTTCAGCCTGATCAGGCCTGCAAAGAAACTGCGTTTCACAGGCCTGTGTAAGAGATGTTCCCGGTAGGCTGTAAGAGCACTGTGCAGAGCGAGTTGTTTCTTAGCTTCCCAAAGAGCTGGAAGCAAGATGCTTTGGGGCGTATCTCCGTCTGTGGAAATGATTCAGCACTTTGTGCCTTGGAGCTCTAGGGTAATGTAGCACACCCAGAACAGAGTTTCTACTTCACCCAGCTCAGGCCTGCAAAGAAACTGCGTTTCACAGGCCTTTGGAAGAGATGTTCCCGGTATGGTGTAATAGCACTGTGCACAGTGAGTTGTTTCTTAGCGTCCCAAAGAGCTGGAAGCAAGATGCTTTAGGGCCTTTCTCCAGTTTGGATACAAGGCAGGGCCTCGAGCCTTGAAGCTCTAGGGCAATGTAGCACACCCACAGCTGAAGTTCAACTTCAGCCAGATCAGGCCTGCAAAGAAACTGCGTTTCACAGGCCTTGGTAAGAGATGTTCCCGGTAGTCTGTAAGAGCACTGTCCAGAGCGAGTTGTATCTAAGCTTCCCGAAGAGCTGGAAGCAAGATGCTTTAGGGCCTCACTCCAGGTTGCGTACAAGGCAGGGCCTTGTGCATGGAAGCTCTAGGGCAATGTAGCACACCCAGAGGAGAAGTTCTACTTCAGCCAAATCAGGCCTGCAAGGAAACTGCGTTTCACAGGCCTTTGTAAGAGATGTTCCCGGTAGGCTGTTAGAGCACTGTGCAGAGCGAGTTGTTTCTTAGCTTCCCAAAGAGCTGGAAGCAAGATGCTTTGGGGTGTATCTCCGGCTTTCGAAATGATTCAGCACTTTGTCCCTTGGAGCTCTAGGGCAATGTAGCACACCCACAGCAGAAGTTCTACTTCAGCCAGATCAGGACTGCAAAGGAACTGCGTGTCACAGGCCTTTGTAAGAGATGTTCCCGGTAGGCTGTGAGAGCACTGTGCAGAGCGAGTTCTTTCTTAGCTTCCCAAAGAGCTGGAAGCAAGATACTTTGGGGCCTCTCTCCGTCTTTGGAAATAATGCAGCACTTTTCAATGGGAGCTCTAGGGCAATGTAGCACACTCAGAGCAGAAGTTCTACTTCAGCCAGATCAGGCCTGCAAAGGAACTACGTTTCAAAGGACTTTGTAAGAGATGTTCTCGGTAGGCTGTAAGAGCAGTGTGCACAGCAAGTTGTTTCTTAGCTTCCCAAAGAGCTGGAAGCAAGATGCTTTGGGGCCTCCATCCCCCTTTGGATACAAGACTGGGCTTTGTGCCTTGAAGCTCTAGGGCAATGTAGAACACCCACAGCAGAAGTTCTACTTCAGCCAGATCACGCCTGCAAAGAAACTGAGTTTCACTGGCCTTTTTAAGAGATGTTCCCGGTAGGGTGTAAGAGCACTGAGAAGAGGGAGTTTTTTCATAGCTTCCCAAAGAGCTGGAAGCAAGATGCTTTGGGGCCCAACTCGCCCTTTGGAAAGAAGACTGCACGTTGTGCCTTTCAGCTGTAGGGCAATGTAGCACACCCAAAGCAGAAGTTCTACTTCAGCCAGATCTCGCCTGCAAAGAAACTGCGTTTCACAGGCCATTGTAAGAGATGTTCCCGGTAGGCTGTAAGAGCACTGTGCAGAGCGAGTTGTTTCTTAGGTTCCCAAAGAGCTGGAAGCAAGATGCTTTGGGGCGTATCTCCGTCTTTGGAAATGATTCAGCACTTTCTGCCTTGGAGCTCTAGGGCAATGTAGCACACCCACAGCAGAAGTTCTACTTCAGCCAGATGAGGAGTGCAAAGAAACTGCGTTTCACAGGCCATTGTAAGAGATGTTCCCTGTAGACTGTAAGAGAACTGTGCAGACCGAGTTGTTTCTTAGCTTCCCGAAGAGTTGGAAGCAAGATGCTTTAGGGCCTCTCTCCAGTTTGGATACAAGGCAGGGTCTTGTGCATGGAAGCTCTAGGGCAATGTACAACACCTAGAGCATAAGTTCTACTTCAGGCAGATCAGGCCTGCAAAGGAACTGCGTTTCACAGCCCTTTGTAAGAGATGTTCCCGGTATCGTGTAATAGCATTGTGCACAGTGAGTAGTTTCTTAGCGTCCCAAAGAGATGGAAGCAAGATGCTTTAGGGCCTTTCTCCAGTTTGGATACAAGGAAGGTCCTTGAGCCTTGAAGCTCTAGGGCAATGTAGCACACCCAGAGGTGAAGTTCTACTTCAGCCAGATCAGGCCTGCAAAGCAACTGCGTTTCACAGGCCTTTGTAAGAGATGTTCCCGGTAGGCTGTAAGAGCACTGTGCAGAGCGAGTTGTTTCTTAGCTTCCCAAAGAGCTGGAAGCAAGATGCTTTGGGGCCTCACTCCCCCTTTGGATACAAGACTCGGCTTTGTGCCTGGAAGCTCTAGGGCAATGTAGAACACCCACAGCAGAAGTTCTACTTCAGCCAGATCAGGACTGCAAATAAACTGCGTTTCAAAGGCCTTTGTAAGAGATGTTCCCGGTAGGCTGTAGGAGCACTGCACAGAGCGAGTTGATTCTTAGCTTCAGAAAAAGCTTTAAGCAAGATGATTTGGGGCGTATCTCCGTCTTTGGAAATGATTCAGCACTTTGTGCCTTGGAGCTCTAGGGCAATTTAGCACACCAAGAGCAGAGATTCTACTTCACCCAGATCAGGCCTGCAAAGAAACTGCGTTTCACAGCCCTTTGTAAGAGATGTTCCCGGTATGGTGCAATAGCACTGTGCACAGTGAGTTGTTTCTTAGCGTCCCAAAGAGCTGGAAGCAAGATGCTTTAGGGCCTTTCTCCAGTTTGGATAGAAGGCAGGGCCTTGAGACTTGAAGCTCTAGGGCAATGTAGCAGACCCACAGCTGATGTTCAACTTCAGCCAGATCAGGCCTGCAAAGAAACTGCGTTTCACAGGCCTTTTGTAAGAGATGTTTCCGGTAGGCTGTAAGAGCACTGTGCAGGGCGAGCTGTTTCTTAGCTTCCCAAAGAGCTGGAAGCAAGATGCTTTGGGGCCTCTCTCCCCCTTTGGATACAAGGCATGGACTTGTGCATTGAAGCTCTAGGGCAATGCAAAACACCCAGAGCATAAGTTCTACTTCAGCCAGATCAGGCCTGCAAAGGAACAGCATTTCACAGGCATTTGTAAGAGATGTTCTCATTAGGCTGTAAGAGTACTGTGCACAGCGAGTTGTTTCTTAGCTTCCCAAAGAGCTGGAAGCAAGAAGCTTTCGGGCCAACTCGCCCTTTGGAAAGAAGCCTGCACGTCATGCCTTACAGCTCTAGGGCAATGTAGCACACCCACAGCAGAAGTTCTACTTCAGCCAGATCAGGCCTGCAAAGAAACTGCGTTTCACATGCCTTTGTAAGAGATATTCAGGGTAGGCTGTAAGAGCTCTGTGCAGAGCGAGTTGTTTCTTAGCTTCCCAAAGAGCTGGAAGCAAGATGATTTGGGGCCTCCCTCCCCCTTTGGATACAAGACTGGGCTTTGTGCCTTGAAGCTCTAGGGCAATGAAGAACACCCACAGCAGAAGTTCTACTTCAGCCAGATCACGCCTGCAATGAAACTGCGTTTCACAGGCCTTTGTAGGAGATGTTCCCGGTAGGCTGTAAGAGCACTGTGCAGAGTGAGTTGTTTCTTAGCTTCCCAAAAAGCTGGAAGCAAGATGCTTTGGGGCCCAACTCGCCCTTTGGAAAGAAGACTGCACATTGTGCCTTTCAGCTCTAAAGCAATGTAGCTCACGCAAAGCAGAAGTTCTACTTCAGTCAGATCAGGCCTGCAAAGAAACTGCGTTTCACAGGCCTTTGTAAGAGATGTTCCCGGTAGGCTGTAAGAGCACTGTGCAGAGCGAGTTGTTTCTTAGCTTCCCAAAGAGCTGGAAGCAAGATGCTTTGGGGCCTCTCTCCAGTTTGGATACAAGGCAGGGCCTTGTGCATGGAAGCTCTAGGGCAATGTACAACACCTAGAGCATAAGTTCTACTTCAGGGAGATCAGGCCTGCAAAGGAACTGCATTTCACAGGCCTTTGTAAGAGATGTTCCCGGTAGGCTGTAAGAGCACTGTGCAGAGCGAGTTGTTTCTTAGCTTCCCAAAGAGCTGGAAGCAAGATGCTTTGGGGCCTCACTACCCCTTTGGATACAAGACTGGGCTTGTGCCTTGAAGCTCTAGGGCAATGAAGAACACCCACAGCAGAAGTTCTACTTCATCCAGATCAGGCCTGCAAAGAAACTGCGTTTCACAGGCATTTGTAATAGATGTTCCCGGTAGGCTGTAAGAGCACTGTGCAGACCGAGTTGTTTCTTAGCTTCCCAAAGAGTTGGAAGCAAGATGCTTTGGGGCTTATCTCCGTGTTTGGAAATGATTCAGAACTTTGTGCCTTGGAGCTCTAGGGCAATGTAGCACACCCAGAGCAGAAGTTCTACTTCAGACAGATCAGGCCTCCAAAGGAACTGCGTTTCACAGGCCTTTGTAAGAGATGTTCACAGTAGGCTGTAATACCACTGTGCACAGCGAGTTTTTTCTTAGCTTCCCAAAGAGCTGGAAGCAAGAAGCTTTGGGGCCCAACCCGCCCTTTGGAAAGAAGCCTGCACGTAGTGCCTTACAGCTCTAGGGCAATGTAGCACACCCAGAGCAGAAGTTCTACTTCAGCCAGATCAGGCCTGCAAAGAAACTGCGTTTCACAGGCCTTTGTAAGAGATATTCCCGGTAGGCTGTAAGAGCACTGTGCAGAGCGAGTTGTTTCTTAGCTTCCCAAAGAGCTGGAAGAAAGATGATTTGGGGCCTCCCTCCCCCTTTGGATACAAGACTGTGCTTTGTGCCTTGAAGCTCTAGGGCAATGAAGAACACCCACAGCAGAAGTTCTACTTCAGCCATATCACGCCTGCAAAGAAATTGCGTTTCACAGGCCTTTGTAAGACATCTTCCCGGTAGGCTGTAAGAGCAATGACCACAGCGAGTTGTTTCTTAGCTTCCCATAGAGCTGGAAGCAAGATTCTTTAGGGCCTCTCTCCAGGTGGATACAAGGTATGGCCTTATGCATGGAAGCTCTCGGGCAATGTAGGACACCCAGAGGAGAAGTTCTATGTCAGTCAGATGAGGCCTGCAAACAAAGTTCGTGTCACAGGCCTTTGTAAGAGATGTTCCCGGTAGGCTGTAAGAGCACTGTGCAGAGCGAGTTGTTTCTTTGCTTCCCAAATACCTGGAAGCAAGATGCTTTGGGGCCCAACTCGCCCTTTGGAAAGAAGACTGCACTTTCTGCCTTTCAGCTCTAGGGCAATGTAGCACACCCAGAGCCGAAGTTCTACTACAGCCAGATCAGGCCTGCAAAGAAACTGCGTTTCACAGGCATTTGTAAGAGATGTTCCCAGTAGGCTGTAAGAGCACTGTGCAGAGCGATTTGTTTCTTAGCTTCCCAAAGAGCTGGAAGCATGATGCTTTGGGTCCTCCCTCCCCCTTTGGATACAAGACTGGGCTTTGTGCCTTGAAGCTCTAGGGCAATGAAGCACACACACAGCAGAAGTTCTGCTTCAGCCAGATCACGCCTGCAAAGAAACTGCGTTTCACAGGCCTTTGTAAGATATGTTCCCGGTAAGCTGCAAGAGCACTGTGCAGAGCAAGTTGAAACTTAGCTTCCCAAAGAGCTGGAAGCATGATAATTTGGGGCCTCTCTTCCCCTTTGTAAACAAGGCTGGGCTTTGTGCCTTGAAGCACTAGGGCAATGTAGCACACCCAGAGCAGAAGTTCTACTTCAGCCAGATCAGGCCTGCAAAGAAACTGCGTTTCACAGGCCTTTGTAAGGGATGTCTCCGGTAGGCTGTAAGAGCACTGTGCAGAGCGAATTGTTTCTTAGCTTCCCAAAGAGCTGGAAGCAAGATGCTTTGGGGCCCAACTCGCACTTTGGAAAGAAGACTGCACATTGTGCCTTTCAGCTCTAGGGCAATGTAGCACACCCAGAGGAGAAGTTCTACTTCGCCCGATCAGGCCTGCAAGGAAACTTCGTTTCACAGGCCTTTGTAAGAGATGTTCCCGGTAGGCTGTAAGAGCACTGTGCAGAGCGAGTTGTTTCTAAGCTTCCCGAAGAGCTGGAAGCAAGATGCTTTAGGGCCTCTCTCCAGTTTGGGTAGAAGGCAGGGCCTTGTGCATGGAAGCTCTAGGGCAATGTAGCACACCCAGAGCAGACGTTCTACTTCAGCCAGATCAGGCCTGCAAAAAAACTGCGTTTCACAGGCCTTTGTAAGAGATGTTCCCGGTAGGCTGTAAGAGCACTGTGCAGAGCGAGTTGTTTCTTAGCATCCCAAAGAGCTGGAAGCAAGATGCTTTGGGGCCCAACTCGCCCTTTGGAAAGAAGACAGCACGTTGTGCCTTTCAGCTCTAGGGCAATGTAGCACACCCAGAGCAGAAGTTCTACTCAGCCAAATCAGGCCTGCAACGAAACTGCGTTTCACAGGCCTTTCTAGGAGATGTGCCCGGTAGGCTGTAAGAGCCCTGTGCAGAGTGAATTGTTTCTTAGCTTCCCAAAGAGCTGGAAGCAAGATGCTTTTGGGCCCAACTCGCCCTTTGGAAAGAAGACTGCACGTTGTGCCTTTCAGCTCTAGGGCAATGTAGCACACCCAAAGCAGAAGCTCTACTTCACCCAGATCAGACGTGCAAAGAAACTGCGTTTCACAGGCCTTGGTAAGAGATGTTCCCAGTAGGCTGTACGAGCACTGTGCAGAGCGAGTTGTTTCTTAGCTTTCCAAAGAGCTGGATTCAAGATGATTTGGGGCATATCTCTGTCTGTGGAAATGATTCAGCACTTTGTGCCTTAGAGCTCTAGGGCAATGTAGCACACTCAGAGCAGAAGTTCTACATCAGCCAGATCAGGCCTGCAAAGAAACTGCGTTTCACAGGCCTTTGTAAGAGATGTTCCCGGTAGGCTGTAAGAGCACTGTGCAGAGCGAGCTGTTTCTTAGCTTCCCTAGGAGCTGGAAGCAAGATGCTTTGGGGCCTCTCTTGCCCTTTGGATACAGGGCAGGGCCTTGTGCGTTGAAGCTCTAGGGCAATGAACAACACCCAGAGAATAAGTTCTACTTCAGCCAGATCAGGCCTGCAAAGGAACTGCGTTTCACAGGCCTTTGTAAGAGATGTTCTCAGTAGGCAGTAAGAGCACTGTGCAGAGCGAGTTGTTTTTTAGCTTCCCAAAGAGCTGGAAGCAAGATACTTTGGGGCCTCTCTTCCCCTCTGTAAACAAGGCTGGGCTTTGTGCCTTTCAGCTCTAGGGCAATGTAGCACACCCAGAGCAGAAGTTCTACTTCAGCCAGATCAGGAATGCAAAGAAACTGCGTTTCACAGCCCTTTGTAAGAGATGTTCCCGGTATGGTATAATAGCATTGTGCACAGTGAGTAGTTTCTTAGCGTCCCAAAGAGATGGAAGCAAGATGCTTTAGGGCCTTTCTCCAGTTTGGATACAAGGAAGGTCCTTGAGCCTTGAAGCTCTAGGGCAATGTAGCACACCCAGAGGTGAAGTTTTACTTCAGCCACATCAGGCCTGCTAGGAAACTGCGTTTCACAAGCCTTTTGTAAGAGATGTTCCCGGTATCCTGTAAGAGCACTGTGCAGGGCGACCTGTTTCTAGCTTCCCAAAGAGCTGGAAGCAAGATGCTTTGGGTCCTCTCTCCCCCTTTGGATACAAGGCAGGGCCTTGTGCGTTGAAGCTCTAGGGCAATGCACAACACGCAGAGCATAAGTTCTACTTCAGCCAGATCAGGCCTGCAATGGAACAGCGTTTCACAGGCCTTTGTAAGAGATGTTCTCGGTAGGCCGTAAGAGCACTGTGCACAGCGAGTTGTTTCTTAGCTTCCCAAAGAGCTGGAAGCAAGATACTTTGGGGCCTCTCTCCGTCTTTGGAAATAATGCAGCACTTTTCAATGGGAGCTCTAGGGCAATGTAGCACACTCAGAGCAGAAGTTCTACTTCAGCCAGATCAGGCCTGCAAAGGAACTACGTTTCAAAGGACTTTGTAAGAGATGTTCTCGGTAGGCTGTAAGAGCAGTGTGCACAGCAAGTTGTTTCTTAGCTTCCCAAAGAGCTGGAAGCAAGATGCTTTGGGGCCTCCATCCCCCTTTGGATACAAGACTGGGCTTTGTGCCTTGAAGCTCTAGGGCAATGTAGAACACCCACAGCAGAAGTTCTACTTCAGCCAGATCACGCCTGCAAAGAAACTGAGTTTCACTGGCCTTTTTAAGAGATGTTCCCGGTAGGGTGTAAGAGCACTGAGAAGAGGGAGTTTTTTCATAGCTTCCCAAAGAGCTGGAAGCAAGATGCTTTGGGGCCCAACTCGCCCTTTGGAAAGAAGACTGCACGTTGTGCCTTTCAGCTGTAGGGCAATGTAGCACACCCAAAGCAGAAGTTCTACTTCAGCCAGATCTCGCCTGCAAAGAAACTGCGTTTCACAGGCCATTGTAAGAGATGTTCCCGGTAGGCTGTAAGAGCACTGTGCAGAGCGAGTTGTTTCTTAGGTTCCCAAAGAGCTGGAAGCAAGATGCTTTGGGGCGTATCTCCGTCTTTGGAAATGATTCAGCACTTTCTGCCTTGGAGCTCTAGGGCAATGTAGCACACCCAGAGGTGAAGTTCTACTTCAGCCAGATCAGGCCTGCAAAGCAACTGCGTTTCACAGGCCTTTGTAAGAGATGTTCCCGGTAGGCTGTAAGAGCACTGTGCAGAGCGAGTTGTTTCTTAGCTTCCCAAAGAGCTGGAAGCAAGATGCTTTGGGGCCTCACTCCCCCTTTGGATACAAGACTCGGCTTTGTGCCTGGAAGCTCTAGGGCAATGTAGAACACCCACAGCAGAAGTTCTACTTCAGCCAGATCAGGACTGCAAATAAACTGCGTTTCAAAGGCCTTTGTAAGAGATGTTCCCGGTAGGCTGTAGGAGCACTGCACAGAGCGAGTTGATTCTTAGCTTCAGAAAAAGCTTTAAGCAAGATGATTTGGGGCGTATCTCCGTCTTTGGAAATGATTCAGCACTTTGTGCCTTGGAGCTCTAGGGCAATTTAGCACACCAAGAGCAGAGATTCTACTTCACCCAGATCAGGCCTGCAAAGAAACTGCGTTTCACAGCCCTTTGTAAGAGATGTTCCCGGTATGGTGCAATAGCACTGTGCACAGTGAGTTGTTTCTTAGCGTCCCAAAGAGCTGGAAGCAAGATGCTTTAGGGCCTTTCTCCAGTTTGGATAGAAGGCAGGGCCTTGAGACTTGAAGCTCTAGGGCAATGTAGCAGACCCACAGCTGATGTTCAACTTCAGCCAGATCAGGCCTGCAAAGAAACTGCGTTTCACAGGCCTTTTGTAAGAGATGTTTCCGGTAGGCTGTAAGAGCACTGTGCAGGGCGAGCTGTTTCTTAGCTTCCCAAAGAGCTGGAAGCAAGATGCTTTGGGGCCTCTCTCCCCCTTTGGATACAAGGCATGGACTTGTGCATTGAAGCTCTAGGGCAATGCAAAACACCCAGAGCATAAGTTCTACTTCAGCCAGATCAGGCCTGCAAAGGAACAGCGTTTCACAGGCATTTGTAAGAGATGTTCTCATTAGGCTGTAAGAGTACTGTGCACAGCGAGTTGTTTCTTAGCTTCCCAAAGAGCTGGAAGCAAGAAGCTTTCGGGCCAACTCGCCCTTTGGAAAGAAGCCTGCACGTCATGCCTTACAGCTCTAGGGCAATGTAGCACACCCACAGCAGAAGTTCTACTTCAGCCAGATCAGGCCTGCAAAGAAACTGCGTTTCACATGCCTTTGTAAGAGATATTCAGGGTAGGCTGTAAGAGCTCTGTGCAGAGCGAGTTGTTTCTTAGCTTCCCAAAGAGCTGGAAGCAAGATGATTTGGGGCCTCCCTCCCCCTTTGGATACAAGACTGGGCTTTGTGCCTTGAAGCTCTAGGGCAATGAAGAACACCCACAGCAGAAGTTCTACTTCAGCCAGATCACGCCTGCAATGAAACTGCGTTTCACAGGCCTTTGTAGGAGATGTTCCCGGTAGGCTGTAAGAGCACTGTGCAGAGTGAGTTGTTTCTTAGCTTCCCAAAAAGCTGGAAGCAAGATGCTTTGGGGCCCAACTCGCCCTTTGGAAAGAAGACTGCACATTGTGCCTTTCAGCTCTAAAGCAATGTAGCTCACGCAAAGCAGAAGTTCTACTTCAGTCAGATCAGGCCTGCAAAGAAACTGCGTTTCACAGGCCTTTGTAAGAGATGTTCCCGGTAGGCTGTAAGAGCACTGTGCAGAGCGAGTTGTTTCTTAGCTTCCCAAAGAGCTGGAAGCAAGATGCTTTGGGGCCTCTCTCCAGTTTGGATACAAGGCAGGGCCTTGTGCATGGAAGCTCTAGGGCAATGTACAACACCTAGAGCATAAGTTCTACTTCAGGGAGATCAGGCCTGCAAAGGAACTGCATTTCACAGGCCTTTGTAAGAGATGTTCCCGGTAGGCTGTAAGAGCACTGTGCAGAGCGAGTTGTTTCTTAGCTTCCCAAAGAGCTGGAAGCAAGATGCTTTGGGGCCTCACTACCCCTTTGGATACAAGACTGGGCTTGTGCCTTGAAGCTCTAGGGCAATGAAGAACACCCACAGCAGAAGTTCTACTTCATCCAGATCAGGCCTGCAAAGAAACTGCGTTTCACAGGCATTTGTAATAGATGTTCCCGGTAGGCTGTAAGAGCACTGTGCAGACCGAGTTGTTTCTTAGCTTCCCAAAGAGTTGGAAGCAAGATGCTTTGGGGCTTATCTCCGTGTTTGGAAATGATTCAGAACTTTGTGCCTTGGAGCTCTAGGGCAATGTAGCACACCCAGAGCAGAAGTTCTACTTCAGACAGATCAGGCCTCCAAAGGAACTGCGTTTCACAGGCCTTTGTAAGAGATGTTCACAGTAGGCTGTAATACCACTGTGCACAGCGAGTTTTTTCTTAGCTTCCCAAAGAGCTGGAAGCAAGAAGCTTTGGGGCCCAACCCGCCCTTTGGAAAGAAGCCTGCACGTAGTGCCTTACAGCTCTAGGGCAATGTAGCACACCCAGAGCAGAAGTTCTACTTCAGCCAGATCAGGCCTGCAAAGAAACTGCGTTTCACAGGCCTTTGTAAGAGATATTCCCGGTAGGCTGTAAGAGCACTGTGCAGAGCGAGTTGTTTCTTAGCTTCCCAAAGAGCTGGAAGAAAGATGATTTGGGGCCTCCCTCCCCCTTTGGATACAAGACTGTGCTTTGTGCCTTGAAGCTCTAGGGCAATGAAGAACACCCACAGCAGAAGTTCTACTTCAGCCATATCACGCCTGCAAAGAAATTGCGTTTCACAGGCCTTTGTAAGACATCTTCCCGGTAGGCTGTAAGAGCAATGACCACAGCGAGTTGTTTCTTAGCTTCCCATAGAGCTGGAAGCAAGATTCTTTAGGGCCTCTCTCCAGGTGGATACAAGGTATGGCCTTATGCATGGAAGCTCTCGGGCAATGTAGGACACCCAGAGGAGAAGTTCTATGTCAGTCAGATGAGGCCTGCAAACAAAGTTCGTGTCACAGGCCTTTGTAAGAGATGTTCCCGGTAGGCTGTAAGAGCACTGTGCAGAGCGAGTTGTTTCTTTGCTTCCCAAATACCTGGAAGCAAGATGCTTTGGGGCCCAACTCGCCCTTTGGAAAGAAGACTGCACTTTCTGCCTTTCAGCTCTAGGGCAATGTAGCACACCCAGAGCCGAAGTTCTACTACAGCCAGATCAGGCCTGCAAAGAAACTGCGTTTCACAGGCATTTGTAAGAGATGTTCCCAGTAGGCTGTAAGAGCACTGTGCAGAGCGATTTGTTTCTTAGCTTCCCAAAGAGCTGGAAGCATGATGCTTTGGGTCCTCCCTCCCCCTTTGGATACAAGACTGGGCTTTGTGCCTTGAAGCTCTAGGGCAATGAAGCACACACACAGCAGAAGTTCTGCTTCAGCCAGATCACGCCTGCAAAGAAACTGCGTTTCACAGGCCTTTGTAAGATATGTTCCCGGTAAGCTGCAAGAGCACTGTGCAGAGCAAGTTGAAACTTAGCTTCCCAAAGAGCTGGAAGCATGATAATTTGGGGCCTCTCTTCCCCTTTGTAAACAAGGCTGGGCTTTGTGCCTTGAAGCACTAGGGCAATGTAGCACACCCAGAGCAGAAGTTCTACTTCAGCCAGATCAGGCCTGCAAAGAAACTGCGTTTCACAGGCCTTTGTAAGGGATGTCTCCGGTAGGCTGTAAGAGCACTGTGCAGAGCGAATTGTTTCTTAGCTTCCCAAAGAGCTGGAAGCAAGATGCTTTGGGGCCCAACTCGCACTTTGGAAAGAAGACTGCACATTGTGCCTTTCAGCTCTAGGGCAATGTAGCACACCCAGAGGAGAAGTTCTACTTCGCCCGATCAGGCCTGCAAGGAAACTTCGTTTCACAGGCCTTTGTAAGAGATGTTCCCGGTAGGCTGTAAGAGCACTGTGCAGAGCGAGTTGTTTCTAAGCTTCCCGAAGAGCTGGAAGCAAGATGCTTTAGGGCCTCTCTCCAGTTTGGGTAGAAGGCAGGGCCTTGTGCATGGAAGCTCTAGGGCAATGTAGCACACCCAGAGCAGACGTTCTACTTCAGCCAGATCAGGCCTGCAAAAAAACTGCGTTTCACAGGCCTTTGTAAGAGATGTTCCCGGTAGGCTGTAAGAGCACTGTGCAGAGCGAGTTGTTTCTTAGCATCCCAAAGAGCTGGAAGCAAGATGCTTTGGGGCCCAACTCGCCCTTTGGAAAGAAGACAGCACGTTGTGCCTTTCAGCTCTAGGGCAATGTAGCACACCCAGAGCAGAAGTTCTACTTCAGCCAAATCAGGCCTGCAACGAAACTGCGTTTCACAGGCCTTTCTAGGAGATGTGCCCGGTAGGCTGTAAGAGCCCTGTGCAGAGTGAATTGTTTCTTAGCTTCCCAAAGAGCTGGAAGCAAGATGCTTTTGGGCCCAACTCGCCCTTTGGAAAGAAGACTGCACGTTGTGCCTTTCAGCTCTAGGGCAATGTAGCACACCCAAAGCAGAAGCTCTACTTCACCCAGATCAGACGTGCAAAGAAACTGCGTTTCACAGGCCTTGGTAAGAGATGTTCCCAGTAGGCTGTACGAGCACTGTGCAGAGCGAGTTGTTTCTTAGCTTTCCAAAGAGCTGGATTCAAGATGATTTGGGGCATATCTCTGTCTGTGGAAATGATTCAGCACTTTGTGCCTTAGAGCTCTAGGGCAATGTAGCACACTCAGAGCAGAAGTTCTACATCAGCCAGATCAGGCCTGCAAAGAAACTGCGTTTCACAGGCCTTTGTAAGAGATGTTCCCGGTAGGCTGTAAGAGCACTGTGCAGAGCGAGCTGTTTCTTAGCTTCCCTAGGAGCTGGAAGCAAGATGCTTTGGGGCCTCTCTTGCCCTTTGGATACAGGGCAGGGCCTTGTGCGTTGAAGCTCTAGGGCAATGAACAACACCCAGAGAATAAGTTCTACTTCAGCCAGATCAGGCCTGCAAAGGAACTGCGTTTCACAGGCCTTTGTAAGAGATGTTCTCAGTAGGCAGTAAGAGCACTGTGCAGAGCGAGTTGTTTTTTAGCTTCCCAAAGAGCTGGAAGCAAGATACTTTGGGGCCTCTCTTCCCCTCTGTAAACAAGGCTGGGCTTTGTGCCTTTCAGCTCTAGGGCAATGTAGCACACCCAGAGCAGAAGTTCTACTTCAGCCAGATCAGGAATGCAAAGAAACTGCGTTTCACAGCCCTTTGTAAGAGATGTTCCCGGTATGGTATAATAGCATTGTGCACAGTGAGTAGTTTCTTAGCGTCCCAAAGAGATGGAAGCAAGATGCTTTAGGGCCTTTCTCCAGTTTGGATACAAGGAAGGTCCTTGAGCCTTGAAGCTCTAGGGCAATGTAGCACACCCAGAGGTGAAGTTTTACTTCAGCCACATCAGGCCTGCTAGGAAACTGCGTTTCACAAGCCTTTTGTAAGAGATGTTCCCGGTATCCTGTAAGAGCACTGTGCAGGGCGACCTGTTTCTAGCTTCCCAAAGAGCTGGAAGCAAGATGCTTTGGGTCCTCTCTCCCCCTTTGGATACAAGGCAGGGCCTTGTGCGTTGAAGCTCTAGGGCAATGCACAACACGCAGAGCATAAGTTCTACTTCAGCCAGATCAGGCCTGCAATGGAACAGCGTTTCACAGGCCTTTGTAAGAGATGTTCTCGGTAGGCCGTAAGAGCACTGTGCACAGCGAGTTGTTTCTTAGCTTCCCAAAGAGCTGGAAGCAAGATACTTTGGGGCCTCTCTCCGTCTTTGGAAATAATGCAGCACTTTTCAATGGGAGCTCTAGGGCAATGTAGCACACTCAGAGCAGAAGTTCTACTTCAGCCAGATCAGGCCTGCAAAGGAACTACGTTTCAAAGGACTTTGTAAGAGATGTTCTCGGTAGGCTGTAAGAGCAGTGTGCACAGCAAGTTGTTTCTTAGCTTCCCAAAGAGCTGGAAGCAAGATGCTTTGGGGCCTCCATCCCCCTTTGGATACAAGACTGGGCTTTGTGCCTTGAAGCTCTAGGGCAATGTAGAACACCCACAGCAGAAGTTCTACTTCAGCCAGATCACGCCTGCAAAGAAACTGAGTTTCACTGGCCTTTTTAAGAGATGTTCCCGGTAGGGTGTAAGAGCACTGAGAAGAGGGAGTTTTTTCATAGCTTCCCAAAGAGCTGGAAGCAAGATGCTTTGGGGCGTATCTCCGTCTTTGGAAATGATTCAGCACTTTGTGCCTTGGAGCTCTAGGGCAATGTAGCACACCCACAGCAGAAGTTCTACTTCAGCCAGATCAGGCCTGCAAAGAAACTGCGTTTCACAGGCCTTGCTAGAGATGTTCCCGGTAGACTGTAAGAGCACTGTGCAGAGCAAATTGTGTCTTCGCTTCCCGAAGAGCTGGATGCAAGATGCTTTAGGGCCTCTCTCCAGTTTGGATACAAGGCAGGGCCTTGTGCATGGAAGCTCTAGGGCAATGTACAACACCTACAGCATAAGTTCTACTTCAGGCAGATCAGTCCTGCAAAGGAACTGCGTTTCACAGGCCTTTGTAAGACATGTTCTCGGTAGGCTGTAAGAGCACTGTGCAGAGCGAGTTGTTTCTTAGCTTCACAAAGAGCTGGAAGCAAGATGCTTTTGGCCCAACTTGCCCTTTGGAAAGAAGACTGCACGTTGTGCCTTTCAGCTCTCAGGCAATGTAGCACACTCAGAGCAGAAGTTCTACTTCAGCCAGATCAGGCCTGCAAAGAAACTGAGTTTCACAGGCCTTTGTAAGAGATGTTCCCGGTAGGCTGCAAGAGCACTGTGCACAGCGAGTTGTTTCTTAGCTTCCCATAGACATGGAAGCAAGAAGCTTTAGGGTCTCTCTCCAGTTTGGATACAAGACAGGGCCTTGTGCCTTTCAGCTCTAGGGCAATGTAGCACACCCAGAGGAGATGTTCTACTTCAGCCAGATCAGGCCTGCAAAGAAACTGCGTTTCACAGGCCTTTGTAAGAGATATTCCCGGTAGGCTGTAAGAGCTCTGTGCAGAGCGAGTTGTTTCTTAGCTTCCCAAAGAGCTGGAAGAAAGATGATTTGGGGCCTCCCTCCCCCTTTGGATACAAGACTGTGCTTTGTGCCTTGAAGCTCTAGGGCAATGAAGAACACCCACAGCAGAAGTTCTTCTTCAGCCATATCACGCCTGCAAAGAAATTGCGTTTCACAGGCCTTTGTAAGAGATGTTCCCGGTAGGCTGTAAGAGCAATGACCACACCGAGTTGTTTCTTAGCTTCCCATAGAGCTGGAAGCAAGATTCTTTAGGGCCTCTCTCTAGGTGGATACAAGGTATGGCCTTGTGCATGGAAGCTCTAGGGCAATGTAGCACACCCAGAGGAGAAGTTCTACGTCAGTCAGATGACGCCTGCAAACAAAGTGCGTGTCACAGGCCTTTGTAAGAGATGTTCCCGGTAGGCTGTAAGAGCACTGTGCTGAGCGAGTTGTTTCTTAGCTTCCCAAAGAGCTGGAAGCAAGATGCTTTTGGGCGTATGTCCGTCTTTGGAAATGATTCAGCACTTTGTGCCTTGGAGCTCTAGGGCAATGAGGCACACCCACAGCAGAAGTTCTACTTCAGCCAGATGAGGCCTGCAAAGAAACTTCATTTCACAGACCTTTGTAAGAGATGTTTTTGGTAGGCTGTAAGAGCACTGTGCAGAGCGAGTTGTTTCTTAGCTTCCCAAAGAACTGGAAGCAAGATGATTTGGGGCCTCACTCCCCCTTTGGATACAAGACTGGGCTTTGTGCCTTGAAGCTCTAGGGCAATGTAGAACACCCACAGCAGAAGTTTTACTTCAGCCAGATCAGGCCTGCAAAGAAACTGCGTTTCACAGACATTTGTAAGAGATGTTCCCGATAGGCTGTAAGAGCACTGTGCAGAGCGATTTGTTTCTTAGCTTCCCAAAGGGCTGGAAGCAAGATGCTTTGGGGCGTATCTCAGTGTTTGGAAATGATTCAGCACTTTGTGCCTTGGAGCTCTAGGGCAATGTAGCACACCCAGAGCAGAAGTTCTACTTCAGCCAGATCAGGCCTGCAAAGGAACTGCGTTTCACAGGCCTTTGTAAGAGATGTTCCCGGTAGGCTGTAACAGCACTGTGCAGAGCGAGTTGTTTCTTAGCTTCCCAAAGAGCTGAAAGCAAGAAGCTTTGGGGCCTCACTCCCCCTTTGGATACAAGACTGGGCTTTGTGCCTTGAAGCTCTAGGGCAATGTAGAACACCCACAGCAGAAGTTCTACTTCAGCCAGATCAGGCCTGCAAAGAAACTGATTTTCACAGGCCTTTTAAGAGATGTTCCCGGTAGGCTGTATGAGCACTGAGCAGAGCGGTTTGTTTCTTAGCTTCCCAAAGAGCTGGAAGCAAGATGCTTTGGATCCCAAGTCGCCCTTTGGATAGAAGCCTGCAGATTGTTCCTTTCAGCTCTAGGGCAATGCAGCACACCCAGAGCAGAAGTTCTACTTCAGCCCGATCAGGCCTGCAAAGAAACTGCGTTTCACAGGCCTTTGTAAGAGATGTTCCCGGTAGGCTGTAAGAGCACTGTGCAGAGCGAGCTGTTTCTTAGCTTCCCAAAGAGCTGGAAGCAAGATGCTTTGGGGCCTCTCTTCCCCTTTGGATACAGGGCAGGGCCTTGTGCGTTGAAGCTCTAGGGCAATGAACAACACCCAGAGAATAAGTTCTACTTCAGCCAGATCAGGCCTGCAAAGGAACTGCGTTTCACAGGCCTTTGTAAGAGATGTTCTCAGTAGGCAGTAAGAGCACTGTGCAGAGCGAGTTGTTTTTTAGCTTCCCAAAGAGCTGGAAGCAAGATACTTTGGGGCCTCTCTTCCCCTCTGTAAACAAGGCTGGGCTTTGTGCCTTTCAGCTCTAGGGCAATGTAGCACACCCAGAGCAGAAGTTCTACTTCAGCCAGATCAGGAATGCAAAGAAACTGCGTTTCACAGCCCTTTGTAAGAGTTGTTCCCGGTATGGTGTAATAGCATTGTGCACAGTGAGTAGTTTCTTAGCGTCCCAAAGAGATGGAAGCAAGATGCTTTAGGGCCTTTCTCCAGTTTGGATACAAGGAAGGTCCTTGAGCCTTGAAGCTCTAGGGCAATGTAGCAGACCCAGAGGTGAAGTTCTACTTCAGCCAGATCAGGCCTGCAAAGCAACTGCGTTTCACAGGCCTTTGTAAGAGATGTTCCCGGTAGGCTGTAAGAGCACTGTGCAGAGCGAGTTGTTTCTTAGCTTCCCAAAGAGCTGGAAGCAAGATGCTTTGGGGCCTCACTCCCCCTTTGGATACAAGACTCGGCTTTGTGCCTGGAAGCTCTAGGGCAATGTAGAACACCCACAGCTGAAGTTCTACTTCAGCCAGATCAGGCCTGCAAAGAAAGTGCGTCTCACAGGCCTTTGTAAGAGATGTTCCCGGTAGGCTGTAGGAGCACTGTACAGAGCGAGTTGATTCTTAGCTTCAGAAAAAGCTTTAAGCAAGATGATTTGGGGCGTATCTCCGTCTTTGGAAATGATTCAGCACTTTGTGCCTTGGAGCTCTAGGGCAATTTAGCACACCAAGAGCAGAGATTCTACTTCACCCAGATCAGGCCTGCAAAGAAACTGCGTTTCACAGCCCTTTGTAAAGGATGTTCCCGGTATGGTGCAATAGCACTGTGCACAGTGAGTTGTTTCTTAGCGTCCCAAAGAGCTGGAAGCAAGATGCTTTAGGGCCTTTCTCCAGTTTGGATACAAGGCAGGGCCTTGAGACTTGAAGCTCTAGGGCAATGTAGCAGACCCACAGCTGATGTTCAACTTCAGCCAGATCAGGCCTGCAAAGAAACTGCGTTTCACAGGCCTTTTGTAAGAGATGTTTCCGGTAGGCTGTAAGAGCACTGTGCAGGGCGAGCTGTTTCTTAGCTTCCCAAAGAGCTGGAAGCAAGATGCTTTGGGGCCTCTCTCCCCCTTTGGATACAAGGCATGGACTTGTGCGTTGAAGCTCTAGGGCAATGCAAAACACCCAGAGCATAAGTTCTACTTCAGCCAGATCAGGCCTGCAAAGGAACAGCGTTTCACAGGCATTTGTAAGAGATGTTCTCATTAGGCTGTAAGAGTACTGTGCACAGCGAGTTGTTTCTTAGCTTCCCAAAGAGCTGGAAGCAAGAAGCTTTCGGGCCAACTCGCCCTTTGGAAAGAAGCCTGCACGTCATGCCTTACAGCTCTAGGGCAATGTAGCACACCCACAGCAGAAGTTCTACTTCAGCCAGATCAGGCCTGCAAAGAAACTGCGTTTCACATGCCTTTGTAAGAGATATTCAGGGTAGGCTGTAAGAGCTCTGTGCAGAGCGAGTTGTTTCTTAGCTTCCCAAAGAGCTGGAAGCAAGATGATTTGGGGGCTCCCTCCCCCTTTGGATACAAGACTGGGCTTTGTGCCTTGAAGCTCTAGGGCAATGAAGAACACCCACAGCAGAAGTTCTACTTCAGCCAGATCACGCCTGCAATGAAACTGCGTTTCACAGGCCTTTGTAGGAGATGTGCCCGGTAGGCTGTAAGAGCACTGTGCAGAGTGAGTTGTTTCTTAGCTTCCCAAAAAGCTGGAAGCAAGATGCTTTGGGGCCCAACTCGCCCTTTGGAAAGAAGACTGCACATTGTGCCTTTCAGCTCTAAAGCAATGTAGCACACGCAAAGCAGAAGTTCTACTTCAGTCAGATCAGGCCTGCAAAGAAACTGCGTTTCACAGGCCTTTGTAAGAGATGTTCTCGGTAGGCTGTAAGAGCACTGTGCAGAGCGAGTTGTTTCTTAGCTTCCCAAAGAGCTGGAAGCAAGATGCTTTGGGGCCTCTCTCCAGTTTGGATACAAGGCAGGGCCTTGTGCATGGAAGCTCTAGGGCAATGTACAACACCTAGAGCATAAGTTCTACTTCAGGGAGATCAGGCCTGCAAAGGAACTGCATTTCACAGGCCTTTGTAAGAGATGTTCCCGGTAGGCTGTAAGAGCACTGTGCAGAGCGAGTTGTTTCTTAGCTTCCCAAAGAGCTGGAAGCAAGATGCTTTAGGGACTCACTCCCCCTTTGGATACAAGACTGGGCTTTGTGCCTTGAAGCTCTAGGGCAATGTAGAACACCCACAGCAGAAGTTCTACTTCAT
Source organism: Equus caballus (assembly GCF_041296265.1). Classification (NCBI taxonomy): domain Eukaryota; kingdom Metazoa; phylum Chordata; class Mammalia; order Perissodactyla; family Equidae; genus Equus; species Equus caballus. Next base: position 69,076,680 of record NC_091684.1, read on the forward strand.
CCAGATCAGGCCTGCAAAGAAACTGCGTTTCACAGGCATTTGTAAGAGATGTTCCCGGTAGGCTGTAAGAGCACTGTGCAGACCGAGTTGTTTCTTAGCTTCCCAAAGAGTTGGAAGCAAGATGCTTTGGGGCGTATCTCCGTGTTTGGAAATGATTCAGAACTTTGTGCCTTGGAGCTCTAGGGCAATGTAGCACACCCAGAGCAGAAGTTCTACTTCAGACAGATCAGGCCTGCAAAGGAACTGCGTTTCACAGGCCTTTGTAAGAGATGTTCACAGTAGGCTGTAATACCACTGTGCACAGCGAGTTGTTTCTTAGCTTCCCAAAGAGCTGGAAGCAAGAAGCTTTGGGGCCCAACTCGCCCTTTGGAAAGAAGCCTGCACGTAGTGCCTACAGCTCTAGGGCAATGTAGCACACCCAGAGCAGAAGATCTACTTCAGCCAGATCAGGCCTGCAAAGAAACTGCGTTTCACAGGCCTTTGTAAGAGATATTCCCGGTAGGCTGTAAGAGCTCTGTGCAGAGTGAGTTGTTTCTTAGCTTCCCAAAGAGCTGGAAGAAAGATGATTTGGGGCCTCCCTCCCCCTTTGGATACAAGACTGGGCTTTGTGCCTTGAAGCTCTAGGGCAATGAAGAACACCCACAGCAGAAGTTGTACTTCAGCCAGATCACGCCTGGAAAGCAATTGCGTTTCACAGGCCTTTGGAAGAGATGTTCCCGGTACGCTGTAAGAGCAATGACCACAGCGAGTTGTTTCTTAGCTTCCCATAGAGTTGGAAGCAAGATTCTTTAGGGCCTCTCTCCAGGTGGATACAAGGTATGGCCTTGTGCATGGAAGCTCTCGGGCAATGTAGGACACCCAGAGGAGAAGTTCTATGTCAGTCAGATGAGGCCTGCAAACAAAGTTCGTGTCACAGGCCTTTGTAAGAGATGTTCCCGGTAGGCTGTAAGAGCACTGTGCAGAGCGAGTTGTTTCTTAGCTTCCCAAAGACCTGGAAGCAAGATGCTTTGGGGCCCAACTCGCCCTTTGGAAAGAAGACTGCACTTTCTGCCTTTCAGCTCTAAGGCAATGTAGCACACCCAGAGCCGAAGTTCTACTACAGCCAGATCAGGCCTGCAAAGAAACTGCGTTTCACAGGCATTTGTAAGAGATGTTCCCAGTAGGCTGTAAGAGCACTGTGCAGAGCGATTTGTTTCTTAGCTTCCCAAAGAGCTGGAAGCATGATGCTTTGGGTCCTCCCTCCCCCTTTGGATACAAGACTGGGCTTTGTGCCTTGAAGCTCTAGGGCAATGAAGCACACACACAGCAGAAGTTCTGCTTCAGCCAGATCACGCCTGCAAAGAAACCGCGTTTCACAGGCCTTTGTAAGATATGTTCCCGGTAAGCTGCAAGAGCACTGTGCAGAGCAAGTTGAAACTTAGCTTCCCAAAGAGCTGGAAGCATGATAATTTGGGGCCTCTCTTCCCCTTTGTAAACAAGGCTGGGCTTTGTGCCTTGAAGCTCTAGGGCAATGTAGCACACCCAGAGCAGAAGTTCTACTTCAGCCAGATCAGGCCTGCAAAGAAACTGCGTTTCACAGGCCTTTGTAAGGGATGTCTCCGGTAGGCTGTAAGAGCACTGTGCAGAGCGAATTGTTTCTTAGCTTCCCAAAGAGCTGGAAGCAAGATGCTTTGGGGCCCAACTCGCACTTTGGAAAGAAGCCTGCACGTTGTGCCTTTCAGCTCTAGGGCAATGTAGCACACCCAGAGGAGAAGTTCTACTTCGCCCGATCAGGCCTGCAAGGAAACTTCGTTTCACAGGCCTTTGTAAGAGATGTTCCCGGTAGTCTGTAAGAGCACTGTGCAGAGCGAGTTGTTTCTAAGCTTCCCGAAGAGCTGGAAGCAAGATGCTTTAGGGCCTCTCTCCAGTTTGGGTAGAAGGCAGGGCCTTGTGCATGGAAGCTCTAGGGCAATGTAGCACACCCAGAGCAGACGTTCTACTTCAGCCAGATCAGGCCTGCAAAGAAACTGCGTTTCACAGGCCTTTCTAGGAGATGTGCCCGGTAGGCTGTAAGAGCCCTGTGCAGAGTGAATTGTTTCTTAGCTTCCCAAAGAGCTGGAAGCAAGATGCTTTTGGGCCCAACTCGCCCTTTGGAAAGAAGACTGCACGTTGTGCCTTTCAGCTCTAGGGCAATGTAGCACACCCAAAGCAGAAGTTCTACTTCACCCAGATCAGACGTGCAAAGAAACTGCGTTTCACAGGCCTTGGTAAGAGATGTTCCCAGTAGGCTGTACGAGCACTGTGCAGAGCGAGTTTTTTCTTAGCTTTCCAAAGAGCTGGATTCAAGTTGATTTGGGGCATATCTCTGTCTGTGGAAATGATTCAGCACTTTGTGCCTTAGAGCTCTAGGGCAATGTAGCACACCCACAGCAGAAGTTCTCCTTCAGCCAGATAAGGCCTGCAAAGAAACTGCGTTTCCCAGGTCTTTGTAAGAGATGTTCCCGGTAGGCTGTAGGAGCACTGTGCAGAGGGAATTGATTCTTAGCTTCACAAAAAGCTTTAAGCAAGATGCTTTGGGGCGTATCTCCGTCTTTCGAAATGATTCAGCACATTGTGCCTTGGAGCTCTAGGGCAATTTAGCACACCCAGAGCAGAGTTTCTACTTCACCCAGATCAGGCCTGCAAAGAATCTGCGTTTCACAGCCCTTTGTAAGAGATGTTCCCGGTATGGTGTAATAGCACTTTGCACAGTCAGTTGTTTCTTAGCGTCCCAAAGGGCTGGAAGCAAGATGCCTTAGGACCATTCTCCAGTTTGGATACAAGGCAGGGCCTTGAGACTTGAAGCTCTAGGGCAAGGTGGCACACCCAGATCAGAAGTTCTACTTCAGCCAGATCAAGCCTGCAAAGAAACTGCGTTTCACAGGCCTTTGTAAGAGATGTTCCCCGTAGGCTGTAAGAGCACTGTGCAGAGCGAGTTGTTTCTTAGCTTCCCAAAGAGCTGGAAGCAAGATGCTTTTGGCCCAACTCGCCCTTTGGAAAGAAGACTGCACGTTGTGCCTTTCAGCTCTCGGGCAATGCAGCACACCCAGAGCAGAAGATCTACTTCAGCCAGATCAGGCCTGCAAAGAAACTGCGTTTAACAGGCCTTTGTAGGAGATGTGCCCGGTAGGCTGTAAGAGCCCTGTGCAGAGAGAGTTGTTTCTTAGCTTCCCAAAGAGATGGAAGCAAGATGCTTTGTGGCGCATCTCCGTCTGTGGAAATGATTCAGCACTTTGGGCCTTGGAGCTCTAGAGCAATGTAGCACACCCACAGCAGAAGTTGTACTTCAGCCAGATCAGGCCTGCAAAGAAACTGCGTTTCCCAGGTCTTTGTAAGAGATGTGCCCGGTAGTCTGTAAGAGCACTGTGCAGAGCGAGTTGTTTCTTAGCTTCCCGAAGAGCTGGATGACAGATGCTTTGGGGCCCAACTCGCCCTTTGGAAAGAAGACTGCACGTTGTGCCTTTCAGCTCTAGGGCAATGTAGCACACCCAGAGGAGAAGTTCTACTTCAGCCTGATCAGGCCTGCAAAGAAACTGCGTTTCACAGGCCTGTGTAAGAGATGTTCCCGGTAGGCTGTAAGAGCACTGTGCAGAGCGAGTTGTTTCTTAGCTTCCCAAAGAGCTGGAAGCAAGATGCTTTGGGGCGTATCTCCGTCTGTGGAAATGATTCAGCACTTTGTGCCTTGGAGCTCTAGGGTAATGTAGCACACCCAGAACAGAGTTTCTACTTCAGCCAGCTCAGGCCTGCAAAGAAACTGCGTTTCACAGGCCTTTGGAAGAGATGTTCCCGGTATGGTGTAATAGCACTGTGCACAGTGAGTTGTTTCTTAGCGTCCCAAAGAGCTGGAAGCAAGATGCTTTAGGGCCTTTCTCCAGTTTGGATACAAGGCAGGGCCTCGAGCCTTGAAGCTCTAGGGCAATGTAGCACACCCACAGCTGAAGTTCAACTTCAGCCAGATCAGGCCTGCAAAGAAACTGCGTTTCACAGGCCTGGGTAAGAGATGTTCCCGGTAGTCTGTAAGAGCACTGTCCAGAGCGAGTTGTTTCTAAGCTTCCCGAAGAGCTGGAAGCAAGATGCTTTAGGGCCTCACTCCAGGTTGCGTACAAGGCAGGGCCTTGTGCATGGAAGCTCTAGGGCAATGTAGCACACCCAGAGGAGAAGTTCTACTTCAGCCAAATCAGGCCTGCAAGGAAACTGCGTTTCACAGGCCTTTGTAAGAGATGTTCCCGGTAGGCTGTAAGAGCACTGTGCAGAGCGAGTTGTTTCTTAGCTTCCCAAAGAGCTGGAAGCAAGATGCTTTGGGGCGTATCTCCGGCTTTCGAAATGATTCAGCACTTTGTCCCTTGGAGCTCTAGGGCAATGTAGCACACCCACAGCAGAAGTTCTACTTCAGCCAGATCAGGACTGCAAAGGAACTGCGTGTCACAGGCCTTTGTAAGAGATGTTCCCGGTAGGCTGTGAGAGCACTGTGCAGAGCGAGTTCTTTCTTAGCTTCCCAAAGAGCTGGAAGAAAGATACTTTGGGGCCTCTCTCCGTCTTTGGAAATAATGCAGCACTTTTCAATGGGAGCTCTAGGGCAATGTAGCACACTCAGAGCAGAAGTTCTACTTCAGCCAGATCAGGCCTGCAAAGGAACTACGTTTCAAAGGACTTTGTAAGAGATGTTCTCGGTAGGCTGTAAGAGCAGTGTGCACAGCAAGTTGTTTCTTAGCTTCCCAAAGAGCTGGAAGCAAGATGCTTTGGGGCCTCCATCCCCCTTTGGATGCAAGACTGGGCTTTGTGCCTTGAAGCTCTAGGGCAATGTAGAACACCCACAGCAGAAGTTCTACTTCAGCCAGATCACGCCTGCAAAGAAACTGAGTTTCACTGGCCTTTTTAAGAGATGTTCCCGGTAGGGTGTAAGAGCACTGAGAAGAGGGAGTTTTTTCATAGCTTCCCAAAGAGCTGGAAGCAAGATGCTTTGGGGCCCAACTCGCCCTTTGGAAAGAAGACTGCACGTTGTGCCTTTCAGCTGTAGGGCAATGTAGCACACCCAAAGCAGAAGTTCTACTTCAGCCAGATCTCGCCTGCAAAGAAACTGCGTTTCACAGGCCATTGTAAGAGATCTTCCCGGTAGGCTGTAAGAGCACTGTGCAGAGCGAGTTGTTTCTTAGGTTCCCAAAGAGCTGGAAGCAAGATGCTTTGGGGCGTATCTCCGTCTTTGGAAATGATTCAGCACTTTCTGCCTTGGAGCTCTAGGGCAATGTAGCACACCCACAGCAGAAGTTCTACTTCAGCCAGATGAGGAGTGCAAAGAAACTGCGTTTCACAGGCCATTGTAAGAGATGTTCCCTGTAGACTGTAAGAGAACTGTGCAGACCGAGTTGTTTCTTAGCTTCCCGAAGAGTTGGAAGCAAGATGCTTTAGGGCCTCTCTCCAGTTTGGATACAAGGCAGGGTCTTGTGCATGGAAGCTCTAGGGCAATGTACAACACCTAGAGCATAAGTTCTACTTCAGGCAGATCAGGCCTGCAAAGGAACTGCGTTTCACAGCCCTTTGTAAGAGATGTTCCCGGTATCGTGTAATAGCATTGTGCACAGTGAGTAGTTTCTTAGCGTCCCAAAGAGATGGAAGCAAGATGCTTTAGGGCCTTTCTCCAGTTTGGATACAAGGAAGGTCCTTGAGCCTTGAAGCTCTAGGGCAATGTAGCACACCCAGAGGTGAAGTTCTACTTCAGCCAGATCAGGCCTGCAAAGCAACTGCGTTTCACAGGCCTTTGTAAGAGATGTTCCCGGTAGGCTGTAAGAGCACTGTGCAGAGCGAGTTGTTTCTTAGCTTCCCAAAGAGCTGGAAGCAAGATGCTTTGGGGCCTCACTCCCCCTTTGGATACAAGACTCGGCTTTGTGCCTGGAAGCTCTAGGGCAATGTAGAACACCCACAGCTGAAGTTCTACTTCAGCCAGATCAGGACTGCAAATAAACTGCGTTTCAAAGGCCTTTGTAAGAGATGTTCCCGGTAGGCTGTAGGAGCACTGTACAGAGCGAGTTGATTCTTAGCTTCAGAAAAAGCTTTAAGCAAGATGATTTGGGGCGTATCTCCGTCTTTGGAAATGATTCAGCACTTTGTGCCTTGGAGCTCTAGGGCAATTTAGCACACCAAGAGCAGAGATTCTACTTCACCCAGATCAGGCCTGCAAAGAAACTGCGTTTCACAGCCCTTTGTAAGAGATGTTCCCGGTATGGTGCAATAGCACTGTGCACAGTGAGTTGTTTCTTAGCGTCCCAAAGAGCTGGAAGCAAGATGCTTTAGGGCCTTTCTCCAGTTTGGATAGAAGGCAGGGCCTTGAGAGTTGAAGCTCTAGGGCAATGTAGCAGACCCACAGCTGATGTTCAACTTCAGCCAGATCAGGCCTGCAAAGAAACTGCGTTTCACAGGCCTTTTGTAAGAGATGTTTCCGGTAGGCTGTAAGAGCACTGTGCAGGGCGAGCTGTTTCTTAGCTTCCCAAAGAGCTGGAAGCAAGATGCTTTGGGGCCTCTCTCCCCCTTTGGATACAAGGCATGGACTTGTGCATTGAAGCTCTAGGGCAATGCAAAACACCCAGAGCATAAGTTCTACTTCAGCCAGATCAGGCCTGCAAAGGAACAGCGTTTCACAGGCATTTGTAAGAGATGTTCTCATTAGGCTGTAAGAGTACTGTGCACAGCGAGTTGTTTCTTAGCTTCCCAAAGAGCTGGAAGCAAGAAGCTTTCGGGCCAACTCGCCCTTTGGAAAGAAGCCTGCACGTCATGCCTTACAGCTCTAGGGCAATGTAGCACACCCACAGCAGAAGTTCTACTTCAGCCAGATCAGGCCTGCAAAGAAACTGCGTTTCACATGCCTTTGTAAGAGATATTCAGGGTAGGCTGTAAGAGCTCTGTGCAGAGCGAGTTGTTTCTTAGCTTCCCAAAGAGCTGGAAGCAAGATGATTTGGGGCCTCCCTCCCCCTTTGGATACAAGACTGGGCTTTGTGCCTTGAAGCTCTAGGGCAATGAAGAACACCCACAGCAGAAGTTCTACTTCAGCCAGATCACGCCTGCAATGAAACTGCGTTTCACAGGCCTTTGTAGGAGATGTTCCCGGTAGGCTGTAAGAGCACTGTGCAGAGTGAGTTGTTTCTTAGCTTCCCAAAAAGCTGGAAGCAAGATGCTTTGGGGCCCAACTCGCCCTTTGGAAAGAAGACTGCACATTGTGCCTTTCAGCTCTAAAGCAATGTAGCTCACGCAAAGCAGAAGTTCTACTTCAGTCAGATCAGGCCTGCAAAGAAACTGCGTTTCACAGGCCTTTGTAAGAGATGTTCCCGGTAGGCTGTAAGAGCACTGTGCAGAGCGAGTTGTTTCTTAGCTTCCCAAAGAGCTGGAAGCAAGATGCTTTGGGGCCTCTCTCCAGTTTGGATACAAGGCAGGGCCTTGTGCATGGAAGCTCTAGGGCAATGTACAACACCTAGAGCATAAGTTATACTTCAGGGAGATCAGGCCTGCAAAGGAACTGCATTTCACAGGCCTTTGTAAGAGATGTTCCCGGTAGGCTGTAAGAGCACTGTGCAGAGCGAGTTGTTTCTTAGCTTCCCAAAGAGCTGGAAGCAAGATGCTTTGGGGCCTCACTACCCCTTTGGATACAAGACTGGGCTTTGTGCCTTGAAGCTCTAGGGCAATGAAGAACACCCACAGCAGAAGTTCTACTTCATCCAGATCAGGCCTGCAAAGAAACTGCGTTTCACAGGCATTTGTAATAGATGTTCCCGGTAGGCTGTAAGAGCACTGTGCAGACCGAGTTGTTTCTTAGCTTCCCAAAGAGTTGGAAGCAAGATGCTTTGGGGCTTATCTCCGTGTTTGGAAATGATTCAGAACTTTGTGCCTTGGAGCTCTAGGGCAATGTAGCACACCCAGAGCAGAAGTTCTACTTCAGACAGATCAGGCCTCCAAAGGAACTGCGTTTCACAGGCCTTTGTAAGAGATGTTCACAGTAGGCTGTAATACCACTGTGCACAGCGAGTTTTTTCTTAGCTTCCCAAAGAGCTGGAAGCAAGAAGCTTTGGGGCCCAACCCGCCCTTTGGAAAGAAGCCTGCACGTAGTGCCTTACAGCTCTAGGGCAATGTAGCACACCCAGAGCAGAAGTTCTACTTCAGCCAGATCAGGCCTGCAAAGAAACTGCGTTTCACAGGCCTTTGTAAGAGATATTCCCGGTAGGCTGTAAGAGCACTGTGCAGAGCGAGTTGTTTCTTAGCTTCCCAAAGAGCTGGAAGAAAGATGATTTGGGGCCTCCCTCCCCCTTTGGATACAAGACTGTGCTTTGTGCCTTGAAGCTCTAGGGCAATGAAGAACACCCACAGCAGAAGTTCTACTTCAGCCATATCACGCCTGCAAAGAAATTGCGTTTCACAGGCCTTTGTAAGACATCTTCCCGGTAGGCTGTAAGAGCAATGACCACAGCGAGTTGTTTCTTAGCTTCCCATAGAGCTGGAAGCAAGATTCTTTAGGGCCTCTCTCCAGGTGGATACAAGGTATGGCCTTGTGCATGGAAGCTCTCGGGCAATGTAGGACACCCAGAGGAGAAGTTCTATGTCAGTCAGATGAGGCCTGCAAACAAAGTTCGTGTCACAGGCCTTTGTAAGAGATGTTCCCGGTAGGCTGTAAGAGCACTGTGCAGAGCGAGTTGTTTCTTTGCTTCCCAAATACCTGGAAGCAAGATGCTTTGGGGCCCAACTCGCCCTTTGGAAAGAAGACTGCACTTTCTGCCTTTCAGCTCTAGGGCAATGTAGCACACCCAGAGCCGAAGTTCTACTACAGCCAGATCAGGCCTGCAAAGAAACTGCGTTTCACAGGCATTTGTAAGAGATGTTCCCAGTAGGCTGTAAGAGCACTGTGCAGAGCGATTTGTTTCTTAGCTTCCCAAAGAGCTGGAAGCATGATGCTTTGGGTCCTCCCTCCCCCTTTGGATACAAGACTGGGCTTTGTGCCTTGAAGCTCTAGGGCAATGAAGCACACACACAGCAGAAGTTCTGCTTCAGCCAGATCACGCCTGCAAAGAAACCGCGTTTCACAGGCCTTTGTAAGATATGTTCCCGGTAAGCTGCAAGAGCACTGTGCAGAGCAAGTTGAAACTTAGCTTCCCAAAGAGCTGGAAGCATGATAATTTGGGGCCTCTCTTCCCCTTTGTAAACAAGGCTGGGCTTTGTGCCTTGAAGCTCTAGGGCAATGTAGCACACCCAGAGCAGAAGTTCTACTTCAGCCAGATCAGGCCTGCAAAGAAACTGCGTTTCACAGGCCTTTGTAAGGGATGTCTCCGGTAGGCTGTAAGAGCACTGTGCAGAGCGAATTGTTTCTTAGCTTCCCAAAGAGCTGGAAGCAAGATGCTTTGGGGCCCAACTCGCACTTTGGAAAGAAGACTGCACATTGTGCCTTTCAGCTCTAGGGCAATGTAGCACACCCAGAGGAGAAGTTCTACTTCGCCCGATCAGGCCTGCAAGGAAACTTCGTTTCACAGGCCTTTGTAAGAGATGTTCCCGGTAGGCTGTAAGAGCACTGTGCAGAGCGAGTTGTTTCTAAGCTTCCCGAAGAGCTGGAAGCAAGATGCTTTAGGGCCTCTCTCCAGTTTGGGTAGAAGGCAGGGCCTTGTGCATGGAAGCTCTAGGGCAATGTAGCACACCCAGAGCAGACGTTCTACTTCAGCCAGATCAGGCCTGCAAAAAAACTGCGTTTCACAGGCCTTTGTAAGAGATGTTCCCGGTAGGCTGTAAGAGCACTGTGCAGAGCGAGTTGTTTCTTAGCATCCCAAAGAGCTGGAAGCAAGATGCTTTGGGGCCCAACTCGCCCTTTGGAAAGAAGACAGCACGTTGTGCCTTTCAGCTCTAGGGCAATGTAGCACACCCAGAGCAGAAGTTCTACTTCAGCCAAATCAGGCCTGCAACGAAACTGCGTTTCACAGGCCTTTCTAGGAGATGTGCCCGGTAGGCTGTAAGAGCCCTGTGCAGAGTGAATTGTTTCTTAGCTTCCCAAAGAGCTGGAAGCAAGATGCTTTTGGGCCCAACTCGCCCTTTGGAAAGAAGACTGCACGTTGTGCCTTTCAGCTCTAGGGCAATGTAGCACACCCAAAGCAGAAGCTCTACTTCACCCAGATCAGACGTGCAAAGAAACTGCGTTTCACAGGCCTTGGTAAGAGATGTTCCCAGTAGGCTGTACGAGCACTGTGCAGAGCGAGTTGTTTCTTAGCTTTCCAAAGAGCTGGATTCAAGATGATTTGGGGCATATCTCTGTCTGTGGAAATGATTCAGCACTTTGTGCCTTAGAGCTCTAGGGCAATGTAGCACACCCACAGCAGAAGTTCTCCTTCAGCCAGATAAGGCCTGCAAAGAAACTGCGTTTCCCAGGTCTTTGTAAGAGATGTTCCCGGTAGGCTGTAGGAGCACTGTGCAGAGGGAATTGATTCTTAGCTTCACCAAAAGCTTTTAGCAAGATGCTTTGGGGCGTATCTCCGTCTTTCGAAATGATTCAGCACATTGTGCCTTGGAGCTCTAGGGCAATTTAGCACACCCAGAGCAGAGTTTCTACTTCACCCAGATCAGGCCTGCAAAGAATCTGCGTTTCACAGCCCTTTGTAAGAGATGTTCCCGGTATGGTGTAATAGCACTTTGCACAGTCAGTTGTTTCTTAGCGTCCCAAAGGGCTGGAAGCAAGATGCCTTAGGACCTTTCTCCAGTTTGGATACAAGGCAGGGCCTTGAGCCTTGAAGCTCTAGGGCAAGGTGGCACACCCAGATCAGAAGTTCTACTTCAGCCAGATCAAGCCTGCAAAGAAACTGCGTTTCACAGGCCTTTGTAAGAGATGTTCCCCGTAGGCTGTAAGAGCACTGTGCAGAGCGAGTTGTTTCTTAGCTTCCCAAAGAGCTGGAAGCAAGATGCTTTTGGCCCAACTCGCCCTTTGGAAAGAAGACTGCACGTTGTGCCTTTCAGCTCTCGGGCAATGCAGCACACCCAGAGCAGAAGATCTACTTCAGCCAGATCAGGCCTGCAAAGAAACTGCGTTTAACAGGCCTTTGTAGGAGATGTGCCCGGTAGGCTGTAAGAGCCCTGTGCAGAGAGAGTTGTTTCTTAGCTTCCCAAAGAGCTGGAAGCAAGATGCTTTGTGGCGCATCTCCGTCTGTGGAAATGATTCAGCACTTTGGGCCTTGGAGCTCTAGAGCAATGTAGCACACCCACAGCAGAAGTTGTACTTCAGCCAGATCAGGCCTGCAAAGAAACTGCGTTTCCCAGGTCTTTGTAAGAGATGTGCCCGGTAGACTTTAAGAGCACTGTGCAGAGCGAGTTGTTTCTTAGCTTGCCGAAGAGCTGAAAGCAAGATGCTTTAGGGCCACTCTCCAGTTTGGATACAAGGCAGGGCCTTGTGCATGGAAGCTCTAGGGCAATGTACAACACCTAGAGCATAAGTTCTACTTCAGGCAGATCAGGCCTGCAAAGGAACTGCGTTTCACAGGCCTTTGTAAGAGATGTTCTCGCTAGGCTGTAAGAGCACTGTGCAGAGCGAGTTGTTTGTTAGCTTCCCAAAGTGCTGGAAGCAAGATGATTTGGGACCTCACTCCCCTTTTGGATACAAGACGAGGCTTTGTGCCTTGAAACTCTAGGGTAATGAAGAACACACACAGCAGAAGTTCTGCTTCAGCCAGATCACGCATGCAAAGAAACTGCGTTTCACAGGCCTTTGTTAGAGATGTTCCCGGTAGGCTGCAAGAGCACTGTGCACAGCGAGTTGTTTCTTAGCTTCCCATAGAGCTGGAAGCAAGAAGCTTTAGGGCCTCTCTCCAGTTTGGATACAAGACAGGGCCTTGTGCCTTTCAGCTCTAGGGCAATGTAGCACACCCAGAGGAGATGTTCTACTTCAGCCAGATCAGGCCTGCAAAGAAACTGCGTTTCACAGGCCTTTCTAAGAGATGTTCCCGGTAGGCTGTAAGAGCACTGTGCAGAGCGAGTTGTTTCTTAGCTTCCCAAAGAGCTGGAAGCAAAATGCTTTGGGGCCCAACTCGCACTTTGAAAAAAAGACTGCACATTGTGCCTTTCAGCTGTAGGGCAATGTAGCACACCCAGAGGAGAAGTTCTACTTCAGCCAGATCAGGCCTGCAAAGAAAATGCGTTTCACAGGCCTTTGTAAGAGATGTTCCCAGTAAGCTCTAGGAGCACTGTGCAGAGCGAGTTGATTCTTAGCTTCACAAAAAGCTTTAAGCAAGATGCTTTGGGGCGTATCTCCGTCTTTGGAAATGATTCAGCACTTTGTGCCTTGGAGCTCTAGGGCAATTTAGCACACCCAGAGCAGAGTATCTACTTCACACAGATCAGGCCTGCAAAGAAACTGCGTTTCACAGCCCTTTGTAAGAGATGTTCCCGGTATGGTGTAACAGCACTGTGCACAGTGAGTTGTTTCTTAGCGTCCCAAAGACCTGGAAGCAAGATGCTTTAGGGCCTTTCTCCAGTTTGGATACAAGGCTGGGCCTTGAGCCTTGAAGCTCTAGGGCAATGTAGCACACCCACAGCTGAAGTTCAACTTCAGCCACATCAGGCCAGCAAAGAAACTGCGTTTCACAGGCCTTTTGTAAGAGATGTTCCCGGAAGTCTGTAAGAGCACTGTGCAAGGCCAGCTGTTTCTTAGCTTCCCAAAGAGCTGGAAGCAAGATGCTTTGGGGCCTCTCTCCCCCTTTGGATACAAGGCAGGGCCTTGTGCGTTGAAGCTCTAGGGCAATGCACAACACCCAGAGCATAAGTTCTACTTCAGCCAGATCAGGCCTGCAAAGGAACAGCGTTTCACAGGCCTTTGTAAGAGATGTTCTCGGTAGGCTGTAAGAGCACTGTGCACACCGAGTTGTTTCTTAGCTTCCCAAAGAGCTGGAAGCCAAAGGCTTTCGGGCCCAACTCGCCCTTTGGAAAGAAGCCTGCACGTAGTGCCTTACAGCTCTAGGGCAATGTAGCACACCCAGAGCAGAAGTCCTACTTCAGCCAGATCAGGCCTGCAAAGAAACTGCGATTCACAGGCCTTTGTAAGAGATATTCCCGGTAGGCTGTAAGAGTTCTGTGCACAGCAAGTTGTTTCTTAGCTTCCCAAAGAGCTGGAAGCAAGATGCTTTGGGGCCTCTCTCCCCCTTTGGATACAAGGCAGGGCCTTGTGCGTTGAAGCTCTAGGGCAATGCACAACACCCTGAGCATAAATTATACTTCAGCATGATCAGGCCTGCAAAGGAACAGCGTTTCAGAGGCCTTTGTAAGAGATGTTCTCGGTAGGCTGTAAGAGCACTGTGCACAGCGAGTTGTTTCTTAGCTTCCCAAAGAGCTGGAAGACAGAAGCTTTGGGGCCGAACTCGCCCTTTGGAAAGAAGCCTGCACGTAGTGCCTTACAGCTCTAGGGCAATGTAGCACACCCAGAACAGAAGTTCTACTTCAGTCAGATCAGGCCTGCAAAGAAACTGCGTGTCACAGGCCTTTGTAAGAGATGTTCCCGGTAGGCTGTAAGAGCACTGTGCACAGCGAGTTGTTTCTTAGCTTCCCAAAGAGCTGGAAGCAAGATGCTTTTGGCCCACCTTGCCCTTTGGAAAGAAGACTGCACGTTGTGCTTTTCAGCTCTCGGGCCATGTAGCACACCCACAGCAGAAGTTCTACTTCAGCCAGATCAGGCCTGCAAAGAAACTGCATTTCACAGGCCTTTGTAGGATATGTGCCCGGTAGTCTCTAAGAGCTCTGTGCAGAGTGAGTTGTTTCTTAGCTTCCCAAAGAGCTGGAAGCAAGATGCTTTGGGGCCCAACTCGCCCTTTGGAAAGAAGACTGCACGTTGAGCCTTTCAGCTCTAGGGCGATGTAGCACACCCAAAGCAGAAGTTCTACTTCAGCCAGATCAGGAATGCAAAGGAACTGCGTTTCACAGCCCTTTGTAAGAGATGTTCCCGGTATGGTGTAATAGCACTGTGCACAGTGAGTAGTTTCTTAGCGTCCCAAATAGATGGAAGCAAGATGCTTTAGGGCCTTTCTCCAGTTTGGATACAAGGCAGGGCCTTGAGCCTTGAAGCTCTAGGGCAATGTAGCACACCCACAGCAGAAGTTCTACTTCAGCCAGATCAGGCCTGCAAAGAAACTGCGTTTCACAGCCCTTTCTAAGAGATGTTCCCGGTAGACTGTAAGAGCACTGTGCAGATCGAGTTGTTTCTTAGCTTCCAGAAGATCTGGAAGCAAGATGCTTTAGGGCCTCTCTCCAGTTTGGATACAAGGCAGGGCCTTGTGCATGGAAGCTCTAGGGCAATGTACAACACCTAGAGCACAATTCTACTTCAGGCAGATCAGGCCTTCAAAGGAACTGCGTTTCACAGGCCTTTGTAAGAGATGTTCCCGGTAGGCGTAAGAGCACTGTGCAGAGTGAGTTGTTTCTTAGCTTCCCAAAGAGCTGGAAGCAAATGCTTTGGGGCCTCTCTCCCCCTTTGGATACAAGGCAGGGCCTTGTGCGTTGAAGCTCTAGGGCAATGCAAAACACCCAGAGCACAAGTTCTACTTCAGCCAGATCAGGCCTGCAAAGGAACAGCGTTTCACAGGCCTTTGTAAGAGATGTTCTCGGTAGGCTGTAAGAGCACTGTGCACAGCGAGTTGTTTCTTAGCTTCCCAAAGAGCTGGAAGCAAGAAGCTTTGGGGCCCAACTCGCCCTTTGGAAAGAAGCCTGCACGTAGTGCCCTATAGCTCTAGGGCAATGTAGCACACACAGAGCAGAATTTCTACTTCAGCCAGACCAGGCCTGCAAAGAAACTGCGTTTCTCAGGCCTTTGTAAGAGATGTTCCCGGTAGGCTGTAGGAGCACTGTGCAGAGCGAGTTGTTTCTTAGCTTCCCAAAGAGCTGGAAGCAAGATGCTTTGGGGCATATCTCCTTCTTTGGAAATGATTCAGTGCTTTCTGCCTTGGAGCTCTAGGGCAACGAGCACACCAAGAGCAGAATTTCTACTTCAGGCAGATCAGGCCTGCAAAGAAACTGCGCTTCACAGGCCTTTGTAAGAGATGTTCCCGGTAGGCTGTAAGAGCGCTGTGCCGAGAGAGCTGTGTCTTAGCTTCACAAAGAGCTGGAAGCAAGATGATTTGGGGCCTCCATCCCCCTTTGGATACAAGACTGGGCTTTGTGCCTTGAAGCTCTAGGGCAATGAAGAACACCCATAGCAGAAGTTCTACTTCAGCCAGATCACGCCTGCAATGAAACTGCGTTTCACAGGCCCTTGTAAGAGATGTTCCCGGTAGGCTGTAAGAGCACTGAGCACAGCGAGTTGTTTCTTAGCTTCCCATAGAGCTGGAAGCAAGATTCTTTAGGGCCTCTCTCCAGGTTGATACAAGGTATGGCCTTGTGCATGGAAGCTCCAGGGCAATGTAGCACACCCAGAGGAGAAGTTCTACGTCAGTCAGATCAGGCCTGCAAAGAAAGTGCGTGTCACAGGCCTTTGTAAGAGATGTTCCCAGTAGGCTGTAAGAGCACTGTGCAGAGCGAGTTGTTTCTTAGCTTCCCAAAGAGCTGGAAGCAAGATGCTTTGGGGCCCAACTCGCCCTTTGGAAAGAAGACTGCACGTTGTGCCTTTCAGCTCTAGGGCAATGTAGCACACCCAGAGGAGAAGTTCTACTACAGCCAGATCAGGCCTGCAAAGACACTGCGTTTCACAGGCCTTTGTAAGAGATGTTCCCGGTAGGCTGTAAGAGCACTGTGCAGAGCGAGTTGTTTCTTAGCTTCCCAAACAGCTGGAGGCAAGATGCTTTTGGCCAAACTTGCCCTTTGGAAAGAAGACTGCACGTTGTTCCTTTCAGCTGTCAGGCAATGTAGCACACCCAGAGCAGAAGTTCTACTTCAGCCAAATCAGGCCTGCAAAGAAACTGCGTTTCACAGGCCTTTGTAAGAGATGTTCCCGGTAGGCTGTAAGAGCACTGTGCTGAGCGAGTTGTTTCTTAGCTTCCCAAAGAGCTGGAAGCAAGATGCTTTGGGGCGTATCTCCGTCTTTGGAAATGATTCAGCACTTTGTGCCTTGGAGCTCTAGGGCAATGTAGCACACCCACAGCAGAAGTTCTACTTCAGCCAGATCAGGCCTGCAAAGAAACTGAGTTTCACAGGCCTTTTAAGAGATGTTCCCGGTTGGCTGTAAGAGCACTGAGCAGAGCGGTTTGTTTCTTAGCTTCCCAAAGAGCTGGAAGCAAGATGCTTTGGATCCCAACTCGCCCTTTGGATAGAAGCCTGCACATTGTTCCTTTCAGCTCTAGGGCAATGTAGCACACCCTGAGCAGAAGTTCTACTTCAGCCCGATCAGGCCTGCAAAGAAACTGCGTTTCACAGGCCTTTGTAAGAGATGTTCCCCGTAGGCTGTAAGAGCACTGTGCACAGCGAGTAGTTTCTTAGCTTCCCATAGAGCTGGAAGCAAGAAGCTTTAGGGCCTCTCTCCAGTTTGGATACAAGACAGGGCCTTGTGCCTTTCAGCTCTAGGGCAATGTAGCACACTCAGAGGAGATGTTCTACTTCAGCCAGATCAGGCGTGCAAAGAAACTGCGTTTCACAGGCCTTTCTAAGAGATGTTCCCGGTAGGCTGTAAGAGCACTGTGCAGAGCGAGTTGTTTCTTAGCTTCCCAAAGAGCTGGAAGCAAAATGCTTTGGGGCCCCACTCGCCCTTTGAAAAAAAGACTGCACGTTGTGCCTCAGCTCTAGGGCAATGTAGCACACCCAGAGGAGAAGTTCTACTTCAGCCAGATCAGGCCTGCAAAGAAACTGCGTTTAACAGGCCTTTGTAAGAGATGTTCCCAGTAAGCTGTAGCAGCACTGTGCAGAGCGAGTTGATTCTTAGCTTCACAAAAAGCTTTAAGCAAGATGCTTTGGGGCGTATCTCCGTCTTTGGAAATGATTCAGCACTTTGTGCCTTGGAGCTCTAGGGCAATTTAGCACACCCAGAGCAGAGTATCTACTTCACACAGATCAGGCCTGCAAAGAAACTGCGTTTCGCAGACCTTTGTAAGAGATGTTCCCGGTATGGTGTAACAGCACTGTGCACAGTGAGTTGTTTCTTAGCGTCCCAAAGAGCTGGAAGCAAGATGCTTTAGGGCCTCTCTCCAGTTTGGATAAAAGGCAGGGCCTTGAGCCTTGAAGCTCTAGGGCAATGTAGCACACCCACATCTGAAGTTCAACTTCAGCCACATCAGGCCTGCAAAGAAACTGCGTTTCACAGGCCTTTTGTAAGAGATGTTCCCGGAAGTCTGTAAGAGCACTGTGCAAGGCGAGCTGTTTCTTAGCTTCCCAAAGAGCTGGAAGCAAGATGCTTTGGGGCCTCTCTCCCCCTTTGGATACAAGGCAGGGCCTTGTGCGTTGAAGCTCTAGGGCAATGCACAACACCCAGAGCATAAGTTCTACTTCAGCCAGATCAGGCCTGCAAAGGAACAGCGTTTCACAGGCCTTTGTAAGAGATGTTCTCGGTAGGCTGTAAGAGCACTGTGCACACCGAGTTGTTTCTTAGCTTCCCAAAGAGCTGGAAGCCAAAAGCTTTCGGGCCCAACTCGCCCTTTGGAAAGAAGCCTGCACGTAGTGCCTTACAGCTCTAGGGCAATGTAGCACACCCAGAGCAGAAGTCCTACTTCAGCCAGATAAGGCCTGCAAAGAAACTGCGATTCACAGGCCTTTGTAAGAGATATTCCCGGTAGGCTGTAAGAGCTCTGTGCAGAGCGAGTTGTTTCTTAGCTTCCCAAAGAGCTGGAAGCAAGATGCTTTGGGGCCTCTCTCCCCCTTTGGATACATGGCAGGGCCTTGTGCGTTTAAGCTCTAGGGCAATGCACAACACCCGGAGCATAAATTCTACTTCAGCAAGATCAGGCCTGCAAAGGAACAGCGTTTCAGAGGCCTTTGTAAGAGATGTTCTCGGTAGGCTGTAAGAGCACTGTGCACAGCGAGTTGTTTCTTAGCTTCCCAAAGAGCTGGAAGAAAGAAGCTTTGGGGCCCAACTCGCCCTTTGGAAAGAAGCCTGCACGTAGTGCCTTACAGCTCTAGGGCAATGTAGCACACCCAGAACAGAAGTTCTACTTCAGTCAGATCAGGCCTGCAAAGAAACTGCGTGTCACAGGCCTTTGTAAGAGATGTACCCGGTAGCCTGTAAGAGCACTGTGCACAGCGAGTTGTTTCTTAGCTTCCCAAAGAGCTGGAAGCAAGATGCTTTTGGCCCACCTTGCCCTTTGGAAAGAAGACTGCACGTTGTGCTTTTCAGCTCTCGGGCCATGTAGCACACCAACAGCAGAAGTTCTACTTCAGCCAGATCAGGCCTGCAAAGAAACTGCATTTCACAGGCCTTTGTAGGATATGTGCCCGGTAGTCTCTAAGAGCTCTGTGCAGAGTGAGTTGTTTCTTAGCTTCCCAAAGAGCTGGAAGCAAGATGCTTTGGGGCCCAACTCGCCCTTTGGAAAGAAGACTGCACGTTGTGCCTTTCAGCTCTAGGGCGATGTAGCACACCCAAAGCAGAAGTTCTACTTCAGCCAGATCAGGAATGCAAAGAAACTGCGTTTCACAGCCCTTTGTAAGAGATGTTCCCGGTATGGTGTAATAGCACTGTGCACAGTGAGTAGTTTCTTAGCGTCCCAAATAGATGGAAGCAAGATGCTTTAGGGCCTTTCTCCAGTTTGGATACAAGGCACGGCCTTGAGCCTTGAAGCTCTAGGGCCATGTAGCACACCCACAGCAGAAGTTCTACTTCAGCCAGATCAGGCCTGCAAAGAAACTGCGTTTCACAGCCCTTTCTAAGAGATGTTCCCGGTAGACTGTAAGAGCACTGTGCAGATCGAGTTGTTTCTTAGCTTCCAGAAGATCTGGAAGCAAGATGCTTTAGGGCCTCTCTCCAGTTTGGATACAAGGCAGGGCCTTGTGCATGGAAGCTCTAGGGCAATGTACAACACCTAGAGCACAAGTTCTACTTCAGGCAGATCAGGCCTTCAAAGGAACTGCGTTTCACAGGCCTTTGTAAGAGATGTTCCCGGTAGGCGTAAGAGCATTGTGCAGAGTGAGTTGTTTCTTAGCTTCCCAAAGAGCTGGAAGCAAATGCTTTGGGGCCTCTCTCCCCCTTTGGATACAAGGCAGGGCCTTGTGCGTTGAAGCTCTAGGGCAATGCAAAACACCCAGAGCACAAGTTCTACTTCAGCCAGATCAGGCCTGCAAAGGAACAGCGTTTCACAGGCCTTTGTAAGAGATGTTCTCGGTAGGCTGTAAGAGCACTGTGCACAGCGAGTAGTTTCTTAGCTTCCCATAGAGCTGGAAGCAAGAAGCTTTGGGGCCCAACTCGCCCTTTGGAAAGAAGCCTGCACGTAGTGCCTTATAGCTCTAGGGCAATGTAGCACACTCAGAGCAGAATTTCTACTTCAGCCAGACCAGGCCTGCAAAGAAACTGCGTTTCTCAGGCCTTTGTAAGAGATGTTCCCGGTAGGCTGTAGGAGCACTGTGCAGAGCGAGTTGTTTCTTAGCTTCCCAAAGAGCTGGAAGCAAGATGCTTTGGGGCATATCTCCTTCTTTGGAAATGATTCAGTGCTTTCTGCCTTGGAGCTCTAGGGCAACGAGCACACCAAGAGTAGAATTTCTACTTCAGGCAGATCAGGCCTGCAAAGAAACTGCGTTTCACAGGCCTTTGTAAGAGATGTTCCCGGTAGGCTGTAAGAGCGCTGTGCCGAGCGAGCTGTGTCTTAGCTTCACAAAGAGCTGGAAGCAAGATGATTTGGGGCCTCCATCCCCCTTTGGATACAAGACTGGGCTTTGTGCCTTGAAGCTCTAGGGCAATGAAGAACACCCACAGCAGAAGTTCTACTTCAGCCAGATCACGCCTGCAATGAAACTGCGTTTCACAGGCCCTTGTAAGAGATGTTCCCGGTAGGCTGTAAGAGCACTGAGCACAGTGAGTTGTTTCTTAGCTTCCCTTAGAGCTGGAAGCAAGATTCTTTAGGGCCTCTCTCCAGGTTGATACAAGGTATGGCCTTGTGCATGGAAGCTCCAGGGCAATGTAGCACACCCAGAGGAGAAGTTCTACGTCAGTCAGATCAGGCCTGCAAAGAAAGTGCGTGTCACAGGCCTTTGTAAGAGATGTTCCCAGTAGGCTGTAAGAGCACTGTGCAGAGCGAGTTGTTTCTTAGCTTCCCAAAGAGCTGGAAGCAAGATGCTTTGGGGCCCAACTCGCCCTTTGGAAAGAAGACTGCACGTTGTGCCTTTCAGCTCTAGGGCAATGTAGCACACCCAGAGGAGAAGTTCTACTACAGCCAGATCAGGCCTGCAAAGACACTGCGTTTCACAGGCCTTTGTAAGAGATGTTCCCGGTAGGCTGTAAGAGCACTGTGCAGAGCGAGTTGTTTCTTAGCTTCCCAAAGAGCTGGAAGCAAGATGCTTTTGGCCAAACTTGCCCTTTGGAAAGAAGACTGCACGTTGTTCCTTTCAGCTGTCAGGCAATGTAGCACACCCAGAGCAGAAGTTCTACTTCAGCCAAATCAGGCCTGCAAAGAAACTGCGTTTCACAGGCCTTTGTAAGAGATGTTCCCGGTAAGCTGTAAGAGCACTGTGCTGAGCGAGTTGTTTCTTAGCTTCCCAAAGAGCTGGAAGCAAGATGCTTTGGGGCGTATCTCCGTCTTTGGAAATGATTCAGCACTTTGTGCCTTGGAGCTCTAGGGCAATGTAGCACACCCACAGCAGAAGTTCTACTTCAGCCAGATCAGGCCTGCAAAGAAACTGAGTTTCACAGGCCTTTTAAGAGATGTTCCCGGTTGGCTGTAAGAGCACTGAGTAGAGCGGTTTATTTCCTGGCTTCCCAAAGAGCTGGAAGCAAGATGCTTTGGATCCCAACTCGCCCTTTGGATAGAAGCCTGCACATTGTTCCTTTCAGCTCTAGGGCAATGTAGCACACCCTGAGCAGAAGTTCTACTTCAGCCCGATCAGGCCTGCAAAGAAACTGCGTGTCACAGGCCTTTGTAAGAGATGTTCCTGGTAGGCTGTAAGAGCACTCTGCAGAGCGAGTTGTTTTTTAGCTTCCCAAAGAGCTGGAAACAAGATGCTTTCGGGCCTCTCTCCGTCTTTGGAAATAATGCAGCACTTTGCGCCTTTGAGCTCTACGGCAATGTAGCACACCCACAGCAGAAGTTCTACTTCAGCCAGATCAGGCCTGCAAAGAAACCGCGTTTCACAGGCCTTTGTAAGAGATGTTCCTGGTAGGCTGTAAGAGCACTGTGCAGAGCGAGTTGTTTCTTAGCTTCCCGAAGAGCTGAAAGCAAGATGCTTTAGGGCCACTCTCCAGTTTGGATACAAGGCAGGGCCTTGTGCATGGAAGCTCTAGGGCAATCTACAACACCTAGAGCATAAGTTCTACTTCAGGCAGATCAGGCCTGCAAAGGAACTGCGTTTCACAGGCCTTTGTAAGAGATGTTCTCGCTAGGCTGTAAGAGCACTGTGCAGAGCGAGTTGTTTGTTAGCTTCCCAAAGTGCTGGAAGCAAGATGATTTGGGACCTCACTCCCCTTTTGGATACAAGACGAGGCTTTGTGCCTTGAAACTCTAGGGCAATGAAGAACACACACAGCAGAAGTTCTACTTCAGCCAGATCACGCATGCAAAGAAACTGCGTTTCACAGGCCTTTGTAAGAGATGTTCCCGGTAAGCTGCAAGAGCACTGTGCACAGCGAGTAGTTTCTTAGCTTCCCATAGAGCTGGAAGCAAGAAGCTTTAGGGCCTCTCTCCAGTTTGGATACAAGACAGGGCCTTGTGCCTTTCAGCTCTAGGGCAATGTAGCACACCCAGAGGAGATGTTCTACTTCAGCCAGATCAGGCCTGCAAAGAAACTGCGTTTCACAGGCCTTTCTAAGAGATGTTCCCGGTAGGCTGTAAGAGCACTGTGCAGAGCGAGTTGTTTCTTAGCTTCCCAAAGAGCTGGAAGCAAAATGCTTTGGGGCCCAACTCGCCCTTTGAAAAAAAGACTGCACGTTGTGCCTTTCAGCTCTAGGGCAATGTAGCACACCCAGAGGAGAAGTTCTACTTCAGCCAGATCAGGCCTGCAAAGAAACTGCGTTTCACAGGCCTTTGTAAGAGATGTTCCCAGTAAGCTGTAGGAGCACTGTGCAGAGCGAGTTGATTCTTAGCTTCACAAAAAGCTTTAAGCAAGATGCTTTGGGGCGTATCTCCGTCTTTGGAAATGATTCAGCACTTTGTGCCTTGGAGCTCTAGGGCAATTTAGCACACCCAGAGCAGAGTATCTACTTCACACAGATCAGGCCTGCAAAGAAACTGCGTTTCACAGACCTTTGTAAGAGATGTTCCCGGTATGGTGTAATAGCACTGTGCACAGTGAGTTGTTTCTTAGCGTCCCAAAGAGCTGGAAGCAAGATGCTTTAGGGCCTCTCTCCAGTTTGGATACAAGGCAGGGCCTTGAGCCTTGAAGCTCTAGGGCAATGTAGCACACCCACAGCTGAAGTTCAACTTCAGCCACATCAGGCCTGCAAAGAAACTGCGTATCACAGGCCTTTTGTAAGAGATGTTCCCGGAAGTCTGTAAGAGCACTGTGCAAGGCGAGCTGTTTCTTAGCTTCCCAAAGAGCTGGAAGCAAGATGCTTTGGGGCCTCTCTCCCCATTTGTATACAAGGCAGGGCCTTGTGCGTTGAAGCTCTAGGGCAATGCACAACACCCAGAGCATAAGTTCTACTTTAGCCAGATCAGGCCTGCAAAGGAACAGCGTTTCACAGGCCTTTGTAAGAGATGTTCTCGGTAGGCTGTAAAAGCACTGTGCACACCGAGTTGTTTCTTAGCTTCCCAAAGAGCTGGAAGCAAGATGCTTTGGGGCCTCACTCCCCTTTTGGATACAAGACTGGCCTTTGTGCCTTGAAGCACTAGGGCAATGTAGAACACCCACAGCAGAAGTTTTACTTCAGCGAGATCAGGCCTGCAAAGAAACTGCGTTTCACAGGCCTTTGTAAGAGATGTTCCCAGTAGGCTGTAAGAGCACTGTGCAGAGCGAGCTGTTTCTTAGCTTCCCAAGGAGCTGGAAGCAAGATGCTTTGGGGCCTCTCTCCCCCTTTGGATACAAGGCAGGGCCTTGTGCGTTGAAGCTCTAGGGCAATGTACAACACCCAGAGCATAAGTTCTACTTCAGCCAGATCAGGCCTGCAAAGAAACTGCGTTTCACAGGCCTTTGTAAGAGATGTTCCCGGTAGGCTGTAAGAGCACTGTGCAGAGCGAGTTGTTTCTGAGCTCTCCAGAGAGCTGGAAGCAAGATGCTTTGGGGCGTATCTCCGTCTTTGGAAATGATTCAGCACTTTGTGCCTTGGAGCTCTAGGGCAATGTAGCACACCCACAGCAGAAGTTCTAATCCAGCCAGATCAGGAGTGCAAAGAAACTGCGTTTCACCGGCCTTTGTAAGAGATGTTCCCGGTAGACTGTAAGAGCACTGTGCAGACCATGTTGTTTCTTAGCTTCCCGAAGAGTTGGAAGCAAGATGCATTAGGGCCTCTCTCCAGTTTGGATACAAGGCAGGGCCTTGTGCATGGAAGCTCTAGGGCAATGTACAACACCTAGAGCATAAGTTCTACTTCAGGCAGATCAGTCCTGCAAAGGAACTGCGTTTCACAGGCCTTTGTAAGAGATGTTCTCGGTAGGCTCTAAGAGGACTGTGCAGAGCGAGTTGTTTCTTAGCTTCCCAAAGAGCTGGAAGCAAGATGCTTTGGGGCCTCACTCCCCCTTTGGATACAAGACTGGGCTTTGTGTTTTGAAGCTCTAGGGCAAGGTAGAACACCCACAGCAGAAGTTTTACTTCAGCGAGATCAGGCCTGCAAAGAAACTGTGTTTCACAGGCATTTGTAAGAGATGTTCCTGGTAGGCTGTAAGAGAACTGTGCAGAGCGAGTTGTTTCTTAGCTTGCCTAAGAGCTGGAAGCAAGATGCTTTGGGGCGTATCACCGTGTTTGGAAATGATTCAGCACTTTGTGCCTTGGAGCTCTAGGGCAATGTAGCACACCCAGAGCAGAAGTTCTACTTCAGCCAAATCAGGCCTGCAAGGGAACTGCGTTTCACAGGACTTTGTAAGTGATGTTCACAGTAGGCTGTAAGAGCACTGTGCAGAGCGAGTTGTTTCTTAGCTTCCCAAAGAGCTGGAAGCAAGATGATTTGGGGCCTCCCTCCCCCTTTGGATACAAGACTGGGCTTTGTGCCTTGAAGCTCTAGGGCAATGAAGAAGACCCACAGCAGAAGTTCTACTTCAACCAGATCACGCCTGCAAAGAAATTGCGTTTCACAGGCCTTTGGAAGAGATGTTCCCGGTAGGCTGTAAGAGCAATGACCACAGCGAGTTGTTTCATAGCTTCCCATAGAGCTGGAAGCAAGATTCTTTAGGGCCTCTCTCCAGGTGGATACAAGGTATGGCCTTGTGCATGGAAGCTCTAGGGCAATGTAGCACACCCAGAGGAGAAGTTCTACTTCAGTCAGATCAGGCCTGCAAAGAAACTGCGTTTCACAGGTCTTTGTAAGAGATGTTCCCTGTAGGCTGTAAGAGCACTGTGCAGTGTGAGTTGTTTCTTAGCTTCCCGAAGAGCTGGAAGCAAGATGCTTTAGGGCCTCTCTCCAGTTTGGATACAAGGCAGGGCCTTGTGCATGGAAGCTCTAGGGCAATGTACAACACCTAGAGCATAAGTTCTACTTCAGTCAGATCAGTCCTGCAAAGGAACTGCGTTTCACAGGCCTTTTTAAGAGATATTCTCGGCAGCCTGTAAGAGCACTGTGCAGAGCGAGTTGTTTCTTAGCTTCCCAAAGAGCTAGAAGCAAGATGCTTTGGGGTCTCACTCCCCCTTTGGATACAAGACTCGGCTTTGTGCTTTGAAGCTCTAGGGCAATGTAGAACACCCACAGCAGAAGTTCTACTTCAGCCAGATCAGGCCTGCAAAGAAACTGAGTTTCACAGGCCTTTTAAGAGATGTTCCCTGTAGGCTGTAAGAGCACTGAGCAGAGCGGTTTGTTTCTTAGCTTCCCAAAGAGCTGGAAGCAAGATGCTTTAGATCCCTACTCGCCCTTTGGATAGATGCCTGCACATTGTGCCTTTCAGCTGTAGGGCAATGTATCACACCCAGAGAAGAAGTTCTACTTCAGCCCGATCAGGCCTGCAAAGAAACTGCGTTTCACAGGCCTTTGTAAGAGATGTTCCCGGTAGGCTGTAAGAGCACTGTGCAGAGTGAGTTGTTTCTTAGATTCCCAAAGAGCTGCACGCAAGATGCCTTGGGGCATATCTCCGTCTTTGGAAATGATTCAGCACTTTGTGCCTTGGAGCTCTAGGGCAATTTTGCACACCCAGAGCAGAATTTCTACTTCACCCAGATCAGGCCTGCAAAGCAACTGCGTTTCACAGGCCTTTGTAAGAGATGTTTCTGGTAGGCTGTAAGAGCACTGTGCCGAGCGAGTTGTGTCTTAGCTTCCCAAAGGGCTGGAAGCAAGATGCTTTAGGGCCTATCTTACACTCTGGAAACAAGGCAGGGCTTTGTGCCTTGAAGCTCGATGACAATGTAGCTCTCCCACAGCAGAAGTTGTACTTCAGCTAGAAAAGGCCTGCAAAGGCATTGCGTTTCACAGGCCTTTGTAAGAGATGTTCCCAGTAGGCTGTAAGAGCACTGTGCAGAGCGAGCTGTTTCTTAGCTTCCCAAAGAGCTGGAAGCAAGATGCTGTGGGGCCCAACTCGCCCTTTGGAAAGAAGCCTGCATGTTGTGCGTTTCAGCTCTAGGGCAATGTAGCACACCCAGAGCAGAAGTTCTACTTCAGCCAGATCAGGCCTGCAAAGAAACTGCGTTTCACAGGCCTTTGTAAGAGATGTTCCCGCTAGGCTGTAAGAGCACTGTGCAGAGCGAGCTGTTTCTTAGCTTCCCAAGGAGCTGGAAGCAAGATGCTTTGGGGCCTCTCTCCCCCTTTGGATACAAGGCAGGGCCTTGTGCGTTGAAGCTCTAGGACAATGTACAACACCCAGAGCATAAGTTGTACTTCAGCCAGATCAGGCCTACAAAGAAACTGCGTTTCACAGGCCTTTGTAAGAGATGTTCCCGGTGCTGTAAGAGCACAGTGCAGAGCGAGTTGTTTCTTAGCTTCCCATAGAGCTGGAAGCAAGATTCTTTAGGGCCTCTCTCCAGGTGGATACAAGGTATGGCCTTGTGCATGGAAGCTCTAGGGCAATGTAGCAGTCCCAGAGGAGAAGTTCTACTTCAGTCAGATCAGGCCTGCAAAGAAACTGCGTGTCACAGGCCTTTGTAAGAGATCTTCCCGGTAGGCTGTAAGAGCACTGTGCAGAGCGAGTTGTTTCTTAGCTTCCCAATGAGCTGGAATAAAGATACTGTGGGGCCTCTCTTCCCCTTTGTAAACAAGGCTGGGCTTTGTGCCTTTCAGATCTAGGGCAATGTAGCACACCCAGAGCAGAAGTTCTACTTCAGCCAGATCAGGCCTGCAAAGGAACTGCGTTTCACAGGACTTTGTAAGAGAAGTTCACAGTAGGCTGTAATACCACTGTGCACAGCGAGTTTTTTCTTAGATTCCCAAAGAGCTGGAAGCAAGAAGCTTTGGGGCCCAAATCCCCCTTTGGAAAGAAGCCTGAACGTAGTGCCTTACAGCTCTAGGGCAATGTAGCACACCCAGAGCAGTAGTTCTACTTCAGCCAGATCAGGCCTGCAAAGAAACTGCATTTCACAGGCCTTTGTAAGAGATATTCCCGGTAGGCTGTAAGAGCTCAGTGCAGAGCGAGTTGTTTCTTAGCTTCTAAAAGAGCTGGAAGCAAGATGCTTTGGGGCCTCCCTACCCCTTTTGATACAAGACAGGGCTTTGTGCCTTGAAGCTCTAGGGCAATGAAGAACACCCAGAGCAGAAGTTATACTTCAGCCAGATCAGTACTGCAATGAAACTGCATTTCACAGGCCTTTGTAAGAGATGTTCCCGGTAGGCTGTAAGAGCACTGTGCAGAGCGAGTTGTTTCTTAGCCTCCCAAAGAGCTGGAAGCAAGATGCTTTTGGCCCAACTTGCCCTTTGGAAAGAAGACTGCACGTTGTGCCTTTCAGCTCTCAGGCAATGTAGCACACCCAGAGCGGAAGTTCTACTTAAGCCTGATCAGGCCTGCAAAGGAACAGCGTTTCACATGCCTTTGTAAGAGATGTTCTCGGTAGGCTGTAAGAGCACTGTGCACAGCGAGTTGTTTCTTAGCTTCCCAAAGAGCTGGAAGCAAGAAGCTTTGGGTCCCAACTCGCCCTTTGGAAAGAAGCCTGCACCTAGTGCCTTACAGCTCTAGGGCAATGTAGCACACCCAGAGCAGAAGTTCTACTTCAGCCAGATCAGGCCTGCAAAGAAACTGCGTTTCACAGGCCCTTGTAAGAGATGTTCCCGGTAGGCTGTAAGACCACTGAGCACAGCGAGTTGTTTCTTATCTTCCCATAGAGCTGAAAGCAAGATTCTTTAGGGCCTCTCTCCAGGTGGATACAAGGTATGACCTTGTGCATGGAAGCTCTAGGGCAATGTAGCACACCCAGAGGAGAAGTTCCACTTCAGTCAGATCAGGCCTGCAAAGAAACTGCGTGTCACAGGCCTTTGTAAGAGATGTTCCCGGTAGGCTGTAAGAGCACTGTCCACAGCGAGTTGTTTCTAAGCTTCCCGAAGAGCTGGAAGCAAGATGCTTTAGGGCCTCTCTCCAGTTTGGGTACAAGGCAGGGCCTTGTGCATGGAAGCTCTAGGGTAATGTAGCACACCCAGAGGAGAAGTTCTACTTCAGCCAGATCAGGCCTGCAAGGAAAATGCGTTTCACAGGACTTTGTAAGAGATGTTCCCTGTAGGCTGTAAGAGCACTGTGCAGAGCGAGTTGTTTCTTAGCTTCCCAAAGAGCTGGAAGCAAGATGCTTTGGGGCCCAACTCGCCCTTTGGAAAGAAGACTGCACGTTGTGCCTTTCAGCTCTAGGGCAATGTAGCACACCCAGAGCAGAAGTCCTACTTCAGCCAGATCAGGCCTGCAAAGAAACTGAGTTTCACAGGCCTTTTAAGAGATGTTCCCTGTAGGCTGTAAGAGCACTTAGCAGAGCGGTTTGTTTCTTAGCTTCACAAAGAGCTGGAAGCAACATACTTTGGGGCCTCTCTTCTCCTTTTAAACAAGGCTGGGCTTTGTGACTTTCAGATATAGGGCAATGTAGCACACCCAGAACAGAAGTTCTACTTCAGCCAGATCAGGCCTGCAAAGAAACTGCGTTTCACAGGCCTTTGTAAGAGATGTTCCCGGTAGGCTGTAAGAGCACTGTGCAGAGCGAGTTGATTCTTAGCTTCCCAAAGAGCTGGAAACAAGATGGTTTGGGGCCTCTCTCCGTCTATGGAAATAATGCAGCACTTTGTGCCTTCGAGCTCTAGGGCAATGTAGCACACTCAGAGCAGAAGTTCTACTTCAGCCACATCAGGCCTGCAAAGGAACTGCGTTTCACAGGCCTTTGTAAGAGATGTTCCCGGTAGGCTGTAAGAGCACTGTGCAGAGCGAGTTGTTTCTTAGCTTCCCAAAGAGCTGGAAGCAAGATGCTTTGGGTCGTATCTCCGGCTTTGGAAATGATTCAGCACTTTGTGCCTTGGAGCTCTACGGCAATGTAGCACACCCACAGCAGAAGTTCTACTTCAGCCAGATCAGGACTGCAAAGGAACTGCGTGTCGCAGGCCTTTGTAAGAGATGTTCCCAGTAGGCTGTGAGAGCCCTGTGCAGAGCGAGTTGTTTCTTAGCTTCCCAAAGAGCTGGAAGGAGGATGCTTTAGGGCCTCTCTCCAGTTTGGATACAAGGCAGGGCCTTGTGCATGGAAGCTCTAGGGCAATGTACAACACCTAGAGCACAAGTTCTACTTCAGGCAGATCAGTCCTGCAAAGGAACTGCGTTTCACAGGCCTTTGTAAGTGATGTTCTCGGAAGGTTGTCAGAGCACTGTGAAGAGCGAGTTGTTTCTTAGCTTCCCAAAGAGCTGGAAGCAAGATGCTTTGGGGCCTCACTCCCCTTTTGGATACAAGACTGGCCTTTGTGCCTTGAAGCACTAGGGCAATGTAGAACACCCACAGCAGAAGTTTTACTTCAGCGAGATCAGGCCTGCAAAGAAACTGCGTTTCACAGGCCTTTGTAAGAGATGTTCCCAGTAGGCTGTAAGAGCACTGTGCAGAGCGAGCTGTTTCTTAGCTTCCCAAGGAGCTGGAAGCAAGATGCTTTGGGGCCTCTCTCCCCCTTTGGATACAAGGCAGGGCCTTGTGCGTTGAAGCTCTAGGGCAATGTACAACACCCAGAGCATAAGTTCTACTTCAGCCAGATCAGGCCTGCAAAGAAACTGCGTTTCACAGGCCTTTGTAAGAGATGTTCCCGGTAGGCTGTAAGAGCACTGTGCAGAGCGAGTTGTTTCTGAGCTCTCCAGAGAGCTGGAAGCAAGATGCTTTGGGGCGTATCTCCGTCTTTGGAAATGATTCAGCACTTTGTGCCTTGGAGCTCTAGGGCAATGTAGCACACCCACAGCAGAAGTTCTAATCCAGCCAGATCAGGAGTGCAAAGTAACTGCGTTTCACCGGCCTTTGTAAGAGATGTTCCCGGTAGACTGTAAGAGCACTGTGCAGACCAAGTTGTTTCTTAGCTTCCCGAAGAGTTGGAAGCAAGATGCATTAGGGCCTCTCTCCAGTTTGGATACAAGGCAGGGCCTTGTGCATGGAAGCTCTAGGGCAATGTACAACACCTAGAGCATAAGTTCTACTTCAGGCAGATCAGTCCTGCAAAGGAACTGCGTTTCACAGGCCTTTGTAAGAGATGTTCTCGGTAGGCTCTAAGAGCACTGTGCAGAGCGAGTTGTTTCTTAGCTTCCCAAAGAGCTGGAAGCAAGATGCTTTGGGGCCTCACTCCCCCTTTGGATACAAGACTGGGCTTTGTGTTTTGAAGCTCTAGGGCAAGGTAGAACACCCACAGCAGAAGTTTTACTTCAGCGAGATCAGGCCTGCAAAGAAACTGTGTTTCACAGGCATTTGTAAGAGATGTTCCTGGTAGGCTGTAAGAGAACTGTGCAGAGCGAGTTGTTTCTTAGCTTGCCTAAGAGCTGGAAGCAAGATGCTTTGGGGCGTATCACCGTGTTTGGAAATGATTCAGCACTTTGTGCCTTGGAGCTCTAGGGCAATGTAGCACACCCAGAGCAGAAGTTCTACTTCAGCCAAATCAGGCCTGCAAGGGAACTGCGTTTCACAGGACTTTGTAAGTGATGTTCACAGTAGGCTGTAAGAGCACTGTGCAGAGTGAGTTGTTTCTTAGCTTCCCAAAGAGCTGGAAGCAAGATGATTTGGGGCCTCCCTCCTCCTTTGGATACAAGACTGGGCTTTGTGCCTTGAAGCTCTAGGGCAATGAAGAACACTCACAGCAGAAGTTCTACCTCAACCAGATCACGCCTGCAAAGAAATTGCGTTTCACAGGCCTTTGGAAGAGATGTTCCCGGTAGGCTGTAAGGGCAATGACCACAGCGAGTTGTTTCATAGCTTCCCATAGAGCTGGAAGCAAGATTCTTTAGGGCCTCTCTCCAGGTGGATACAAGGTATGGCCTTGTGCATGGAAGCTCTAGGGCAATGTAGCACACCCAGAGGAGAAGTTCTACTTCAGTCAGATCAGGCCTGCAAAGAAAGTGCGAGTCACAGGCTTTTGTAAGTGATGTTCCCGGTAGGCTGTAAGAGCACTGTGCAGAGCGAGATGTTTCTTAGCTTCCCAAAGAGCTGGAAGCAAGATGCTTTGGGGCCTAACTCGCCCTTTGGAAAGAAGACTGCACATTGTGCCTTTCAGCTCTCGGGCAATGTAGCACACCCAGAGGAGAAGTTCTACTACAGCCAGATCAGGCCTGCAAAGAAACTGCGTTTCACAGGTCTTTGTAAGAGATGTTCCCTGTAGGCTGTAAGAGCACTGTGCAGTGTGAGTTGTTTCTTAGCTTCCCGAAGAGCTGGAAGCAAGATGCTTTAGGGCCTCTCTCCAGTTTGGATACAAGGCAGGGCCTTGTGCATGGAAGCTCTAGGGCAATGTACAACACCTAGAGCATAAGTTCTACTTCAGTCAGATCAGTCCTGCAAAGGAACTGCGTTTCACAGGCCTTTTTAAGAGATATTCTCGGCAGCCTGTAAGAGCACTGTGCAGAGCGAGTTGTTTCTTAGCTTCCCAAAGAGCTAGAAGCAAGATGCTTTGGGGTCTCACTCCCCCTTTGGATACAAGACTCGGCTTTGTGCTTTGAAGCTCTAGGGCAATGTAGAACACCCACAGCAGAAGTTCTACTTCAGCCAGATCAGGCCTGCAAAGAAACTGAGTTTCACAGGCCTTTTAAGAGATGTTCCCGGTAGGCTGTAAGAGCACTGAGCAGAGCGGTTTGTTTCTTAGCTTCCCAAAGAGCTGGAAGCAAGATGCTTTAGATCCCTACTCGCCCTTTGGATAGATGCCTGCACATTGTGCCTTTCAGCTGTAGGGCAATGTATCACACCCAGAGAAGAAGTTCTACTTCAGCCCGATCAGGCCTGCAAAGAAACTGCGTTTCACAGGCCTTTGTAAGAGATGTTCCCGGTAGGCTGTAAGAGCACTGTGCAGAGTGAGTTGTTTCTTAGATTCCCAAAGAGCTGCACGCAAGATGCCTTGGGGCATATCTCCGTCTTTGGAAATGATTCAGCACTTTGTGCCTTGGAGCTCTAGGGCAATTTTGCACACCCAGAGCAGAATTTCTACTTCACCCAGATCAGGCCTGCAAAGCAACTGCGTTTCACAGGCCTTTGTAAGAGATGTTTCTGGTAGGCTGTAAGAGCACTGTGCCGAGCGAGTTGTGTCTTAGCTTCCCAAAGGGCTGGAAGCAAGATGCTTTAGGGCCTATCTTACACTCTGGAAACAAGGCAGGGCTTTGTGCCTTGAAGCTCTATGACAATGTAGCTCTCCCACAGCAGAAGTTGTACTTCAGCTAGAAAAGGCCTGCAAAGGCATTGCGTTTCACAGGCCTTTGTAAGAGATGTGCCCAGTAGGCTGTAAGAGCACTGTGCAGAGCGAGCTGTTTCTTAGCTTCCCAAAGAGCTGGAAGCAAGATGCTGTGGGGCCCAACTCGCCCTTTGGAAAGAAGCCTGCACGTTGTGCGTTTCAGCTCTAGGGCAATGTAGCACACCCAGAGCAGAAGTTCTACTTCAGCCAGATCAGGCCTGCAAAGAAACTGCGTTTCACAGGCCTTTGTAAGAGATGTTCCCGCTAGGCTGTAAGAGCACTGTGCAGAGCGAGCTGTTTCTTAGCTTCCCTAGGAGCTGGAAGCAAGATGCTTTGGGGCCTCTCTCCCCCTTTGGATACAAGGCAGGGCCTTGTGCGTTGAAGCTCTAGGACAATGTACAACACCCAGAGCATAAGTTGTACTTCAGCCAGATCAGGCCTACAAAGAAACTGCGTTTCACAGGCCTTTGTAAGAGATGTTCCCGGTGCTGTAAGAGCACAGTGCAGAGCGAGTTGTTTCTTAGCTTCCCATAGAGCTGGAAGCAAGATTCTTTAGGGCCTCTCTCCAGGTGGATACAAGGTATGGCCTTGTGCATGGAAGCTCTAGGGCAATGTAGCAGTCCCAGAGGAGAAGTTCTACTTCAGTCAGATCAGGCCTGCAAAGAAACTGCGTGTCACAGGCCTTTGTAAGAGATCTTCCCGGTAGGCTGTAAGAGCACTGTGCAGAGCGAGTTGTTTCTTAGCTTCCCAATGAGCTGGAAGAAAGATACTTTGGGGCCTCTCTTCCCCTTTGTAAACAAGGCTGGGCTTTGTGCCTTTCAGATCTAGGGCAATGTAGCACACCCAGAGCAGAAGTTCTACTTCAGCCAGATCAGGCCTGCAAAGGAACTGCGTTTCACAGGACTTTGTAAGAGAAGTTCACAGTAGGCTGTAATACCACTGTGCACAGCGAGTTTTTTCTTAGATTCCCAAAGAGCTGGAAGCAAGAAGCTTGGGGCCCAAATCCCCCTTTGGAAAGAAGCCTGAACGTAGTGCCTTACAGCTCTAGGGCAATGTAGCACACCCAGAGCAGTAGTTCTACTTCAGCCAGATCAGGCCTGCAAAGAAACTGCATTTCACAGGCCTTTGTAAGAGATATTCCCGGTAGGCTGTAAGAGCTCAGTGCAGAGCGAGTTGTTTCTTAGCTTCTAAAAGAGCTGGAAGCAAGATGCTTTGGGGCCTCCCTACCCCTTTTGATACAAGACAGGGCTTTGTGCCTTGAAGCTCTAGGGCAATGAAGAACACCCAGAGCAGAAGTTATACTTCAGCCAGATCAGTACTGCAATGAAACTGCATTTCACAGGCCTTTGTAAGAGATGTTCCCGGTAGGCTGTAAGAGCACTGTGCAGAGCGAGTTGTTTCTTAGCCTCCCAAAGAGCTGGAAGCAAGATGCTTTTGGCCCAACTTGCCCTTTGGAAAGAAGACTGCACGTTGTGCCTTTCAGCTCTCAGGCAATGTAGCACACCCAGAGCGGAAGTTCTACTTAAGCCTGATCAGGCCTGCAAAGGAACAGCGTTTCACATGCCTTTGTAAGAGATGTTCTCGGTAGGCTGTAAGAGCACTGTGCACAGCGAGTTGTTTCTTAGCTTCCCAAAGAGCTGGAAGCAAGAAGCTTTGGGTCCCAACTCGCCCTTTGGAAAGAAGCCTGCACCTAGTGCCTTACAGCTCTAGGGCAATGTAGCACACCCAGAGCAGAAGTTCTACTTCAGCCAGATCAGGCCTGCAAAGAAACTGGGTTTCACAGTCCCTTGTAAGAGATGTTCCCGGTAGGCTGTAAGACCACTGAGCACAGCGAGTTGTTTCTTATCTTCCCATAGAGCTGAAAGCAAGATTCTTTAGGGCCTCTCTCCAGGTGGATACAAGGTATGACCTTGTGCATGGAAGCTCTAGGGCAATGTAGCACACCCAGAGGAGAAGTTCCACTTCAGTCAGATCAGGCCTGCAAAGAAACTGCGTGTCACAGGCCTTTGTAAGAGATGTTCCCGGTAGGCTGTAAGAGCACTGTCCACAGCGAGTTGTTTCTAAGCTTCCCGAAGAGCTGGAAGCAAGATGCTTTAGGGCCTCTCTCCAGTTTGGGTACAAGGCAGGGCCTTGTGCATGGAAGCTCTAGGGTAATGTAGCACACCCAGAGGAGAAGTTCTACTTCAGCCAGATCAGGCCTGCAAGGAAAATGCGTTTCACAGGACTTTGTAAGAGATGTTCCCTGTAGGCTGTAAGAGCACTGTGCAGAGCGAGTTGTTTCTTAGCTTCCCAAAGAGCTGGAAGCAAGATGCTTTGGGGCCCAACTCGCCCTTTGGAAAGAAGACTGCACGTTGTGCCTTTCAGCTCTAGGGCAATGTAGCACACCCAGAGCAGAAGTCCTACTTCAGCCAGATCAGGCCTGCAAAGAAACTGCGTTTCACAGGCCTTTGTAAGAGATGTTCCCGGTAGGCTGTGAGAGCACTGTGCAGAGCGAGTTGTTTCTTAGCTTCCCAAAGAGCTGGAAGCAAGATGCTCTGGGGCGTATCTCCGTCTTTGGAAATGATTCAGCACTTTGTGCCTTGGAGCTCTAGGGCAATGTAGCACACCCACAGCAGAAGTTCTACTTCAGCCAGATCATGCCTGCAAAGAAACTGCGTTTCACAGGCCTTTGGAAGAGATGTTCCCGCTGGGCTGTAAGAGCACTGTGCAGAGCGAACTGTTTCTTAGCTTCCCGAAGAGCTGGAAGCATGATGCTTTAGGGCCTCTGTCCAGTTTGGATACAAGGCAGGGCCTTGTGCATGGAAGCTCTAGGGCAGTGTACAACACCTAGAGCATAAGTTATACTTCAGGCAGATCAGGCCTGCAAAGGAACTGCGTTTCACAGGCCTTTGTAAGAGATGTTCTCGGTAGGCTGTAAGAGCACTGTGCAGAGCGAGTTGTTTCTTAGCTTCCCAAAGAGCTATAAGCAAGATGCTTTGGGGTCTCCCTCCCCCTTTGGATTCAAGACTCGGCTTTGTGCCTTGAAGCTCCAGGGCAATGTAGAACACCCACAGCAGAAGTTCTACTTCAGCCAGATCAGGCCTGCAAAGAAACTGAGTTTCACAGGCCTTTTAAGAGATGTTCCCTGTAGGCTGTAAGAGCACTTAGCAGAGCGGTTTGTTTCTTAGCTTCCCAAAGAGCTGGAAGCAACATACTTTGGGGCCTCTCTTCTCCTTTTAAACAAGGCTGGGCTTTGTGACTTTCAGATATAGGGCAATGTAGCACACCCAGAACAGAAGTTCTACTTCAGCCAGATCAGGCCTGCAAAGAAACTGCGTTTCACAGGCCTTTGTAAGAGATGTTCCCGGTAGGCTGTAAGAGCACTGTGCAGAGCGAGTTGATTCTTAGCTTCCCAAAGAGCTGGAAACAAGATGGTTTGGGGCCTCTCTCCGTCTATGGAAATAATGCAGCACTTTGTGCCTTCGAGCTCTAGGGCAATGTAGCACACTCAGAGCAGAAGTTCTACTTCAGCCAGATCAGGCCTGCAAGAAACTGCATTTCACAGGCCTTTGTAAGAGATGTTCCCGGTAGGCTGTAAGAGCACTGTGCAGAGCGAGCTGTTTCTTAGCTTCCCAAAGAGCTGGAAGCAAGATGCTTTGGGGCCTCTCTCCCACTTTGGATACAAGGCAGGGCCTTGTGCGTTGAAGCTCTACGGCAATGAACAACACCCAGAGAATAAGTTCTACTTCAGCCAGATCAGGCGTGCAAAGGAACTGCGTTTCACACGCATTTGTAAGAGATGTTCCCGGTAGGCTGTAAGAGCACTGTGCAGAGCGAGCTGTTTCTTAGCTTCCCAAAGAGCTGGAAGCAAGATGCTTTGGGTCGTATCTCCGGCTTTGGAAATGATTCAGCACTTTGTGCCTTGGAGCTCTAGGGCAATGTAGCACACCCACAGCAGAAGTTCTACTTCAGCCAGATCAGGACTGCAAAGGAACTGCGTGTCGCAGGCCTTTGTAAGAGATGTTCCCGGTAGGCTGTGAGAGCCCTGTGCAGAGCGAGTTGTTTCTTAGCTTCCCAAAGAGCTGGAAGGAGGATGCTTTAGGGCCTCTCTCCAGTTTGGATACAAGGCAGGGCCTTGTGCATGGAAGCTCTAGGGCAATGTACAACACCTAGAGCACAAGTTCTACTTCAGGCAGATCAGTCCTGCAAAGGAACTGCGTTTCACAGGCCTTTGTAAGTGATGTTCTCGGAAGGTTGTCAGAGCACTGTGAAGAGCGAGTTGTTTCTTAGCTTCCCAAAGAGCTGGAAGCAAGATGCCTTGGGGCCTCACTCCCCTTTTGGATACAAGACTGGCCTTTGTGCCTTGAAGCACTAGGGCAATGTAGAACACCCACAGCAGAAGTTTTACTTCAGCGAGATCAGGCCTGCAAAGAAACTGCGTTTCACAGGCCTTTGTAAGAGATGTTCCCAGTAGGCTGTAAGAGCACTGTGCAGAGCGAGCTGTTTCTTAGCTT
Organism: Equus caballus; assembly: GCF_041296265.1. Taxonomy (NCBI): domain Eukaryota; kingdom Metazoa; phylum Chordata; class Mammalia; order Perissodactyla; family Equidae; genus Equus; species Equus caballus. The sequence continues at coordinate 69,113,163 of NC_091684.1, forward strand.
CCCAAGGAGCTGGAAGCAAGATGCTTTGGGGCCTCTCTCCCCCTTTGGATACAAGGCAGGGCCTTGTGCGTTGAAGCTCTAGGGCAATGTACAACACCCAGAGCATAAGTTCTACTTCAGCCAGATCAGGCCTGCAAAGAAACTGCGTTTCACAGGCCTTTGTAAGAGATGTTCCCGGTAGGCTGTAAGAGCACTGTGCAGAGCGAGTTGTTTCTGAGCTCTCCAGAGAGCTGGAAGCAAGATGCTTTGGGGCGTATCTCCGTCTTTGGAAATGATTCAGCACTTTGTGCCTTGGAGCTCTAGGGCAATGTAGCACACCCACAGCAGAAGTTCTAATCCAGCCAGATCAGGAGTGCAAAGAAACTGCGTTTCACCGGCCTTTGTAAGAGATGTTCCCGGTAGACTGTAAGAGCACTGTGCAGACCAAGTTGTTTCTTAGCTTCCCGAAGAGTTGGAAGCAAGATGCATTAGGGCCTCTCTCCAGTTTGGATACAAGGCAGGGCCTTGTGCATGGAAGCTCTAGGGCAATGTACAACACCTAGAGCATAAGTTCTACTTCAGGCAGATCAGTCCTGCAAAGGAACTGCGTTTCACAGGCCTTTGTAAGAGATGTTCCCGGTAGCCTGTAAGAGCACTGTGCAGAGCGAGTTGTTTCTTAGCTTCCCAAAGAGCTGGAAGCAAGATGCTTTGGGGCCTCACTCCCCCTTTGGATACAAGACTGGGCTTTGTGTTTTGAAGCTCTAGGGCAAGGTAGAACACCCACAGCAGAAGTTTTACTTCAGCGAGATCAGGCCTGCAAAGAAACTGTGTTTCACAGGCATTTGTAAGAGATGTTCCTGGTAGGCTGTAAGAGAACTGTGCAGAGCGAGTTGTTTCTTAGCTTGCCTAAGAGCTGGAAGCAAGATGCTTTGGGGCGTATCACCGTGTTTGGAAATGATTCAGCACTTTGTGCCTTGGAGCTCTAGGGCAATGTAGCACACCCAGAGCAGAAGTTCTACTTCAGCCAAATCAGGCCTGCAAGGGAACTGCGTTTCACAGGACTTTGTAAGTGATGTTCACAGTAGGCTGTAAGAGCACTGTGCAGAGTGAGTTGTTTCTTAGCTTCCCTAAGAGCTGGAAGCAAGATGATTTGGGGCCTCCCTCCCCCTTTGGATACAAGACTGGGCTTTGTGCCTTGAAGCTCTAGGGCAATGAAGAACACTCACAGCAGAAGTTCTACTTCAACCAGATCACGCCTGCAAAGAAATTGCGTTTCACAGGCCTTTGGAAGAGATGTTCCCGGTAGGCTGTAAGGGCAATGACCACAGCGAGTTGTTTCATAGCTTCCCATAGAGCTGGAAGCAAGATTCTTTAGGGCCTCTCTCCAGGTGGATACAAGGTATGGCCTTGTGCATGGAAGCTCTAGGGCAATGTAGCACACCCAGAGGAGAAGTTCTACTTCAGTCAGATCAGGCCTGCAAAGAAAGTGCGAGTCACAGGCTTTTGTAAGTGATGTTCCCGGTAGGCTGTAAGAGCACTGTGCAGAGCGAGATGTTTCTTAGCTTCCCAAAGAGCTGGAAGCAAGATGCTTTGGGGCCTAACTCGCCCTTTGGAAAGAAGACTGCACATTGTGCCTTTCAGCTCTCGGGCAATGTAGCACACCCAGAGGAGAAGTTCTACTACAGCCAGATCAGGCCTGCAAAGAAACTGCGTTTCACAGGTCTTTGTAAGAGATGTTCCCTGTAGGCTGTAAGAGCACTGTGCAGTGTGAGTTGTTTCTTAGCTTCCCGAAGAGCTGGAAGCAAGATGCTTTAGGGCCTCTCTCCAGTTTGGATACAAGGCAGGGCCTTGTGCATGGAAGCTCTAGGGCAATGTACAACACCTAGAGCATAAGTTCTACTTCAGTCAGATCAGTCCTGCAAAGGAACTGCGTTTCACAGGCCTTTTTAAGAGATATTCTCGGCAGCCTGTAAGAGCACTGTGCAGAGCGAGTTGTTTCTTAGCTTCCCAAAGAGCTAGAAGCAAGATGCTTTGGGGTCTCACTCCCCCTTTGGATACAAGACTCGGCTTTGTGCTTTGAAGCTCTAGGGCAATGTAGAACACCCACAGCAGAAGTTCTACTTCAGCCAGATCAGGCCTGCAAAGAAACTGAGTTTCACAGGCCTTTTAAGAGATGTTCCCGGTAGGCTGTAAGAGCACTGAGCAGAGCGGTTTGTTTCTTAGCTTCCCAAAGAGCTGGAAGCAAGATGCTTTAGATCCCTACTCGCCCTTTGGATAGATGCCTGCACATTGTGCCTTTCAGCTGTAGGGCAATGTATCACACCCAGAGAAGAAGTTCTACTTCAGCCCGATCAGGCCTGCAAAGAAACTGCGTTTCACAGGCCTTTGTAAGAGATGTTCCCGGTAGGCTGTAAGAGCACTGTGCAGAGTGAGTTGTTTCTTAGATTCCCAAAGAGCTGCACGCAAGATGCCTTGGGGCATATCTCCTTCTTTGGAAATGATTCAGCACTTTGTGCCTTGGAGCTCTAGGGCAATTTTGCACACCCAGAGCAGAATTTCTACTTCACCCAGATCAGGCCTGCAAAGCAACTGCGTTTCACAGGCCTTTGTAAGAGATGTTTCTGGTAGGCTGTAAGAGCACTGTGCCGAGCGAGTTGTGTCTTAGCTTCCCAAAGGGCTGGAAGCAAGATGCTTTAGGGCCTATCTTACACTCTGGAAACAAGGCAGGGCTTTGTGCCTTGAAGCTCTATGACAATGTAGCTCTCCCACAGCAGAAGTTGTACTTCAGCTAGAAAAGGCCTGCAAAGGCATTGCGTTTCACAGGCCTTTGTAAGAGATGTTCCCGGTAGGCTGTAAGAGCACTGTGCAGAGCGAGCTGTTTCTTAGCTTCCCAAGGAGCTGGAAGCAAGATGCTTTGGGGCCTCTCTCCCCCTTTGGATACAAGGCAGGGCCTTGTGCGTTGAAGCTCTAGGGCAATGTACAACACCCAGAGCATAATTTCTACTTCAGCCAGATCAGGCCTGCAAAGAAACTGCGTTTCACAGGCCTTTGTAAGAGATGTTTCCGGTGCTGTAAGAGCACTGTGCAGAGGGAGTTGTTTCTTAGCTTCCCATAGAGCTGGAAGCAAGATTCTTTAGGGCCTCTCTCGAGGTGGATACAAGGTATGGCCTTGTGCATGGAAGCTCTAGGTCAATGTAGCACACCCAGAGGAGAAGTTCTACTTCAGTCAGATCAGGCCTTCAAAGAAACTGCGTGTCACAGGCCTTTGTAAGAGATGTTCCCGGTAGGCTGTAAGAGCACTGTGCAGAGCGAGTTGTTTCTTAGCTTCCCAAAGAGCTGGAAGCAAGATGCTTTTGGCCCAACTTGCCCTTTGGAAAGAAGACTGCACGTTGTGCCTTTCAGCTGTCGGGCAATGTAGCACACCCATAGCAGAAGTTGTACTCCAGCCAGATCAGGCCTGCAAAGAAACTGCGTTTCACAGGCCTTTGGAAGAGATGTTCCCGGTAGGCTGTAAGAGCACTATGCACAGCGAGTTGTTTCTTAGCTTCCCAAAGAGCTGGAAGAAAGAATCTTTGGTGCCCAACTCGCCCTTTGGCAAGAAGCCTGCACGTTGTGCCTTTCAGCTGTAGGGCAATGTAGCACACCCAAATCACAAGTTCTACTTCAGCCAGATCAGGCCTGCAAAGAAACTGAGTTTCACAGGCCTTTGTAAGAGATGTTCCCGGTGGCTGTAAGAGCTCTGTGCAGAGCGAGTTGTTTCTTAGCTTCCTACAGAGCTGGAAGCTAGATGCTTTGGGCCCAACTGGCCCTTTGGAAAAAAGAATGCACGTTGTGCTTTTCAGATCTAGGGCAATGCAGCACACGCAGAGCAGAAGTTCTACTTCAGCCAGACCAGGCCTGCAAAGAAAGTGCGTTTCACAGGCCTTTGTAAGATATGTTCCCAGTAGGCTGTAAGAGCACTGTGCAGAGCGAGTTGTTTCTTAGCTTCCCAAAGAGCTGGAAGCAAGATGCTGTGGGGCCCAACTCGCCCTTTGGAAAGAAGCCTGCACTTTGTGCGTTTCAGCTCTAGGGCAATGTAGCACACCCAGAGCAGAAGTTCTACTTCAGCCAGATCAGGCCTGCAAAGAAACTGCGTTTCACAGGCCTTTGTAAGAGATGTTCCCGCTAGGCTGTAAGAGCACTGTGCAGAGCGAGCTGTTTCTTAGCTTCCCTAGGAGCTGGAAGCAAGATGCTTTGGGGCCTCTCTCCCCCTTTGGATACAAGGCAGGGCCTTGTGCGTTGAAGCTCTAGGACAATGTACAACACCCAGAGCATAAGTTGTACTTCAGCCAGATCAGGCCTACAAAGAAACTGCGTTTCACAGGCCTTTGTAAGAGATGTTCCCGGTGCTGTAAGAGCACAGTGCAGAGCGAGTTGTTTCTTAGCTTCCCATAGAGCTGGAAGCAAGATTCTTTAGGGCCTCTCTCCAGGTGGATACAAGGTATGGCCTTGTGCATGGAAGCTCTAGGGCAATGTAGCAGTGCCAGAGGAGAAGTTCTACTTCAGTCAGATCAGGCCTGCAAAGAAACTGCGTGTCACAGGCCTTTGTAAGAGATCTTCCCGGTAGGCTGTAAGAGCACTGTGCAGAGCGAGTTGTTTCTTAGCTTCCCAATGAGCTGGAAGCAAGATACTTTGGGGCCTCTCTTCCCCTTTGTAAACAAGGCTGGGCTTTGTGCCTTTCAGATCTAGGGCAATGTAGCACACCCAGAGCAGAAGTTCTACTTCAGCCAGATCAGGCCTGCAAAGAAATTGCGTTTCACAGGCCTTTGTAAGAGATGTTCCGGGTAGGCTGTAAGCGCACTGTGCACAGCGAGTTGTTACTTAGCTTCCCAAAGAGCTGGAAGCAAGAAGCTTTGGGGCCCAACTCGCCAGTTGGAAAGAAGCCTGCACGTTGTGCCTTTCAGCTCTAGGGCAATGTAGCACACCCAAAGCGGAAGTTCTACTTCAGCCAGATCAGGCCTGCAAAGAAACTGCGTTTCACAGGCCTTTGTAAGAGATGTTCCCGGTAGCCTGTAAGAGCACTGTGCAGAGCGAGTTGTTTCTTAGCTTCCCAAAGAGCTGGAAGCAAGATGCTTTGGGGCCTCACTCCCCCTTTGGATACAAGACTGGGCTTTGTGTTTTGAAGCTCTAGGGCAAGGTAGAACACCCACAGCAGAAGTTTTACTTCAGCGAGATCAGGCCTGCAAAGAAACTGTGTTTCACAGGCATTTGTAAGAGATGTTCCTGGTAGGCTGTAAGAGAACTGTGCAGAGCGAGTTGTTTCTTAGCTTGCCTAAGAGCTGGAAGCAAGATGCTTTGGGGCGTATCACCGTGTTTGGAAATGATTCAGCACTTTGTGCCTTGGAGCTCTAGGGCAATGTAGCACACCCAGAGCAGAAGTTCTACTTCAGCCAAATCAGGCCTGCAAGGGAACTGCGTTTCACAGGACTTTGTAAGTGATGTTCACAGTAGGCTGTAAGAGCACTGTGCAGAGCGAGTTGTTTCTTAGCTTCCCAAAGAGCTGGAAGCAAGATGATTTGGGGCCTCCCTCCCCCTTTGGATACAAGACTGAGCTTTGTGCCTTGAAGCTCTAGGGCAATGAAGAACACCCACAGCAGAAGTTCTACTTCAACCAGATCAGGCATGCAAAGAAATTGCGTTTCACAGGCCTTTGGAAGAGATGTTCACAGTAGGCTGTAAGAGCAATGACCACAGCGAGTTGTTTCATAGCTTCCCATAGAGCTGGAAGCAAGATTCTTTAGGGCCTCTCTCCAGGTGGATACAAGGTATGGCCTTGTGCATGGAAGCTCTAGGGCAATGTAGCACACCCAGAGGAGAAGTTCTACTTCAGTCAGATCAGGCCTGCAAAGAAAGTGCGAGTCACAGGCCTTTGTAAGAGATGTTCCCGGTAGGCTGTAAGAGCACTGTGCAGAGCGAGATGTTTCTTAGCTTCCCAAAGAGCTGGAAGCAAGATGCTTTGGGGCCTAACTCGCCCTTTGGAAAGAAGACTGCACATTGTGCCTTTCAGCTCTCGGGCAATGTAGCACACCCAGAGGAGAAGTTCTACTACAGCCAGATCAGGCCTGCAAAGAAACTGCGTTTCACAGGTCTTTGTAAGAGATGTTCCCTGTAGGCTGTAAGAGCACTGTGCAGTGTGAGTTGTTTCTTAGCTTCCCGAAGAGCTGGAAGCAAGATGCTTTAGGGCCTCTCTCCCGTTTGGATACAAGGCAGGGCCTTGTGCATGGAAGCTCTAGGGCAATGTACAACACCTAGAGCATAAGTTCTACTTCAGTCAGATCAGTCCTGCAAAGGAACTGCGTTTCACAGGCCTTTTTAAGAGATATTCTCGGCAGCCTGTAAGAGCACTGTGCAGAGCGAGTTGTTTCTTAGCTTCCCAAAGAGCTAGAAGCAAGATGCTTTGGGGTCTCACTCCCCCTTTGGATACAAGACTCGGCTTTGTGCTTTGAAGCTCTAGGGCAATGTAGAACACCCACAGCAGAAGTTCTACTTCAGCCAGATCAGGCCTGCAAAGAAACTGAGTTTCACAGGCCTTTTAAGAGATGTTCCCGGTAGGCTGTAAGAGCACTGAGCAGAGCGGTTTGTTTCTTAGCTTCCCAAAGAGCTGGAAGCAAGATGCTTTAGATCCCTACTCGCCCTTTGGATAGATGCCTGCACATTGTGCCTTTCAGCTGTAGGGCAATGTATCACACCCAGAGAAGAAGTTCTACTTCAGCCCGATCAGGCCTGCAAAGAAACTGCGTTTCACAGGCCTTTGTAAGAGATGTTCCCGGTAGGCTTTAAGAGCACTGTGCAGAGTGAGTTGTTTCTTAGATTCCCAAAGAGCTGCACGCAAGATGCCTTGGGGCATATCTCCGTCTTTGGAAATGATTCAGCACTTTGTGCCTTGGAGCTCTAGGGCAATTTTGCACACCCACAGCAGAATTTCTACTTCACCCAGATCAGGCCTGCAAAGCAACTGCGTTTCACAGGCCTTTGTAAGAGATGTTTCTGGTAGGCTGTAAGAGCACTGTGCCGAGCGAGTTGTGTCTTAGCTTCCCAAAGGGCTGGAAGCAAGATGCTTTAGGGCCTATCTTACACTCTGGAAACAAGGCAGGGCTTTGTGCCTTGAAGCTCGATGACAATGTAGCTCTCCCACAGCAGAAGTTGTACTTCAGCTAGAAAAGGCCTGCAAAGGCATTGCGTTTCACAGGCCTTTGTAAGAGATGTTCCCGGTAGGCTGTAAGAGCACTGTGCAGAGCGAGCTGTTTCTTAGCTTCCCAAGGAGCTGGAAGCAAGATGCTTTGGGGCCTCTCTCCCCCTTTGGATACAAGGCAGGGCCTTGTGCGTTGAAGCTCTAGGGCAATGTACAACACCCAGAGCATAAGTTCTACTTCAGCCAGATCAGGCCTGCAAAGAAACTGCGTTTCACAGGCCTTTGTAAGAGATGTTTCCGGTGCTGTAAGAGCACTGTGCAGAGGGAGTTGTTTCTTAGCTTCCCATAGAGCTGGAAGCAAGATTCTTTAGGGCCTCTCTCGAGGAGGATACAAGGTATGGCCTTGTGCATGGAAGCTCTAGGTCAATGTAGCACACCCAGAGGAGAAGTTCTACTTCAGTCAGATCAGGCCTTCAAAGAAACTGCGTGTCACAGGCCTTTGTAAGAGATCTTCCCGGTAGGCTGTAAGAGCACTGTGCAGAGCGAGTTGTTTCTTAGCTTCCCAATGAGCTGGAAGCAAGATACTTTGGGGCCTCTCTTCCCCTTTGTAAACAAGGCTGGGCTTTGTGCCTTTCAGATCTAGGGCAATGTAGCACACCCAGAGCAGAAGTTCTACTTCAGCCAGATCAGACCTGCAAAGAAATTGCGTTTCACAGGCCTTTGTAAGAGATGTTCCGGGTAGGCTGTAAGCGCACTGTGCACAGCGAGTTGTTTCTTAGCTTCCCAAAGAGCTGGAAGCAAGAAGCTTTGGGGCCCAACTCGCCCTTTGGAAAGAAGCCTGCACGTTGTGCCTTTCAGCTCTAGGGCAATGTAGCACACCCAAAGCGGAAGTTCTACTTCAGCCAGATCAGGCCTGCAAAGAAACTGCGTTTCACAGGCCTTTGGAAGAGATGTTCCCGGTAGCCTGTAAGAGCACTGTGCAGAGCGAGTTGTTTCTTAGCTTCCTAAAGAGCTGGAAGCTAGATGCTTTGGGCCCAACTCGCCCTTTGGAAAGAAGACTGCACGTTGTGCCTTTCAGCTCTAGGGCCATGTAGCACACGCAGAGCAGAAGTTCTACTTCAGCCATACCAGGCCTGCAAAGAAAGTTCGTTTCACAGGCCTTTGTAAGAGATGTTCCCGGTAGGCTGTAAGAGCACTGTGCAGAGCGAGTTGTTTCTTAGGTTACCAAAGAGCTGGAAGCAAGATGCTTTGGGCCCCAACTCGCCCTTTTTAAATAAGTCTGCACGTTGTGCCTTTCAGCTCTCGGGCAATGTAGCACACACAGAGCAGAAGTTCTACTTCAGCCAGATCAGGCCTGCAAAGAAACTGCATTTCACAGGCCTTAGTAAGAGATGTTCCCGGTTGGCTGTAAGAGTACTGTGCAGAGTGAGTTGGTTCTTCGCTTCCCAAAGAGCTGCAAGCAAGATGCTTTGGGGCCCAACTCGCCCTTTGGAAAGAAGCCTGCACGTTGTGCGTTTCAGCTCTAGGGCAATGTAGCACACCCAGAGCAGAGGTTCTACTTCAGCCAGATCAGGCCTGCAAAGATACTGCGTTTCACAGGCCTTTGTAAGAGATGTTCCCGGTAGGCTGTAAGAGCACTGTGCAGAGTGAGTTGTTTCTTAGATTCCCAAAGAGCTGGAGGCAAGATGCCTTGGGGCATATCTCCGTCTTTGGAAATGATTCGGCACTTTGTGCCTTGGAGCTCTAGGGCAATGTAGCACACCCAGAGCAGAAGTTCTACTTCAGTCAGATCAGGCCTGCAAAGAAAGTGCGAGTCACAGGCCTTTGTAAGAGATGTTCCCGGTAGGCTGTAAGAGCACTGTGCAGAGCGAGATGTTTCTTAGCTTCCAAAAGAGCTGGAAGCAAGATGCTTTGGGGCCTAACTCGCCCTTTGGAAAGAAGACTGCACATTGTGCATTTCAGCTCTCGGGCAATGTAGCACACCCGGAGGAGAAGTTCTACTACAGCCAGATCAGGCCTGCAAAGAAACTGCGTTTCACAGGTCTTTGTAAGTGATGTTCCCTGTAGGCTGTAAGAGCACTGTGCAGTGTGAGTTGTTTCTTAGCTTCCCGAAGAGCTGGAAGCAAGATGCTTTAGGGCCTCTCTCCAGTTTGGATACAAGGCAGGGCCTTGTGCATGGAAGCTCTAGGGCAATGTACAACACCTAGAGCATAAGTTCTACTTCAGTCAGATCAGTCCTGCAAAGGAACTGCGTTTCACAGGCCTTTTTAAGAGATATTCTCGGCAGCCTGTAAGAGCACTGTGCAGAGCGAGTTGTTTCTTAGCTTCCCAAAGAGCTAGAAGCAAGATGCTTTGGGGTCTCACTCCCCCTTTGGATACAAGACTCGGCTTTGTGCTTTGAAGCTCTAGGGCAATGTAGAACACCCACAGCAGAAGTTCTACTTCAGCCAGATCAGGCCTGCAAAGAAACTGAGTTTCACAGGCCTTTTAAGAGATGTTCCCGGTAGGCTGTAAGAGCACTGAGCAGAGCGGTTTGTTTCTTAGCTTCCCAAAGAGCTGGAAGCAAGATGCTTTAGATCCCTACTCGCCCTTTGGATAGATGCCTGCACATTGTGCCTTTCAGCTGTAGGGCAATGTATCACACCCAGAGAAGAAGTTCTACTTCAGCCCGATCAGGCCTGCAAAGAAACTGCGTTTCACAGGCCTTTGTAAGAGATGTTCCCGGTAGGCTGTAAGAGCACTGTGCAGAGTGAGTTGTTTCTTAGATTCCCAAAGAGCTGCACGCAAGATGCCTTGGGGCATATCTCCGTCTTTGGAAATGATTCAGCACTTTGTGCCTTGGAGCTCTAGGGCAATTTTGCACACCCAGAGCAGAATTTCTACTTCACCCAGATCAGGCCTGCAAAGCAACTGCGTTTCACAGGCCTTTGTAAGAGATGTTTCTGGTAGGCTGTAAGAGCACTGTGCCGAGCGAGTTGTGTCTTAGCTTCCCAAAGGGCTGGAAGCAAGATGCTTTAGGGCCTATCTTACACTCTGGAAACAAGGCAGGGCTTTGTGCCTTGAAGCTCTATGACAATGTAGCTCTCCCACAGCAGAAGTTGTACTTCAGCTAGAAAAGGCCTGCAAAGGCATTGCGTTTCACAGGCCTTTGTAAGAGATGTTCCCGGTAGGCTGTAAGAGCACTGTGCAGAGCGAGCTGTTTCTTAGCTTCCCAAGGAGCTGGAAGCAAGATGCTTTGGGGCCTCTCTCCCCCTTTGGATACAAGGCAGGGCCTTGTGCGTTGAAGCTCTAGGGCAATGTACAACACCCAGAGCATAAGTTCTACTTCAGCCAGATCAGGCCTGCAAAGAAACTGCGTTTCACAGGCCTTTGTAAGAGATGTTTCCGGTGCTGTAAGAGCACTGTGCAGAGGGAGTTGTTTCTTAGCTTCCCATAGAGCTGGAAGCAAGATTCTTTAGGGCCTCTCTCGAGGTGGATACAAGGTATGGCCTTGTGCATGGAAGCTCTAGGTCAATGTAGCACACCCAGAGGAGAAGTTCTACTTCAGTCAGATCAGGCCTTCAAAGAAACTGCGTGTCACAGGCCTTTGTAAGAGATGTTCCCGGTAGGCTGTAAGAGCACTGTGTAGAGCGAGTTGTTTCTTAGCTTCCCAAAGAGCTGGAAGCAAGATGCTTTTGGCCCAACTTGCCCTTTGGAAAGAAGACTGCACGTTGTGCCTTTCAGCTGTCGGGCAATGTAGCACACCCATAGCAGAAGTTCTACTTCAGCCAGATCAGGCCTGCAAAGAAACTGCGTTTCACAGGCCTTTGTAAGAGATGTTCCCGGTAGGCTGTAAGAGCACTATGCACAGCGAGTTGTTTCTTAGCTTCCCAAAGAGCTGGAAGAAAGAGACTTTGGTGCCCAACTCGCCCTTTGGAAAGAAGCCTGCACGTTGTGCCTTTCAGCTGTAGGGCAATGTAGCACACCCAAATCACAAGTTCTACTTCAGCCAGATCAGGCCTGCAAAGAAACTGAGTTTCACAGGCCTTTGTAAGAGATGTTCCCGGTGGCTGTAAGAGCTCTGTGCAGAGCGAGTTGTTTCTTAGCTTCCTACAGAGCTGGAAGCTAGATGATTTGGGCCCAACTGGCCCTTTGGAAAAAAGACTGCACGTTGTGCATTTCAGCTCTAGGGCAATGCAGCACACGCAGAGCAGAAGTTCTACTTCAGCCAGACCAGGCCTGCAAAGAAAGTGCGATTCACAGGCCTTTGTAAGATATGTTCCCAGTAGGCTGTAAGAGCACTGTGCAGAGCGAGTTGTTTCTTAGCTTCCCAAAGAGCTGGAAGCAAGATGCTGTGGGGCCCAACTCGCCCTTTGGAAAGAAGCCTGCACGTTGTGCGTTTCAGCTCTAGGGCAATGTAGCACACCCAGAGCAGAAGTTCTACTTCAGCCAGATCAGGCCTGCAAAGAAACTGCGTTTCACAGGCCTTTGTAAGAGATGTTCCCGCTAGGCTGTAAGAGCACTGTGCAGAGCGAGCTGTTTCTTAGCTTCCCTAGGAGCTGGAAGCAAGATGCTTTGGGGCCTCTCTCCCCCTTTGGATACAAGGCAGGGCCTTGTGCGTTGAAGCTCTAGGACAATGTACAACACCCAGAGCATAAGTTGTACTTCAGCCAGATCAGGCCTACAAAGAAACTGCGTTTCACAGGCCTTTGTAAGAGATGTTCCCGGTGCTGTAAGAGCACAGTGAAGAGCGAGTTGTTTCTTAGCTTCCCATAGAGCTGGAAGCAAGATTCTTTAGGGCCTCTCTCCAGGTGGATACAAGGTATGGCCTTGTGCATGGAAGCTCTAGGGCAATGTAGCAGTGCCAGAGGAGAAGTTCTACTTCAGTCAGATCAGGCCTGCAAAGAAACTGCGTGTCACAGGCCTTTGTAAGAGATCTTCCCGGTAGGCTGTAAGAGCACTGTGCAGAGCGAGTTGTTTCTTAGCTTCCCAATGAGCTGGAAGCAAGATACTTTGGGGCCTCTCTTCCCCTTTGTAAACAAGGCTGGGCTTTGTGCCTTTCAGATCTAGGGCAATGTAGCACACCCAGGAGAAGTTCTACTACAGCCAGATCAGGCCTGTAAAGAAACTGCGTTTCACAGGCCTTTGTAAGAGATGTTCCCGGTAGGCTGTAAGAGCACTGTGCAGAGCGAGTTGTTTCTTAGCTTCCCAAAGAGCTGGAAGCAAGATGCTTTGGGACCCAACTCGCCCTTTGAAAGAAGCCTGCACGTTGTGCCTTTCAGCTCTCGGGCAAGGTCCCACACCCAGAGCAGAAGTTATACTTCAGCCAGATCAGGCCTGCAAAGAAACTGCGATTCAGAGGCCTTTGTAAGAGATGTTTCTGGTAGGCTGTAAGAGAATTGTGCCGAGCGAGTTGTGTCTTAGCTTCCCAAAGGGCTGGAAGCAAGATGCTTTAGGGCCTATCTTCCACTCTGTAAACAAGGTAGGGCTTTGTGCCTTGAAGCTCTATGGCAATGTAGCTCTCCCACAGGAGATGTTGTACTTCAGCTAGATAAGGCCTGCAAAGGCATTGCGTTTCACAGGCCTTTGTAAGAGATGTTCCCGGTAGGCTGTAAGAGCACTGTGCAGAGCGATCTGTTTCTTAGCTTCCCTAGGAGCTGGAAGCAAGATGCTTTGCTGCCTCTCTCCCCCTTTGGATACAAGGCAGGGCCTTGTGCGTTGAAGCTCTAGGACAATGTACAACACCCAGAGCATAAGTTGTACTTCAGCCAGATCAGGCCTAGAAATAAACTGCGTTTCACAGACCTTTGTAAGAGATGTTCCCGGTGCTGTTAGAGCACTGTGCAGAGCGAGTTGTTTCTTAGCTTCCCATAGAGCTGGAAGCAAGATTCTTTAGGGCCTCTCTCCAGGTGGATACAAGGTATGGACTTGTGCATGGAAGCTCTAGGGCAATGTAGCACTCCCAGAGGAGAAGTTCTACTTCAGTCAGATCAGGCCTGCAAAGAAACTGCGTGTCACAGGCCTTTGTAAGAGATGTTCCCGGTAGGCTGTAAGAGCACTGTGCAGAGCGACTTGTTTCTTAGCTTCCCAAAGAGCTGGAAGCAAGATGCTTTGGGGCGTATCTCCGTCTTTGGAAATGATTCAGCACTTTGTGCCTTGAAGCTCTAGGGCAATGTAGCACACCCACAGCTGAAGTTCAACTTCAGCCAGATCAGTCCTGCAAAGAAACTGCGTTTCACAGGCCTTGGTAAGATATGTTCCCGGTAGTCTGTAAGAGCACTGTCCACAGCGAGTTGTTTCTAAGCTTCCCGAAGAGCTGGAAGCAAGATGCTTTAGGGCCTCTCTCCAGTTTGGGTACAAGGCAGGGCCTTGTGCATGGAAGCTCTAGGGCAATGTAGCACACCCAGAGGAGAAGTTCTACTTCAGTCAGATCAAGCCTTCAAGGAAACTGCATTTCACAGGACTTTGTAAGAGATGTTCCTGGTAGGCTGTAAGAGCACTGTGCAGAGCGAGTTGTTTCTTAGATTCCCAAAGAGCTGGAAGCAAGATGCTTTGGGGCGTATCTCCGGCTTTGGAAGTGAATCAGCACTTTGTTCCTTGGAGCTCTAGGGCAATGTAGCACACCCAGAGCAGAAGTTCTACTTCAGCCTGATCAGGCCTGCAAAGAAACTGCGTTTCACAGGCCTTTGTAAGAGATGGTCACAGTAGGCTGTAACACCACTGTGCACAGCGAGTTGTTTTTTAGCTTCCCAAAGAGCTGGAAGCAAGAAGCTTTGGGGCCCAACTCGCCCTTTGGAAAGAAGCCTGCACGTAGTGCCTTACACCTCTAGGGCAAGGTAGCACACCCAGAGCAGAAGTTCTACTTCAGCCAGAACAGGCCTGCAAAGAAACTGCGTTTCACAGGCCTTTGTAATAGATATTCCCGGTAGGCTTTAAGAGCTCTGTGCACAGCAAGTTGTTTCTTAGCTTCCCGAAGAGCTGGAAGCAAGATGCTTTAGGGCCTCTCTCCAGTTTGGGTACAAGGCAGGGCCTTGTGCATGGAAGCTCTAGGGCAATGTACAACACCTAGAGCATAAGTTCTACTTCAGGCAGATCAGGCCTGCAAAGGAACTGCGTTTCACAGGCCTTTGTAAGAGATGTTCTCGGTAGGCTGTAAGAGCACTGTGCAGAGCGAGTTGTGTCTTAGCTTCCCAAAGAGCTGGAAGAAAGATGCTTTGGGGCCTCACTCCCCATTTGGATACAAGACTTGGCTTTGTGCCTTGAAGCTCTAGGGCAATGTAGAACACCCACAGCAGAAGTTCTACTTCAGCCAGATCAGGCCTGCAAAGAAACTGAGTTTCACAGGTCTTTTAAGAGATGTTCCCTGTAGGCTGTAAGAGCACTGAGCAGAGCGGTTTGTTTCTTAGCTTCCCAAAGAGCTGGAAGCAAGATACTTTGGATCCCAACTCGCCCTTTGGATAGAAGCCTGCACACTGTGCATTTCAGCTCTAGGGCAATGTAGAACACCCAGAGCAGAAGTTCTACCTCAGCCCGATCAGGCCTGCAAAGAAACTGCGTGTCACAGGCCTTTGTAAGAGATGTTCCCGGTAGGCTGTAAGAGCACTGTGCAGAGCGAGTTGTTTCTTAGCTTCCCAAAGAGCTGGAAACAAGATGCTTTGGGGCCTCTCTCCGTCTTTGGAAATAATGCAGCACTTTGTGCCTTCGAGCTCTAGGGCAATGTAGCACACTCAGAGCAGAAGTTCTGCTTCAGCAAGATCAGGCCTGCAAAGAAACTGCGTTTCACAGGCCTTTGTAAGAGATGTTCCCGGTAGGCTGTAAGAGCACTGTGCAGAGCGAGCTGATTTTAGCTTCCCAAAGATCTGGAAGCAAGATGCTTTGGGGCCTCTCTTCCCCTTTGTAAACAAGGCTGGGCTTTGTGACTTTCAGCTCTTGGGCAATTTAGCACACCCAGAGCAGAAGTTCTACTTCAGCCAGATCAGGCCTGCAAAGAAACTGCGTTTCACAGGCCTTTGTAAGAGATGATCCCGGTAGACTTTTAGAGCACTGTGCAGACCGAGTTGTTTCATAGCTTCCCAAAGAGATGGAAGCAAGATGCTTTGGGGCGTATCACCGTGTTTGGAAATGGTTCAGCACTTTGTGCCTTCGAGCTCTAGGGCAATGTAGCACACCCAGAGCAGAAGTTCTACTTCAGCCAGATCAGGCCTGCAAAGGAACTGCGTTTCACAGGACTTTGTAAAAGATGTTCACAGTAGGCTGTAAACCACTGTTCACAGCGAGTTGTTTCTTAGCTTCCCAAAGAGCTGGAAGCAAGAAGCTTTGGGGCCCAACCCGCCCTTTGGAAAGAAGCCTGCACGTAGTGCCTTACAGCTCTAGGGCAATGTAGCACACCCAGAGCAGAAGTTCTACTACAGCCAGATCAGGCATGCAAAGAAACTGCGTTTCACAGGCCTTTGTAAGATATGTTCCCGGTAGGCTGTAAGAGCACTGTGCAGAGTGAGGTGTTTCTTAGATTCCCAAAGAGCCGGAGGCAAGATGCTTTGGGGCATATCTCCGTCTTTGGAAATTATTCAGCACTTTGTGCCTTGGAGCTCTAGGGCAATTTAGCACACCCATAGCAGAATTTCTACTTCACCCAGATCTGGCCTGCAAAGCAACTGCGTTTAACAGGCCTTTGTAAGAGATGTTTCTGGTAGGCTGTAACAGCACTGTGCCGAGCGAGTTGTGTCTTAGCTTCCCAAAGGGCTGGAAGCAAGATGCTTTGGGCCCTATCTTCCACTCTGGAAACAAGGCAGGGCTTTGTGCCTTGAAGCTCTATGGCAATGTAGCTCTCCCACAGCAGACGTTGTACTTCAGCTAGATAAGGCCTGCAAAGGCATTGCGTTTCACAGGCCTTTGTAAGAGATGTTCCCGGTTCTGTAAGAGCACTGTGCAGAGCGAGTTGTTTCTTAGCTTCCCAAAGAGCTGGAAGCAAGATGCTTTGGGACCCAAATCGCCCTTTGAAAGAAGACTGCACGTTGTGCCTTTCAGCTCTCGGGCACGGTAGCACACCCAGAGCAGAATTTCTACTTCAGCCAGATCAGGCCTGCAAAGAAACTGCATTTCAGAGGCCTTTGTAAGAGATGTTCCCGGTAGGCTGTAAGAGCACTGAGCAGAGCGAGTTGTTTCTTAGCTTCCCAAAGAGCTGGAAGCAAGATGCTTTTGGCCCAACTTGCCCTTTGGAAAGAAGACTGCACGTTGTGCCTTTCAGCTCTCGGGCAAGGTAACACACCCAGAGCAGAAGTTCTACTTCAGCCAGATCAGGCCTGCAAAGAAACTGCGTTTCAGAGGCCTTTGTAAGAGATTTTCCCGATAGGCTGTAAGAGCACTGAGCAGAGCGAGTTGTTTCTAAGCTTCCCAAAGAGCTGGAAGCAAGATACTTTGGGGCCTCTCTCCGTCTTTGGAAATAATGCAGCTCTTCGTGAATTGGAGCTCTAGGGCAATGTAGCACACTCACAGCAGAAGTTCTACTTCAGCCAGATCAGGCCTGCAAAGGAACTGCGTTTCACATGCCTTTGTAAGAGATGTTCTCGGTAGGCTGTAAGAGCAGTGTGCAGACCGAGTTGTTTCTTAGCTTCCCGAAGATTTGGAAGCAAGATGCTTTAGGGCGTCTCTCCAGTTTGGATACAAGGCAGGGCCTTTGCATGGAAGCTCTAGGTCAATGTACAACACCTAGAGCAGAAGTTCTACTTCAGCCAGATCACGCCTGCAAAGGAACTGCGTTTCACAGGCCTTTGTAAGAGATGTTCCCAGTAGGCTGTAAGAGCACTGTGCAGAGCGAGTTGTTTCTTAGCTTCCCAAAGAGCTGGAAGTAAGCTGCTTTTGGCCCAACTTGCCCTTTGGAAAGAAGAGTGCACGTTGTACCTTTCAGCTCTCAGGCAATGTAGCACACCCAGAGCAGAAGTTCTACTGCAGCCAGATCAGGCCTGCAAAGAAACTGCGTGTCGCAGGCCTTTGTAAGAGATGTTCCCGGTAGGCTGTAAGAGTACTGTGCAGACCGAATGTTTCTTAGCTTCCCGAAGAGCTGGAAGCAAGATGCTTTAGGGCCTCTCTCCAGTTTGGATACAAGGCAGGGCCTTGTGCATGGAAGCTCTAGGGCTATGTACAACACCTAGAGCATAAGTTCTACTTCAGGCAGATCAGGCCTGCAAAGGAACTGCGTTTCACAGGCCTTTGTAAGAGATGTTCTCGGTAGGCTCTAAGAGCACTGTGCAGAGCGAGTTGTTTCTTAGCTTCCCAAAGAGCTGGAAGCAAGATGCTTTGGGGCCTCACTCCCCCTTTGGATAGAAGACTGAGCTTTGTGCCTTGAAGCTCTAGGGCAATGTAGAACATTCACAGCCGAAGTTTTACTTCAGCGATATCAGGCCTGCAAAGAAACTGCGTTTCACAGGCATTTGTAAAAGATGTTCCCGGTAGGGTGTAAGAGCACTGTGCAGAGCGAGCTGTTTCATAGCTTCCCAAAGAGCTGGAAGTAAGATGCTTTGGGGCGTATCACAGTGTTTCGAAATGATAGAGCACTTTGTGCCTTGGAACTTTAGGGCAATCTAGCACACCCAGAGCAGAAGTTCTACTTCAGCCAGATCACGCCTCCAAAGTACTGCGTTTCAGAGGCCTTTGTAAGAGATGTTCCCTGTAGGCTGCAAGAGCACTTTGCAAAGGGAGTTGTTTCTTAGCTTCCCAAAGAGCCTGAAGCAAGATGTTTTGGGGCCAAACTCTCCCTTTGGACAGAAGCCTGCACGTAGTGCCTTACAGCTCTAGGGCAATGTAGCACACCCAGAGCAGAAGTTCTACTTCAGCCACATCAGGCCTGCAAAGAAACTGCGTTTCACAGGCCTTTGTAAGAGATGTTCCCGGAAGGCTGTAAGAGCACTGTGCCGAGCGAGTTGTGTCTTAGCTTCTGGAAGGGTTGGAAACAAGATGCTTTGGGGCCTATCTTCCACTCTGGAAACAAGGCAGGGCTTTGTGCCTTACAGCTCTAGGGCAATGTAGCACACCAAGAGCAGAAGTTCTACTTCAGTCAGATCAGGCCTGCAAAGAAACTGCGTGTCACAGGCCTTTGTAAGAGATGTTCCCGGTAGGCTGTAAGAGCACAGTGCAGAGCGAGTTGTTTCTTAGCTTCCCAAAGAGCTGGAAGCAAGATGCTTTGGGGCCTCTCTCCCCCTTAGGATACAAGGTAGGGCCTTGTGCGTTGAAGCTCTAGGGCAATGTACAACACCCAGAGCATAAGTTCTACTTCAGCCAGATCAGGCCTGCAAAGGAACTGCGTTTCACAGGCATTTGTAAGAGATGTTCTCGGTAGGCTGTAAGAGCACTGTGCACAGCGAGTTTCTTAGATTCCCAAAGAGCTGGAAGCAAGATGCTTTGGGGCCTCACTCCCCCTTTGGATACAAGACTGGGCTTTGTGCCTTGAAGCTCTTGGGCAATGTAGAACACCCACAGCAGAAGTTCTACTTCAGCCAGATCAGGCCTGCAAAGAAACTGAGTTTCACAGGCCTTTTTAAGAGATGTTCCCAGTAGGCTGAAAGAGCACTGAGCAGAGCGAGTTGTTTCTTAGCTTCCCAAAGAGCTGGAAGCAAGATGATTTGGGGCCCAAGTCGCCCTTTGGATAGAAGCCTGCACATTGTGCCTTTCAGCTCTAGGGCAAATTAGCACACCCAGAGCAGAAGTTCTACTTCAGCCACATCAGGCCTGCAAAGGAACTGCGTTTCACAGGCCTTTGTAAGAGATGGTCACAATAGGCTGTAACACCACTGTGCACAGCGAGTTGTTTTTTAGCTTCCCAAAGAGCTGGAAGCAAGATACTTTGGGGACCAACTCGCCCTTTAGAAAGAAGCCTGCACGTTGTGCCTTTCAGCTCTAGGGCAATGTAGCACACCCAAAGCAGAAGTTCTACTTCAGCCAGATCAGGCCTGCAAAGAAACTGCGTTTCACTGGCCTTTGTAAGAGATGTTCCCGGTAGGTGTAAGAGCTCTATGCAGAGCGAGGTGTTTCTTAGCTTCCAAAGAGCTGGAAGCGAGATGCTTTGGGTCCAACTTGCCCTTTGGAAAGAGACTGCACGTTGTGCCTTTCAGCTCTAGGGCAATGTAGCACACGCAGAGCAGAGTTCTACTTCAGCCAGATCAGGCCTGCAAAGAAACTGCGTTTCACAGGCCTTTGTAAGAGATGTTCCCGGTAGGCTGTGAGAGCACTGTGCAGAGCGAGTTGTTTCTTAGGTTCCCAAAGAGCTGGAAGCAAGATGCTTTGGGGCCTCCCTCGCCCTTTTTAAATAAGACAGCACGTTGTGCCTTTCAGCTCTCGGGCAATGTAGCACACACAGAGCAGAAGTTCTACTTCAGCCAGATCAGGCCTGCAAAGAAACTGCGTTTCACAGGCCTTAGTAAGAGATGTCCCCGGTTGGCTGTAAGAGCACTGTGCAGAGTCACTTGTTTCTTACCTTCCCAAAGAGCTGGAAGCAAGATGCTTTGGACCCAACTCGCCCTTTGGAAAGAAGCCTCCACGTTGTGCGTTTCAGCTCTCGGGCAATGTAGCACACCCAGAGCAGAAGTTCTACTTCAGCCAGATCAGGCCTGCAAAGAAACTGCGTTTCACAGGCCTTTGTAAGAGATGTTCCCGGTTGGCTGTAAGAGCACTGTGCAGAGTGAGTTGTTTCTTAGATTCCCAAAGAGCTGGAGGCAAGATGCCTTGGGGCATATCTCCGTCTTTGGAAATGATTCAGCACTTTGTGCCTTGGAGCTCTAGGGCAATTTTGCACACCCAGAGCAGAATTTCTACTTCACCCAGATCAGGCCAGTAAAGCAACTGCGTTTCACAGGCCTTTGTAAGAGATGTTTCTGGTACGCTGTAAGAGTACTGTGCCGAGCGAGTTGTGTCTTAGCTTCCGAAAGGGCTGGAAGCAAGATGCTTTGGGGCCTATCTTCCACTCTGGAAACAAGGCAGCGCTTTGTGCGTTGAAGCTCTATGGCAATGTAGCTCTCCCACAGCAGAAGTTGTACTTCAGCTAGATAAGGCCTGCAAAGTCATTGCGTTTCACAGGCCTTTGTAAGAGATGTGCCCGGTAGGCTGTAAGAGCACTGTGCAGAGAGAGCTGTTTCTTAGCTTCCCAAGGAGCTGGAAGCAGGATGCTTTGTGTCCGCTCTCCCCCTTTGGATACAAGGCAGGGCCTTGTGCGTTGAAGCTCTATGGCAATGTACAACACCCAGAGCATAGGTTCTACTTCAGCCAGATCAGGCCTGCAAAGAAACTGCGTTTCACAGGCCTTTGTACGAGATGTTCCCGGTGCTGTAAGAGCACTGTGCAGAGCGAGTTGTTTCTTAGCTTCCCAAAGAGCTGGAAGCAAGATGCTGTGGGACGTATCTCCGTCTTTGGAAATGATTCAGCCCTTTGTGCCTTGGAGCTCTAGGGTAATGTAGCACACCCAGAACTGAGTTTCTACTTCAGCCAGCTCAGGCCTGCAAAGAAACTGCGTTTCACAGGCCTTTGGAAGTGATGTTCCCGGTATGGTGTAATAGCACTGTGCACAGTGAGTTGTTTCTTAGCGTCCCAAAGAGCTGGAAGCAAGATGCTTTAGGGCCTTTCTCCAGTTTGGATACAAGGCAGGGCCTCGAGCCTTGAAGCTCTAGGGCAATGTAGCACACCCACAGCTGAAGTTCAACTTCAGCCAGATCAGGCCTGCAAAGAAACTGCGTTTCACAGGCCTTGGTAAGAGATGTTCCCGGTAGACTGTAAGAGCACTGTGCAGGGCGAGTTGTTTCTTATCTTCCCGAAGAGCTGGAAGCAAGATGCTTTAGGGCCTCTCTCCAGTTTGGATAGAAGGCAGGGCCTTGTGCATGGAAGCTCTAGGGCAATGTACAACACCTAGAGCATAAGTTCTACTTCAGGCAGATCAGGCCTGCAAAGGAACTGCGTTTCACAGGCCTTTGTAATCGATGTTCTCGGTACGCTGTAAGAGCACTGTGCAGAGCGAGTTGTTTCTTAGCTTCCCAAAGAGCAGGAAGCAAGATTCTTTGGGCACTCACTCCCCCTTTGGATACAAGACTGGGCTTTGTTCCTTGAAGATCTAGGGTAATGTAGAACACCCACAGCAGAAGTTTTACTTCAGCCAGATCAGGCCTGCAAAGAAACTGCGTTTCACAGGCATTTGTAAGAGATGTTCCCGGTAGGCTGTAAGTGCACTGAGCACAGCGAGTTGTTTCTTAGCTTCCCATAGATCTGGAAGCAAGATTCTTTAGGGCCTCTCTCCAGGTGGATACAAGGTATGGCCTTGCGCATGGAAGCTCTAGGGCAATGTAGCACACCCAGAGGAGAAGTTCTACTTCAGTCAGATCAGGCCTGCAAAGAATCTGCCTGTCACAGGCCTTTATAAGAGATGTTCCCGGTAGGCTGTAAGAGCACTGTGCAGAGTGAGTTGTTTCTTAGCTTCCCAAGAGCTGGAAGCAAGATGCTTTGGGGACCAACTCGCCCTTTGGGAAGAAGACTGCACGTTGTGCCTTTCAGCTCTAGGGCAATGTAGCACACCCAAAGCAGAAGTTCTACTTCAGCCAGATCAGGCCTGCAAAGAAACTGCGTTTCACAGGCCTTTGTAAGAGATGTTCCCGGTAGGCTGTATGAGCACTGTGCAGAGCGAGTTGTCTCTTAGCTTCCCAAAGAGCTGGAAGCAAGATGCTTTGGGGCGCATCTCCGTGTTTGCAAATGATTCATCACTTTGAGCCTTGGAGCTCTAGGGCAATGTAGCACACCAAGAGCAGAAGTTCTACTTCAGCCAGATCAGGCCTGAAAAGGAACTGCGTTTCGCAGGCCTTTGTAAGAGATGGTAACATTAGGCTGTAACACCACTGTGCACAGCGAGTTGTTTTTTAGCTTCCCAAAGAGCTGGAAGCAAGAAGCTGTGGGGCCCAACTCGCCCTTTGGAAAGAAGCCTGCACGTAGTGCCTTACAGCTCTAGGGCAATGTAGCAGACCCAGAGCAGAAGTTCTACTTCAGCCAGATCAGGCCTGCAAGGAAACTGCGTTTCACAGGCATTTGTAGGAGATGTTCCCAGTAGGCTGTAAGAGCACTGTGCAGAGCGAGTTATTTCTTAGCTTCCCAAAGAGCTGGAAGCAAGATGCTTTGGGGCCTCCCTCCCCCTTTGGATACCAGACTGGGCTTTGTGCCTTGAAGCTCTAGGGCAATGAAGAAAACACACAGCAGATGTTCTACTTCAGCCAGATCACGCCTCCAAAGAACTGCGTTTCAGAGGCCTTTGTAAGAGAGGTTTCCTGTAGGCTGCAAGAGCACTTTGCACAGCGAGTTGTTTCTTAGCTTTCCATAGAGCTGGAAGCAAGATGCTTTAGGGCCTCTCTCCAGTTTGGATACAAGACAGGGCCTTGTGCCTTACAGCTCTAGGGCAATGTAGCACACCCAGAGAAGAAGTTCTACTTCAGCCAGATCAGGCCTGCAAAGAAACTGCGTGTCACAGGACTTTGTAAGAGATGTTCCCGGTAGGCTGTAAGAGCACTGTGCACAGCGAGTTGTTTCTTAGCTTCCCAAAGAGCTGGAAGCAAGATGATTTTGGGCCTCCCTCCCCCTTTGGATACAAGACTGGACTTTGTGCCTTGAAGCTCTAGGGCAATAAAGAACACCCACAGCAGAAGTTCTACCTCAGCCAGATCCCGCCTGCAAAGAAACTGCGTTTCAAAGGCCCTTGTAAGAGATGTTCCCGGTAGGCTGTAAGTGCTCTGAGCACAGCGAGTTGTTTCTTAGCTTCCCAAAGAGCAGGAAGCAAGATTCTTTGGGCACTCACTCCCCCTTTGGATACAAGACTGGGCTTTGTGCCTTGAAGATCTAGGGTAATGTAGAACACCCACAGCAGAAGTTCTACTTCAGTCATTCAGGCCTGCAAAGAAACTGCGTGTCACAGGCATTTATAAGAGATGTTCCCGGTAGGCTGTAAGAGCACTGTGCAGAGCGAGTTGTTTCTTAGCTTCCCAAAGAGCTGGAAGCAAGATGCTTTGGGGACCAACTCGCCCTTTGGAAAGAAGACTGCACGTTGTGCCTTTCAGCTCTAGGGCAATGTAGCACACCCAAAGCAGAAGTTCTGCTTCAGCCAGATCAGGCCTGCAAAGAAACTGCGTTTCACAGGCCTTTGTAAGAGATGTTCCCGGTAGGCTGTAAGAGCACTGTGCAGAGCGAGTTGTTTCATAGCTTCCCAAAGAGCTGGAAGCAAGATGCTTTGGGGTGTATCTCCGTCTTTGGAAATGATGCAGCACTTTCTGCCTTGGATCTCTAGGGCAATGTAGCACACCCACAGCAGAAGTTCTACTTCAGCCAGATCAGGCCTGCAAAGAAACTGCGTTTCACAGGCCTTTGTAAGAGATGTTCCCGGTAGACTGTAAGAGCACTGTGCAGAGCGAGTTGTTTCTTAGCTTCCCAAAGAGCTGGAAGCAAGATGCTTTAGGGCCTCTCTCCAGTTTGGATACAAGGGAGGGCATTGTGCATGGAAGCTCTAGAGCAATGTACAACACCTATAGCATAAGTTCTACTTCAGGCAGATCAGGCCTGCAAAGGAACTGCGTTCACAGGCCTTTGTAAGAGATGTTCTCGGTAGGCTGTAAGATCACTGTGCAGAGCGAGTTGTTTCTTAGCTTCCCAAAGAGCTGGAAGCAAGATGCTTTGGGGCCTCACTCCCTCTTTGGATACAAGACTGGGCTTTGTGCCTTGAAGATCTAGGGCAATGTAGAACACCCACAGCAGAAGTTTTACTTCAGCCAGATCAGGCCTGCAAAGAAACTGAGTTTCACAGGCATTTGTAAGAGATGTTCCGGGTAGGCTGTGTGAGCACTGTGCAGAGCGAGTTGTCTCTTAGCTTCCCAAAGAGCTGGAAGCAAGATGCTTTAGGGCCTCTCTCCAGTTTGGATACAAGACAGGGCCTTGTGCCTTACAGCTCTAGGGCAATGTTGCACACCCAGAGGAGAAGTTCTACTTCAGCCAGATCAGGCCTGCAAAGAAACTGCGTGTCACAGGCCTTTGTAAGAGATGTTCCCGGTAGGCTGTAAGAGCACTGTGCAGAGCGAGTTGTTTCTTAGCTTCCCAAAGAGCTGGAAGCAAGATGCTTTGGGGCGTATCTCCGTGTTTGCAAATGAATCAGCACTTTGTGCCTTGGAGCTCTAGAGCAATGCAGCACACCAAGAGCAGATGTTCTACTTCAGCCAGATCAGGCCTGCAAAGGAACTGCGTTTCACAGGCCTTTGTAAGAGATGGTAACAGTAGGCTGTAAAACCACTGTGCACAGCGAGTTGTTTTTTAGCTTCCCAAAGAGCTGGAAGCAAGAAGCTTTGGGGCCCAACTCGCCCTTTGGAAAGAAGCCTGCACGTAGTGCCTTAGAGCTCTAGGGCAATGTAGCACACCCAGACCAGAAGTTCTACTTCAGCCAGAACAGGCCTGCAAAGAAACTGCGTTTCACAGGCCTTTGTAAGAGATGGTCACAGTAGGCTGTAACACCACTGTGCACAGCGAGTTGTTTCTTAGCTTCCGAAAGAGCTGGAAGCAAGATGCTGTGGGGCCCAACTCGCCCTTTGGAAAGAAGCCTGCACGTTGTGCCTTTCAGCTCTAGGGCAATGAAGAACACCCACAGCAGAAGTTCTTCTTCAGCCATATCACGCCTGCAAAGAAATTGCGTTTCACAGGCCTTTGTAAGAGATGTTCCCGGTAGGCTGTAAGAGCAATGACCACACCGAGTTGTTTCTTAGCTTCCCATAGAGCTGGAAGCAAGATTCTTTAGGGCCTCTCTCTAGGTGGATACAAGGTATGGCCTTGTGCATGGAAGCTCTAGGGCAATGTAGCACACCCAGAGGAGAAGTTCTACATCAGTCAGATGACGCCTGCAAACAAAGTGCGTGTCACAGGCCTTTGTAAGAGATGTTCCCGGTAGGCTGTAAGAGCACTGTGCTGAGCGAGTTGTTTCTTAGCTTCCCAAAGAGCTGGAAGCAAGATGCTTTTGGGCGTATCTCCGTCTTTGGAAATGATTCAGCACTTTGTGCCTTGGAGCTCTAGGGCAATGAGGCACACCCACAGCAGAAGTTCTACTTCAGCCAGATGAGGCCTGCAAAGAAACTTCATTTCACAGACCTTTGTAAGAGATGTTTTTGGTAGGCTGTAAGAGCACTGTGCAGAGCGAGTTGTTTCTTAGCTTCCCAAAGAACTGGAAGCAAGATGATTTGGGGCCTCACTCCCCCTTTGGATACAAGACTGGGCTTTGTGCCTTGAAGCTCTAGGGCAATGTAGAACACCCACAGCAGAAGTTTTACTTCAGCCAGATCAGGCCTGCAAAGAAACTGCGTTTCACAGACATTTGTAAGAGATGTTCCCGATAGGCTGTAAGAGCACTGTGCAGAGCGATTTGTTTCTTAGCTTCCCAAAGGGCTGGAAGCAAGATGCTTTGGGGCGTATCTCAGTGTTTGGAAATGATTCAGCACTTTGTGCCTTGGAGCTCTAGGGCAATGTAGCACACCCAGAGCAGAAGTTCTACTTCAGCCAGATCAGGCCTGCAAAGGAACTGCGTTTCACAGGCCTTTGTAAGAGATGTTCCCGGTAGGCTGTAACAGCACTGTGCAGAGCGAGTTGTTTCTTAGCTTCCCAAAGAGCTGAAAGCAAGAAGCTTTGGGGCCTCACTCCCCCTTTGGATACAAGACTGGGCTTTGTGCCTTGAAGCTCTAGGGCAATGTAGAACACCCACAGCAGAAGTTCTACTTCAGCCAGATCAGGCCTGCAAAGAAACTGATTTTCACAGGCCTTTTAAGAGATGTTCCCGGTAGGCTGTATGAGCACTGAGCAGAGCGGTTTGTTTCTTAGCTTCCCAAAGAGCTGGAAGCAAGATGCTTTGGATCCCAAGTCGGCCTTTGGATAGAAGCCTGCAGATTGTTCCTTTCAGCTCTAGGGCAATGCAGCACACCCAGAGCAGAAGTTCTACTTCAGCCCGATCAGGCCTGCAAAGAAACTGCGTTTCACAGGCCTTTGTAAGAGATGTTCCCGGTGGCTGTAAGAGCACTGTGCAGAGCGAGTTGTTTCTTAGCTTCCCAAAGAGCTGGAAACAAGATGCTTTGGGGCCTTTCTCCGTCTTTGGAAATAATGCAGCACTTTGGGCTTTCGAGCTCTAGGGCAATGTAGCACACTCAGAGCAGAAGTTCTACATCAGCCAGATCAGGCCTGCAAAGAAACTGCGTTTCACAGGCCTTTGTAAGAGATGTTCCCGGTAGGCTGTAAGAGCACTGTGCAGAGCGAGCTGTTTCTTAGCTTCCCAAAGAGCTGGAAGCAAGATGCTTTGGGGCCTCTCTTCCCCTTTGGATACAGGGCAGGGCCTTGTGCGTTGAAGCTCTAGGGCAATGAACAACACCCAGAGAATAAGTTCTACTTCAGCCAGATCAGGCCTGCAAAGGAACTGCGTTTCACAGGCCTTTGTAAGAGATGTTCTCAGTAGGCAGTAAGAGCACTGTGCAGAGCGAGTTGTTTTTTAGCTTCCCAAAGAGCTGGAAGCAAGATACTTTGGGGCCTCTCTTCCCCTTTGTAAACAAGGCTGGGCTTTGTGCCTTTCAGCTCTAGGGCTATGTAGCACACCCAGAGCAGAAGTTCTACTTCAGCCAGATCAGGAATGCAAAGAAACTGCGTTTCACAGCCCTTTGTAAGAGATGTTCCCGGTATGGTGTAATAGCATTGTGCACAGTGAGTAGTTTCTTAGCGTCCCAAAGAGATGGAAGCAAGATGCTTTAGGGCCTTTCTCCAGTTTGGATGCAAGGAAGGTCCTTGAGCCTTGAAGCTCTAGGGCAATGTAGCACACCCAGAGGTGAAGTTCTACTTCAGCCAGATCAGGCCTGCAAAGCAACTGCGTTTCACAGGCCTTTGTAAGAGATGTTCCCGGTAGGCTGTAAGAGCACTGTGCAGAGCGAGTTGTTTCTTAGCTTCCCAAAGAGCTGGAAGCAAGATGCTTTGGGGCCTCACTCCCCCTTTGGATACAAGACTCGGCTTTGTGCCTGGAAGCTCTAGGGCAATGTAGAACACCCACAGCTGAAGTTCTACTTCAGCCAGATCAGGACTGCAAATAAACTGCGTTTCAAAGGCCTTTGTAAGAGATGTTCCCGGTAGGCTGTAGGAGCACTGTACAGAGCGAGTTGATTCTTAGCTTCAGAAAAAGCTTTAAGCAAGATGATTTGGGGCGTATCTCCGTCTTTGGAAATGATTCAGCTCTTTGTGCCTTGGAGCTCTAGGGCAATTTAGCACACCAAGAGCAGAGATTCTACTTCACCCAGATCAGGCCTGCAAAGAAACTGCGTTTCACAGCCCTTTGTAAGAGATGTTCCCGGTATGGTGCAATAGCACTGTGCACAGTGAGTTGTTTCTTAGCGTCCCAAAGAGCTGGAAGCAAGATGCTTTAGGGCCTTTCTCCAGTTTGGATACAAGGCAGGGCCTTGAGACTTGAAGCTCTAGGGCAATGTAGCAGACCCACAGCTGATGTTCAACTTCAGCCAGATCAGGCCTGCAAAGAAACTGCGTTTCACAGGCCTTTTGTAAGAGATGTTTCCGGTAGGCTGTAAGAGCACTGTGCAGGGCGAGCTGTTTCTTAGCTTCCCAAAGAGCTGGAAGCAAGATGCTTTGGGGCCTCTCTCCCCCTTTGGATACAAGGCATGGACTTGTGCGTTGAAGCTCTAGGGGAATGCAAAACACCCAGAGCATAAGTTCTACTTCAGCCAGATCAGGCCTGCAAAGGAACAGCGTTTCACAGGCATTTGTAAGAGATGTTCTCATTAGGCTGTAAGAGTACTGTGCACAGCGAGTTGTTTCTTAGCTTCCCAAAGAGCTGGAAGCAAGAAGCTTTGGGGCCCAACTCGCCCTTTGGAAAGAAGCCTGCACGTAGTGCCTTACACCTGTAGGGCAAGGTAGCACACCCAGAGCAGAAGTTCTACTTCAGCCAGAACAGGCCTGCAAAGAAACTGCGTTTCACAGGCCTTTGTAATAGATATTCCCGGTAGGCTTTAAGAGCTCTGTGCACAGCAAGTTGTTTCTTAGCTTCCCGAAGAGCTGGAAGCAAGATGCTTTAGGGCCTCTCTCCAGTTTGGGTACAAGGCAGGGCCTTGTGCATGGAAGCTCTAGGGCAATGTACAACACCTAGAGCATAAGTTCTACTTCAGGCAGATCAGGCCTGCAAAGGAACTGCGTTTCACAGGCCTTTGTAAGAGATGTTCTCGGTAGGCTGTAAGAGCACTGTGCAGAGCGAGTTGTGTCTTAGCTTCCCAAAGAGCTGGAAGAAAGATGCTTTGGGGCCTCACTCCCCATTTGGATACAAGACTTGGCTTTGTGCCTTGAAGCTCTAGGGCAATGTAGAACACCCACAGCAGAAGTTCTACTTCAGCCAGATCAGGCCTGCAAAGAAACTGAGTTTCACAGGTCTTTTAAGAGATGTTCCCTGTAGGCTGTAAGAGCACTGAGCAGAGCGGTTTGTTTCTTAGCTTCCCAAAGAGCTGGAAGCAAGATACTTTGGATCCCAACTCGCCCTTTGGATAGAAGCCTGCACACTGTGCATTTCAGCTCTAGGGCAATGTAGAACACCCAGAGCAGAAGTTCTACCTCAGCCCGATCAGGCCTGCAAAGAAACTGCGTGTCACAGGCCTTTGTAAGAGATGTTCCCGGTAGGCTGTAAGAGCACTGTGCAGAGCGAGTTGTTTCTTAGCTTCCCAAAGAGCTGGAAACAAGATGCTTTGGGGCCTCTCTCCGTCTTTGGAAATAATGCAGCACTTTGTGCCTTCGAGCTCTAGGGCAATGTAGCACACTCAGAGCAGAAGTTCTGCTTCAGCAAGATCAGGCCTGCAAAGAAACTGCGTTTCACAGGCCTTTGTAAGAGATGTTCCCGGTAGGCTGTAAGAGCACTGTGCAGAGCGAGCTGATTTTAGCTTCCCAAAGATCTGGAAGCAAGATGCTTTGGGGCCTCTCTTCCCCTTTGTAAACAAGGCTGGGCTTTGTGACTTTCAGCTCTTGGGCAATTTAGCACACCCAGAGCAGAAGTTCTACTTCAGCCAGATCAGGCCTGCAAAGAAACTGCGTTTCACAGGCCTTTGTAAGAGATGATCCCGGTAGACTTTTAGAGCACTGTGCAGACCGAGTTGTTTCATAGCTTCCCAAAGAGATGGAAGCAAGATGCTTTGGGGCGTATCACCGTGTTTGGAAATGGTTCAGCACTTTGTGCCTTCGAGCTCTAGGGCAATGTAGCACACCCAGAGCAGAAGTTCTACTTCAGCCAGATCAGGCCTGCAAAGGAACTGCGTTTCACAGGACTTTGTAAAAGATGTTCACAGTAGGCTGTAAACCACTGTTCACAGCGAGTTGTTTCTTAGCTTCCCAAAGAGCTGGAAGCAAGAAGCTTTGGGGCCCAACCCGCCCTTTGGAAAGAAGCCTGCACGTAGTGCCTTACAGCTCTAGGGCAATGTAGCACACCCAGAGCAGAAGTTCTACTACAGCCAGATCAGGCATGCAAAGAAACTGCGTTTCACAGGCCTTTGTAAGATATGTTCCCGGTAGGCTGTAAGAGCACTGTGCAGAGTGAGGTGTTTCTTAGATTCCCAAAGAGCCGGAGGCAAGATGCTTTGGGGCATATCTCCGTCTTTGGAAATTATTCAGCACTTTGTGCCTTGGAGCTCTAGGGCAATTTAGCACACCCATAGCAGAATTTCTACTTCACCCAGATCTGGCCTGCAAAGCAACTGCGTTTAACAGGCCTTTGTAAGAGATGTTTCTGGTAGGCTGTAACAGCACTGTGCCGAGCGAGTTGTGTCTTAGCTTCCCAAAGGGCTGGAAGCAAGATGCTTTGGGCCCTATCTTCCACTCTGGAAACAAGGCAGGGCTTTGTGCCTTGAAGCTCTATGGCAATGTAGCTCTCCCACAGCAGACGTTGTACTTCAGCTAGATAAGGCCTGCAAAGGCATTGCGTTTCACAGGCCTTTGTAAGAGATGTTCCCGGTGCTGTAAGAGCACTGTGCAGAGCGAGTTGTTTCTTAGCTTCCCAAAGAGCTGGAAGCAAGATGCTTTGGGACCCAAATCGCCCTTTGAAAGAAGACTGCACGTTGTGCCTTTCAGCTCTCGGGCACGGTAGCACACCCAGAGCAGAATTTCTACTTCAGCCAGATCAGGCCTGCAAAGAAACTGCATTTCAGAGGCCTTTGTAAGAGATGTTCCCGGTAGGCTGTAAGAGCACTGAGCAGAGCGAGTTGTTTCTTAGCTTCCCAAAGAGCTGGAAGCAAGATGCTTTTGGCCCAACTTGCCCTTTGGAAAGAAGACTGCACGTTGTGCCTTTCAGCTCTCGGGCAAGGTAACACACCCAGAGCAGAAGTTCTACTTCAGCCAGATCAGGCCTGCAAAGAAACTGCGTTTCAGAGGCCTTTGTAAGAGATTTTCCCGATAGGCTGTAAGAGCACTGAGCAGAGCGAGTTGTTTCTAAGCTTCCCAAAGAGCTGGAAGCAAGATACTTTGGGGCCTCTCTCCGTCTTTGGAAATAATGCAGCTCTTCGTGAATTGGAGCTCTAGGGCAATGTAGCACACTCACAGCAGAAGTTCTACTTCAGCCAGATCAGGCCTGCAAAGGAACTGCGTTTCACATGCCTTTGTAAGAGATGTTCTCGGTAGGCTGTAAGAGCAGTGTGCAGACCGAGTTGTTTCTTAGCTTCCCGAAGATTTGGAAGCAAGATGCTTTAGGGCGTCTCTCCAGTTTGGATACAAGGCAGGGCCTTTGCATGGAAGCTCTAGGTCAATGTACAACACCTAGAGCAGAAGTTCTACTTCAGCCAGATCACGCCTGCAAAGGAACTGCGTTTCACAGGCCTTTGTAAGAGATGTTCCCAGTAGGCTGTAAGAGCACTGTGCAGAGCGAGTTGTTTCTTAGCTTCCCAAAGAGCTGGAAGTAAGCTGCTTTTGGCCCAACTTGCCCTTTGGAAAGAAGAGTGCACGTTGTACCTTTCAGCTCTCAGGCAATGTAGCACACCCAGAGCAGAAGTTCTACTGCAGCCAGATCAGGCCTGCAAAGAAACTGCGTGTCGCAGGCCTTTGTAAGAGATGTTCCCGGTAGGCTGTAAGAGTACTGTGCAGACCGAATGTTTCTTAGCTTCCCGAAGAGCTGGAAGCAAGATGCTTTAGGGCCTCTCTCCAGTTTGGATACAAGGCAGGGCCTTGTGCATGGAAGCTCTAGGGCTATGTACAACACCTAGAGCATAAGTTCTACTTCAGGCAGATCAGGCCTGCAAAGGAACTGCGTTTCACAGGCCTTTGTAAGAGATGTTCTCGGTAGGCTCTAAGAGCACTGTGCAGAGCGAGTTGTTTCTTAGCTTCCCAAAGAGCTGGAAGCAAGATGCTTTGGGGCCTCACTCCCCCTTTGGATAGAAGACTGAGCTTTGTGCCTTGAAGCTCTAGGGCAATGTAGAACATTCACAGCCGAAGTTTTACTTCAGCGATATCAGGCCTGCAAAGAAACTGCGTTTCACAGGCATTTGTAAAAGATGTTCCCGGTAGGGTGTAAGAGCACTGTGCAGAGCGAGCTGTTTCATAGCTTCCCAAAGAGCTGGAAGTAAGATGCTTTGGGGCGTATCACAGTGTTTCGAAATGATAGAGCACTTTGTGCCTTGGAACTTTAGGGCAATCTAGCACACCCAGAGCAGAAGTTCTACTTCAGCCAGATCACGCCTCCAAAGTACTGCGTTTCAGAGGCCTTTGTAAGAGATGTTCCCTGTAGGCTGCAAGAGCACTTTGCAAAGGGAGTTGTTTCTTAGCTTCCCAAAGAGCCTGAAGCAAGATGTTTTGGGGCCAAACTCTCCCTTTGGACAGAAGCCTGCACGTAGTGCCTTACAGCTCTAGGGCAATGTAGCACACCCAGAGCAGAAGTTCTACTTCAGCCACATCAGGCCTGCAAAGAAACTGCGTTTCACAGGCCTTTGTAAGAGATGTTCCCGGAAGGCTGTAAGAGCACTGTGCCGAGCGAGTTGTGTCTTAGCTTCTGGAAGGGTTGGAAACAAGATGCTTTGGGGCCTATCTTCCACTCTGGAAACAAGGCAGGGCTTTGTGCCTTACAGCTCTAGGGCAATGTAGCACACCAAGAGCAGAAGTTCTACTTCAGTCAGATCAGGCCTGCAAAGAAACTGCGTGTCACAGGCCTTTGTAAGAGATGTTCCCGGTAGGCTGTAAGAGCACAGTGCAGAGCGAGTTGTTTCTTAGCTTCCCAAAGAGCTGGAAGCAAGATGCTTTGGGGCCTCTCTCCCCCTTAGGATACAAGGTAGGGCCTTGTGCGTTGAAGCTCTAGGGCAATGTACAACACCCAGAGCATAAGTTCTACTTCAGCCAGATCAGGCCTGCAAAGGAACTGCGTTTCACAGGCATTTGTAAGAGATGTTCTCGGTAGGCTGTAAGAGCACTGTGCACAGCGAGTTTCTTAGATTCCCAAAGAGCTGGAAGCAAGATGCTTTGGGGCCTCACTCCCCCTTTGGATACAAGACTGGGCTTTGTGCCTTGAAGCTCTTGGGCAATGTAGAACACCCACAGCAGAAGTTCTACTTCAGCCAGATCAGGCCTGCAAAGAAACTGAGTTTCACAGGCCTTTTTAAGAGATGTTCCCAGTAGGCTGAAAGAGCACTGAGCAGAGCGAGTTGTTTCTTAGCTTCCCAAAGAGCTGGAAGCAAGATGATTTGGGGCCCAAGTCGCCCTTTGGATAGAAGCCTGCACATTGTGCCTTTCAGCTCTAGGGCAAATTAGCACACCCAGAGCAGAAGTTCTACTTCAGCCACATCAGGCCTGCAAAGGAACTGCGTTTCACAGGCCTTTGTAAGAGATGGTCACAATAGGCTGTAACACCACTGTGCACAGCGAGTTGTTTTTTAGCTTCCCAAAGAGCTGGAAGCAAGATACTTTGGGGACCAACTCGCCCTTTAGAAAGAAGCCTGCACGTTGTGCCTTTCAGCTCTAGGGCAATGTAGCACACCCAAAGCAGAAGTTCTACTTCAGCCAGATCAGGCCTGCAAAGAAACTGCGTTTCACTGGCCTTTGTAAGAGATGTTCCCGGTAGGTGTAAGAGCTCTATGCAGAGCGAGGTGTTTCTTAGCTTCCAAAGAGCTGGAAGCGAGATGCTTTGGGTCCAACTTGCCCTTTGGAAAGAGACTGCACGTTGTGCCTTTCAGCTCTAGGGCAATGTAGCACACGCAGAGCAGAGTTCTACTTCAGCCAGATCAGGCCTGCAAAGAAACTGCGTTTCACAGGCCTTTGTAAGAGATGTTCCCGGTAGGCTGTGAGAGCACTGTGCAGAGCGAGTTGTTTCTTAGGTTCCCAAAGAGCTGGAAGCAAGATGCTTTGGGGCCTCCCTCGCCCTTTTTAAATAAGACAGCACGTTGTGCCTTTCAGCTCTCGGGCAATGTAGCACACACAGAGCAGAAGTTCTACTTCAGCCAGATCAGGCCTGCAAAGAAACTGCGTTTCACAGGCCTTAGTAAGAGATGTCCCCGGTTGGCTGTAAGAGCACTGTGCAGAGTCACTTGTTTCTTACCTTCCCAAAGAGCTGGAAGCAAGATGCTTTGGACCCAACTCGCCCTTTGGAAAGAAGCCTCCACGTTGTGCGTTTCAGCTCTAGGGCAATGTAGCACACCCAGAGCAGAAGTTCTACTTCAGCCAGATCAGGCCTGCAAAGAAACTGCGTTTCACAGGCCTTTGTAAGAGATGTTCCCGGTTGGCTGTAAGAGCACTGTGCAGAGTGAGTTGTTTCTTAGATTCCCAAAGAGCTGGAGGCAAGATGCCTTGGGGCATATCTCCGTCTTTGGAAATGATTCAGCACTTTGTGCCTTGGAGCTCTAGGGCAATTTTGCACACCCAGAGCAGAATTTCTACTTCACCCAGATCAGGCCAGTAAAGCAACTGCGTTTCACAGGCCTTTGTAAGAGATGTTTCTGGTACGCTGTAAGAGTACTGTGCCGAGCGAGTTGTTTCTTAGCTTCCGAAAGGGCTGGAAGCAAGATGCTTTGGGGCCTATCTTCCACTCTGGAAACAAGGCAGCGCTTTGTGCGTTGAAGCTCTATGGCAATGTAGCTCTCCCACAGCAGAAGTTGTACTTCAGCTAGATAAGGCCTGCAAAGTCATTGCGTTTCACAGGCCTTTGTAAGAGATGTGCCCGGTAGGCTGTAAGAGCACTGTGCAGAGAGAGCTGTTTCTTAGCTTCCCAAGGAGCTGGAAGCAGGATGCTTTGTGTCCGCTCTCCCCCTTTGGATACAAGGCAGGGCCTTGTGCGTTGAAGCTCTATGGCAATGTACAACACCCAGAGCATAGGTTCTACTTCAGCCAGATCAGGCCTGCAAAGAAACTGCGTTTCACAGGCCTTTGTAAGAGATGTTCCCGGTGCTGTAAGAGCACTGTGCAGAGCGAGTTGTTTCTTAGCTTCCCAAAGAGCTGGAAGCAAGATGCTGTGGGACGTATCTCCGTCTTTGGAAATGATTCAGCACTTTGTGCCTTGGAGCTCTAGGGTAATGTAGCACACCCAGAACTGAGTTTCTACTTCAGCCAGCTCAGGCCTGCAAAGAAACTGCGTTTCACAGGCCTTTGGAAGTGATGTTCCCGGTATGGTGTAATAGCACTGTGCACAGTGAGTTGTTTCTTAGCGTCCCAAAGAGCTGGAAGCAAGATGCTTTAGGGCCTTTCTCCAGTTTGGATACAAGGCAGGGCCTCGAGCCTTGAAGCTCTAGGGCAATGTAGCACACCCACAGCTGAAGTTCAACTTCAGCCAGATCAGGCCTGCAAAGAAACTGCGTTTCACAGGCCTTGGTAAGAGATGTTCCCGGTAGACTGTAAGAGCACTGTGCAGGGCGAGTTGTTTCTTATCTTCCCGAAGAGCTGGAAGCAAGATGCTTTAGGGCCTCTCTCCAGTTTGGATAGAAGGCAGGGCCTTGTGCATGGAAGCTCTAGGGCAATGTACAACACCTAGAGCATAAGTTCTACTTCAGGCAGATCAGGCCTGCAAAGGAACTGCGTTTCACAGGCCTTTGTAATCGATGTTCTCGGTACGCTGTAAGAGCACTGTGCAGAGCGAGTTGTTTCTTAGCTTCCCAAAGAGCAGGAAGCAAGATTCTTTGGGAAATCACTCCCCCTTTGGATACAAGACTGGGCTTTGTTCCTTGAAG